>NW_012267261.1:1948062-2004518 GCF_000151885.1 Dipodomys ordii
GGGGAAGTAGAAAGATTGGGATTGGGGGGGAAGGGGGAGGCTGGGAAGGGATGTGAAGGGTAAACAAAAGGAGGAGACTGCAATGCTTGGTAAGAAATGTACGCATTATCCTGCCCATGTAATTTTAACCCCTATGTACAGTATCTTCACAAATAAAAAAAAAAAAAGAAATGGCAACTTTTTCCTTGACAGGATCTTTCAAACTAAATTATAAGCAATCAAAGGACTTCTAATATGAGATTAGTATGCCTGATTTAATTGGAAAAAAAACAGCTTATAATAGCATCCTAAGAATTGTGATTTATACATAGGTATTAACTCTTGTAATTCTTATTTTGTGGCTGAAGTCATGGAAGCACTGAGATGGAATGTAGCCTCTTCAGAGTAGAACAGCTAATCATGGTGGAGAATAGGATCTTCATTCCTACTACAAAAGCTTTCTGCCAGTCCTGGCACTTACATTCAGGGCCTGGCACATGCTCCCCGGGCTTCTTTTGCCTAAGGCTAGCAGTCTACCATTTGAGCCATAGTGCCACTTCCAGCATCTTCTGTTTATATGGTACTGAGGAATCGAACCCAGAGCTTCATGCATGCTAGGCAAGCATTCTACCATTAAGCCACATTCCCAGCCCCTACAAAAGCTTTGTAAAAAAATATTTTATATTTTATATGTTGTTATTATCTTTAAGTAGTTGTACGAAGGAGTTGCCATTCAACAAAGGAATTTATGAATTTAATACATTGTGATGAATCTCACCCCTTTCAATATGCTACAGAATCTTTTCTATGCTCAGAGCCACATTGCTCTCAGTAAATTCTATATAGGGATGCTTTTCAAATATAATGAAATGTGTAACACATACTTTCCAATTTAATAATGCAGAGCTGAGAAAAATGAGGCTTTGGTGAAGGCATGTCCTTCCAGATTATGCTATTAATAGAAACTTAATGAGCCCAATTTGAGGACAGTTATTTTCTGCCTCAAAATGAAAAGGTACATTAGAATAACAGGTCCTTTATAGACAGGGCTTAATCTTTGAAAGTTAGGAAATGTCCAGTTGAGAAACTTGTAGCTCTTTAATTGATTGAAAATAAAAAACTTGGGAACTCTATTTTTTTCTTTTTTAATAAATATTTCAGCTCAAATTTTTTTATAATTTTGTTTTTATCTTTAAGTAGTTGTACAAAGGAGTTGCCATTCAACAATTCAACAAAGCAGTTTATGAATACAACATATCTTGATCAATGTCACCTTTCATCATTCTTCCCCATTTCTCCCAGCTCTACCCTTCCCTCAATTTTCTTTTTTTTGTTTTGTTTTGTTTTGTTTTGTCGGTCGTGGGGCTTCAACTCTGGGCCTGGCGCTGTCCCTGTGTTCTTCAGCTCAAGGCAAGTGCTCTACGTCTTCAGCCACAGCACCACTTCTGGTTTCCTAGTGGTTTATTTGAGATTAGAGTCTCACAGACTTTCCTGCCCGGGCTGACTTTGAACCATGATCCTCAGATCTCGGCCTCCTGAGTAACTAGGATTACAGACGTGAGCCACTGGCACCAGGCCTCAATTTTCTTAAGTTTGTAGAATATGCTTGAATTTTATGAATGTATTTCCTTGTTCTCTCTTCATGAACACATTCTACCAGAGAAGTATTGCACTATGTCCCCAAAGGGAACTCCTAAAAGAATAGTAGTAGTATCACCTGGGAATGTGTTACAAATGAAAATTCTCAGCCATGTCTGAATTTTAAGAAACTAACATTGCCACCTAGCAATCTCTATTACATCTTCTATGCCTCATCTTTTTTAAAATAACCCCCTTGTTTCAGCATTTTGTAATTCCCCTTCTGCTCCCCATATTAGATAAATGTATATACAAGATTCAGGGCACCAAAATCAAATACAGTGATAACAGGGGATATACCATGGGGGGGATGAACATACAAAAGAAACAAAAAAATCAGTACATTAAAAACAACAACAAAGAAAGACCTCTTGTGTCCACATCTTGGGGTTCATTTCACTTAGCAGAAGATTAATGAGCAGAGTAAGATTATCCTAGACATATACTAATTATTGTAAATAAGGGAAACCGTGGGGCCTATATTTCTTTGAGTCTGGCTTACTTCACTTAATATGACCCATTACAACAATGATACTCAGAAGACACTATGTTGGAGATGAACTTTACAACTTACCAGGGGTGGGAGAGTAGTGGGAGAAGCGGGGGAGGGAAGGGATAGTAGGAAAAAAACAAAGGAGGGGGTAACAATGCTCAACAAGAAATATACTCATTATCTTACTCATGTAACTGTAACCCCTGTGTACAGCATCTTTACAATAAAATAAAAGTAATAAAATAACCCCCTTCTTCCCCTTTCTAAAGTAGAGACACAATACATTTTAAAGCTGTTAGGGAAATACCTTGGCTTAGAAAAATCATAACTCCATTGTGTGTGTGTTTATGGGGGGTAGAGAGAGTACTAAATCAACCTCTTTTACCTACATCAGGTACTTTTACAATAATGCAGAGCTAAGTATTTTGTTGTGGAAATACAAAACTGAATGAGACATACAACAACTGAGCTATATCTCTGTTTCATCCCATTGGGAAGACTAGATTGCTCATCTGACTTCTTGTTTGCAGGACTCCTTGGTGGCCAGATTTTGCTGATCTCCTGTGGTACTCAAGTTGTACCTCAGTCTTGTACTCCAATTATCTCTTGTCCACAATTGTCTTTCCCTTGTCTTTGATGTAATTTTCCAGGTACTGGGGTTTCCACTTTCTGCTCCACCAGAAGCCACATGGTAGTAGTCTGTATTTTATCATTACTAGTCAAAATATTAAGTGTAGCAGAAATTTGAGAACCTAAACATTTGTCTGGTTGGGGGAAACTATTAATAGTGCGTAGTTTGGTATTCCTTATGGTCATTGAGTAAGCATTTCATTTATAATCATTGAATGAATGAATGAAGCTCTTGCCTAGCTCAATGAATAATGTGTTCTTTTCTTTCTTTGTTAGCCATAGAACTTTATTTCTCCTTCTTTTAAGGCATACTTATTTAAATGATTAATCATCTAATTATATCTGAAGATATTCTACGTCTTGCATTGAGTACATGCATATTAAGTAGGTAACCAATAAATGTTTGATTTGATCGACATGCTTTATTCTGTACCTTTCCATTCTATACCTTTCTATTTTCCTCCAACTCATTCACACATGTGCATATGCATGCATACCTACACAGATATATACAGACTTTCTTTCCATGACACATTGTTTCAGATCAAGTGCAAACCCAAATAGCATGTATAACAATGATGGAAACTTGATCTGGGATTTATCTTCTCATATCCACAGAAACAAATCTTAGGAAATAAAGTTAAAAATGGAAGTAGAGAGAAAGATGTTTTTTATTTTTATTTTTTTGGAGACTTAAGGTAGTTCCTGGCCAGGGTCATAACTTATTGTTTGATAAAATTGCTTTTCTTGCTATGTAAAAACATGTAGAATGATTGCAGTGTAAACACTGTTGGAAACCAAGGGCAGCCTGGGTCTGGATGGACTGAAGAATGCCATTCAGTTTCAGCCAATGAAAACCCTGAAATAAAATTGTCAGGAGAAATAACTAATGTTACTTTTGGCAACCGCATCTCATGGATCCTTTTCACTGAGCAGGAACAGACTGTAAATAATAGTATGTCTAGTACTCTGTCACCTTTGAGAACTCCAATTGCTTAGAAAAGTAGATTCTAATGTTCTTTGCCAGCTTACAGGTGGATAGCTTTTAACATAGTAGACCTTTGGTATCTACATGGATTTTATTCCAAGAAGAGAGCTTTTTAGTAAAAATTATGAATTCATAGTCAGCCCTGTACTGTGGATGCTTGGTTTTTTCCCATAATATCACCAAATTTCCACTGATGACATTTTGTCTTCCAACAAATCTAAAATATTCTCTATTCAGTTAAGCTCATTCATTTTTTCTTTACTTTTGGGGTTACCAGTTGCTTTGGGAGAGGTAGATCTTCACAAAATTAAACGTGAGAAAGACTCAGCAGATCACAATGATTTACACACCTGATTATAATAGCAGACTTACTGTCAGCTTGTCCACATAAACTGAGTTATGTGATGCACATGGAAATCAAACATTTTTGTCAGGGAAGAGTCTTTTTATGTTTTATTGTTATTTCTTATTGTGAATTGCCATTGGTAATAGATCTACAGATTAAACCAGCTCACTACAAAACTGAAATGAACAATCTCTAATACTGATGAGATGCTTCAGTATAAGATCTTAGGCTGACAATGACTATTCTTTGATTCTGGTCAATTTCTGTAATGAGGTATGCACAAGACATTCTAATCCTTCACTCAAGTATCATTTTTTCCATTTAACAATGGGATGGTAGGGGGACCAAGAAAGAGAGAGAAATAGACTATGTTAATTAGACTGAATTATAATAAATATACATATGATTTACATGGTGAGAATCTTTTATTCAATTACTATACTTTGAAAATGAGACTAAGAAAATGAAATTTAAAAGCATATGGTAAATGATTCAACACCACACAGCAAGGAGACTCTAGCTTTGGAATTAATATGTCACAGAGTTTATTTTTCTCAATAAATCTTTTCACCTATCCTGTTAGTAACTTTAGATGTCGCCTTTGTCCATGTTACTCATAATTGTTTATGGGTTGTTCATGTAAATTTTTTTTCACATAGAGTAGTTAAACCTCAGAACTTCATTTTTTTTAGATAAACTGAAGGGATAGAGAAGCAATGATTTGCTGAAGGGCCTAATTAATAGCAACATCAGGATTACATTCACCGAATCCCTTAGTTATTAGATATTTATCTCTTGCTACTGTTCATTTAAAAATGTCCCAAGTACAATTTATGTGTCAGTTTCTCTGCTAGGCAGTAGTGAGCAAAAACCAATACATCATAGGCTAGAATTCTTAAAAGTAATTGTATTGTTTAATTGTCCATGTTTATAATTGTTACCACCAGTTTTTATTTTATTTTTCTTACTTTGCACATTTTATCATTTTTATTTCAAAATTATAAACACTAGATCAAAACAATTTATATATATATAGTTTTATACACATAATGTGAACTACTTATAGTAAGCTACATGCCGATTAGTTTTCTTTTTATAAAAATTTAATTATCTTTTAGTAGTTGTATAAAGAAGGTACCATTTAACAAAGCAATTTATGAACACAATACATCTTGATCAGTGTCACCTCCTTCTACATTCTCACCTCTCCTTCTCTCCACACCTTACCTTATGTTTCTAAATTTTGTGACTTATACAATGTGTGTACAATCCTGTACTTTAAGGACTCGATAGATTCCACACCCTCTTCCCCAAGCTACTAGAGCTGATTTTAAACTTTGGCAAAGTAGCAGCTATAAAATTAACCCACAAAAGTCAGCAGCATTTCTTTTTTCTTTTTCTTTTTTTTTTTGTTTTTTGGGTCCTGTCGTGGGGCCTGAACACTGGGCCTGGGCGCTGTCCCTCAGCTCTTCAGCTCAAGGCTAGCGCTCTACCACTTGAGCCCACAGCGCCACTTCCGCTTTTTTTCTTTTTGCTTATGTGGTGCTGAGGAATCGAACCCAGGGCCTCATGCATGCAAGGCAAGCGCTCTACCACTTGAGCCACAGCACCACTTCCGGTTTTTTTCTTTTTGCTTATGTGGTGCTGAGGAATCGAACCCAGGGCCTCATGCATGCAAGGCAAGCGCTCTACCACTGAGCCACCTTCCCAGCCCGTCAGCGGCATTTCTATATGTCAACTATGAAAATATCAAGACTCAAATCAAGAAAGCAACCCCACTTGCAATAGCTTCAAAAATTACCTATAAATTAACTAAAGACATGAAAGAACTCTATTGTGAAAAGTTTAAAAATCTGAGAAAGGAAATTGAGGAAGACTTAAGGAAATGGAAAGACTTTCCATGCTCCTTTCGAAGAATTAACATCATGTATTAGAATTATACCTTCATTCCACCAAGAATAACATGATATCTTGAGTAGAAATGGATATCTGCATAAAATAAAATTAGTAAGGGATCTACAGAGAGAATGACAGTATTTGGAAAGAGCTGTTGATATGTATGATCTTCTAATAAGGCCTTGCAACAAATGAATTTTGACGCTTAGGCAAGGATCTGAAGACAGTGAAGATGTAATTTGGTAACCGAACATTCCAGGTAAGGAATACAAGGAGCTGAGTGTCTGGAACAGAGAGGGAGATGAGGCTATTTCTAAGGTAACAGGGTTATGGTGAGAAGAATATAGCACTTGTTTTTCTTGGATAAGGCATTTTTCTAATATTTGAAAAAGTCCCTTTAGCTGCATGTTGGATAGTGAACACATACAGGAACCACATCTAGTGCCTCTTAATCTGTTTAAGTGTTGATACTGATTTCCTAAGGTAGTAAAGTATGGTACTGTGAGAGACAAATATCAATTTTTATCAATAAAAATCTTGAAAAAGATAAACATTATCCTGGGCTTGGGTGTTATCTGTAGAGGGAGATATAGAGATCATTACATTATCTGAGTAAATATGTGTCAATCCAAAGTTGGCTCTCCATCTTGAAAGTTTAGAAGCCTGATGTGTCAGTACAAGGTCAATTTTCAGAAACTGAAAGACAACACATTGCTTCTTACACTGAGAAACATTGCTGTCTTAAATAAGTTTCTGTCATTTTCTTCCAGGCTTCCTGTAGACAATTTTTGGTGGTCAGCAAATTAGAGTCTGAATGTTGCTGATTGAATATGGCGTAACAGAGAAGTAGATACATGGAAAATTTGAGCGTCTGGCATATTTATTTTCTGATAGCTAATGCCATAAGGAAATATCTGTTAATAGCTTATAGAGATACATATATACTGTTCTGAAACATACATGTACCACAACAAAACTGGAGATCCTATAATCAGAATATACTTCTCTTCTGTTTTCTTTTGTCCTAATGACTAAAACCATCTCCACTGATGTAACAAGCACATTCTTCCTTTGGATAAATTAATAGTTATCAATTAACTGTATTTTGGTTTTGGCTTGAGATTGTTCTGTCTCAGAAGGAGATCTGTTACATTCTCATTTTACTGATCAAGAGTAACCAGTCTTCTTCAGCTTTTGAGTTATCCTTACTGTGTGTCACCTTATGAGCTATCTTGTATAATCCTCTTAGAAATCTACTCAATGACATTATCTGCTACATTTAAACCGATTGCATCAAAATATGTAATTTTGTTTTCAAGTTATGTGACATGTTTATCACTCTGTTTTTATACAAAGAATTCAAATTTCTTTTTTTATGATGGTAAAAATTTATGTGTATTTTTTATTGTGAAAATACTGTACAGAGGAATTACAATTACATGGGCAAGATGAGTACATTTCCTATCAAGCAGTATAGACTCCTCCTTTGTTTCCCATTCCTAAACCTTCCCATCGACCCCCACCAACCCCCCTATAACCCCCATACCCTGCCTCCCCCTCCAAAGTTGTAAAGTTTGTTTTTCGACATAACGACTTAGACATCTCATTGTTGCAATGGGTCCACCTGTATCCCTAGTTAAATGATTTGTTTTTTCCCTTCCCCTCCACAAATTATACCAACATCAAATACAGTGAAAACAGTGGTTATATCATGGGGGAGGGACTTACAAAGCAACAAATAAATAATCTTATAAATATGTTAGAAATAATCGCATGGAAGAAAAAACATTTGAATACTTATCTTGGGGTTCATTCCCCTAACATCAACTTATCTGAACGTTTCTGCTTGTCTCAGAAATATACTAGTTATTGCAAATAAGGGAAACCATGGGGCCTATGTTTCTTTGGGCCTCGCTTACTTCACTTAATATAATTTTTTTCCATGTCTTTCCATTTCCTAACAAATGGAAATTCTTTCTGATGGAGGCATAGAATTCCATTGTGAATATATATACCACATTTTCTTGATCCATTCATCTTCTTGATGTCTTACTTAAGTGTAGATGAAGCCACACTTTTATTTTTTTCCTGGACATATGTAGAGTCAAACCAAGGAATTATAATGTTAAGCAAAAAATTTCAAGTGTTTGCTTTTCCTTAAACCTTTTACCCTAACCATGTTTAATTTATAATGAGATAGTTTTCTATTTTCATAAAACTTTTATGTTTTGAGAAATTAAATCTAAATTAATTCTTATTCTTTGTTAATTTTACCCCAAAATAGTGGGTTCAAGAGGAATACCTCATCTTTTTTGTAGTCCTTTGTGTTTGGGAGAGCAATATTTGAATTTTAAACTGTCCTCTACTAGAGCTGAAGAGATTAAAGAATCAAATGATAATTAAAGCCTCTCTTAGTGTGTGTTTATGTTTTTCACAATAAATTCCATGTACTTAATCTCCATTTATTTCTGAGACAACTTTGTTCTTATTAGCTAAAGTTGGAAAAGCGTTAGCTTTTTTTTATTTCCAGTAAAATGTCTGGCAATATGAAACCAGTTGAAGAATCCTTCTAAATACATGGACAAAAGTGTTTACTTAAGTAAAATAATGTCACTACTGAACTTAATAAAATTGCCATCTTTCCACAGAACGAAAATGATAGATCTAATGGCAAAATGTAAAGTCTGGATTGTTCTATGAAAATGAATGTGAAAGAAGACATATTTCCTCCATATGCACTAGAAATATAAAATCAATTTTTTTTGGTCCGGTTGTGGGGCCTGAACTCTGGGCCTGGGCACTGTCCCTCAGCTCTTCAGCTCAAGGCTAGTGCTCTACCACTTGAGCCACAGTGCCACTTCCGGCTTTTTTCTTTTTGCTTATGTGGTGCTGAGGAATCGAACTCAGGGCCTTGAGCATGCAAGGCAAGCACTCTACCACTGAGCCACCTTCCCAGCCCTAAAATCAATTTTATACTAGATTAAATGATTATTTTACTTACTAGCTTTTATATTGGAATATTAAGGTGTCTCAACTTGCTATTTCAAGAATTAGCTAAGAGGTAAAAAGTAAAATGAGGGGTTATACAGTGGGGGAGGGACATACAAAGCAACATAGAAATCAACTTATAAATATGTTAGAAAAAAATGCATGAAAGAAAAAAGACATTTAAATATTTACCTTGGGGTTCATTCCCCTAACATCAAGTAATCTGACCTTTTCTGTTTGACGTAGACATATACTAGTTATTGAAAATAAGGGAAACCATGGGACCTATGTTTCTTTGGACCTGGCTTACTTTACTTAATATATTTTTTCCAAGTCTTTCCATTTCCTAACAAATGGGGCAATGTCATTTTTTCTGATGGAGGCATAGAATTCCATTGTGTATATATACCACATTTTCTTGATCCATTCATCTACTGAGGGGCATCTGGGTTGGTTCCATAACTTAGCTCTGGTCAATAATGCTGCAATAAAAATAGTTGTGCTGGTAGCTTTACTATAGTCTTGTGATCATTTGAGTAAATGCCCAAAAGTGGGATTGCTGGGTCATAAGGGAGCTCTATGTGGAGTCTTTTGAGGAACCTCCATACTGCTTTCCAAAGTGGTTGAACAAGTTTACACTCTCACCAACAATGTAGTAAGGTTCCCTTCTGTCCACATAGCATCTATTGTTATTAGAGTTCTTGATTATAGCCATTCTAACTGGGGTGAGGTGGTATCTCAATGTTGTTTTGATTTGCATTTATTTTATGGTTAGAGAGGTTGAGCATTTCTTCATGTGTCTATTGGCCATCCTTCTTTCCTCTTCAGAGAAGTTTCTCCTTAAGTCTTTAGCCCACTTATTTATTGGGTAGTTGTTTCTTTGAAGATATGTTTTTGGGGGATTTAATTTTTTGAGTTTCAGGTATATTTTAGATATGAGACCCTTGTCCATTGTATGGCTAGTAAAGATCTTCTCCCAGTCCATGGGCTTTCTATTGATCTTGCTAGCTATGTTTTTTTGCCATGCAGAAGCTCTGCAGGTTCATGCAATCCCATTTCTCCAACCTTTCTTTGATTTGTTGTGTTTCTGGGTCTCTATTAAGAAAATTTGGGCCTGTGCCAAGGAGACCTAGGGTTTCTCCTAGAGTGTCTGCTTTGACTCCGAGGTCTTTGATCCATTTGGAGTTGATTCTGGTGCAGGGTGATATATAAGGTTCTAGCTTTAGTATTCTACTAGTAGTTCTACTAGTTAACTACTAACTAGTAGTTAACCAATTTTGCCAGCACCATTTACTGAAGAGGCTGTCTTTCTACCATTCTATTTTTTTTTAGCTCCCTTATCGAAGATTAGATGGCTATAGGTCTTTAGGTTCATTTCTGGGTTTTCAATTCTATTCCATTGGTCCCGGGGTCTGTTCTTGTGCCAGTACCAAGGTGTTTTGATTACTATGGCTTTGTAGTAGAGTTTGAAATTTGGTATTGATATTCCTCCAACACTGTTCTTTCTGTTAAGGATCATTTTTGGTATTCAGGGTCTTTTATTGTTCCATATGAATTTTTTGATTGCCTCTTCTATTGCCTTGAAGAATGAGGTTGGAATATTGATAGGTATCATACTGAATTTGTAGATAGCTTTGGGAAGTATTGCCATTTTCACTATGTTGATCTTTCCAATCCAGGAGCATGGGAGTTTTTGCCACTTTCTAAGTTCTGTTGCTTTCACTGCATTTGATGTTGGTATAATTTGTGGAGGGGAAGGGCAAAAACAAATTGTTTAACTAGGGATACAGTTGGATCCATTGCAACAATGAGATGTACAAGTCATCATATCGAAAAATGAACTTTACAACTTTAGTGGGGGGGAGGGTCAGGTGGAGGGAAGGTGGGAGGAGTATGGGAAGGGATGGGAAGGGGAAACAAAGAGGAGGCAACAATGCTTGATAATAAATGTACTGGTTATCTTGCCCATGTAATTGTAACTCCTCTGTACTATATTCTCACAACAAAAAAAGTAAAATGAGTTTTTGTGTATATATTTTGTTTTGTACAAGTTAATTTTAAAGAGGAATTTTCAACTGATTTTTTTAGAATAAATATATTAGCATTGTCGACTTCTGGGAGATGTGCATTCTCTGAAATAACAATGCTATGAAGCACTCACAATAATCTCTGTATCTATAAATCAAACTAAAGAAATGATCAATAGAATAAAGTGAAAACATGTAGAAACTGTAAAGGGCTTCACATGTATTAAACAATGACTTAATTTAGAAATTTCCAGTGCACCCAGATACCCCATACTCAGATTACAATATAAAATTTCCTGGCTCAACTTTGTCATGCTGTGCAATCCAGTTTCCATTGTCACCTGCCTTCAATGCAATTTCTTACTCAGCTTTGTGAGCTGGGAAGGCTTTTAATTGGGTTAGTGGAGAGAAGCCAGATTTTAGCTTTTGCATCTCATTGAAAGCAATTGGAAGGGAGATCTTGAGATCATTTTTTAATTCATGGCCCTGCATTAGATTCTGAAGTGATTTCCAGTCTTGGTTACTAGTAGGAAAAAATGTCAAAACAGGTCTATCTATGAATTAGAATTTGGGAAAATGAAAGAAATATTACTGATTATTGGTAACTGTTTTTAGCTGATTGGAACATAATGTAAGAAGAAATGAGATACCCATGTATATAAGAGAATGTTTCCTTATTTAGTTTCCAGAAGAGATCTTGAAAGTTGTCAATCTTTTACAATAACTGAAAAAAAAACTGAAAAAGCAGCAGCTTTTCTTGCGATCTATCAGAATCTCCAAAGAATGAATACTGTTAACTGAAGAAAGCATGTCATAGTGAACATAGCTAAATATAAATATCAGACATTCTAAGTTCCATATCATAGTGTGTATAGCTAAAACTAAAGAATAAGGTGTGGAAGGAATTCATGGGATCTATGTCAATGAAACCCTGTTTTATCAATGAAGGATGCATTATCATAAACTAGAGCCTCTTATAGAATCTCAGCTTAAAGTGGTGACACACTTGCCCTTGTTGCTACAGAACTAACCTATCATTTCATGAGGCTTTATCTCATTATTAACATTTTTTTAAATTTGGGAACAAGTAGCTAAAGTACGGCATATGCTGGATTCCAATGGTGTAAGTTTGAACAAATAACTCGCAGCTTCACAAGATGAATTAAGCTAGAACATGTGTTGTGTGTGTTGAAGAGTGAGGTCAAGGGGAAGGTAATAGATAAGTGGAAAGGGGTAGGGTGGGAGAATACAGCCATATTATTCAATGTACATATGTGGAAATGGAACCAGGTAACTTTAGTGATGGGTGAGATTGGGAGAGATGGGGGAGAATGATGAAAGAGTTGACATCACGACACATTGCAGTCATAAACTGACACATTAAACAAACCCAGTTTGTACAACTATTTAAATATAATTTTTAAAAAAGCAATTAAAGAGTGAAATTAGCTGGGCACCGGTGGCTCATGCCTGTAATCCTAGCTACTCAGGAGGCTGAGATCTGAGGATAGCAGTTCAAAGCTAGCTTAGGCAGGAAAGTTTGTGAGACTCCTATCTCCAACTAACTACCAGAAAACCAAAAGTGGCGCTGTGGCTCAAAGTGGTAGAGTGCTAGCCTTGAGCTGAAGAGCTCAGGAACAAGCACCCAGGCCTAGAGTGCAAGCCTCACTACAAACAACAAAAAAAGAATGAAATTAATAAAATAACATAAATTATGTAAAATATGAATGCTAGTAAAATGCTACCCGAAGATACAAAGAAATACTTTTTTACCTTTGTTGAGAATATTAAGTCTTGGCCTCATAGTGTCTCAAGCTAGTGTTCCAGTACTGAACCCTCATACATTTTCTTTTTCATTTAAAGTAGTAAACTTCTCAGTTAGAGATGATGTCTAACATGGTGCAACATTTCTTCCATATTTTCTACTTGAGGTAAACTGTGTCTTTATGATAAGATATGTTTCACACAGGAACCAGAGTCTAAACTGAGGAACACAATGACTCAGGATTCAAAACTTTCAGTCCCATATCTTTTTGAAGATGCTATTTTCAGTTTCACACTTCTTTTCTCTTGATCAAATGTTCATCAGCTGTGATAGTAAGACTTTTTAATTTGTGTTTTAGTTCCCTTTTAAGTTATAAAATATTTTAGGAAAGATAGAGCTGAAGACCAATAAGCAAGAGCACTGGCTGACTTGGCAGAGAAAGAAGAGAAGAACTTTTGTTCTTGGAGATGTTATTGAACCACAGAATTGATTCATTTTAGAATCAGATGTTAGGCATCTTATGAAAAAAATACTTTAAAGACACTTTCTATGGGGGTATATATTATTTGCAGCAGAAAGTAACCTAATATACCAATTACTCTTTTTATAGATTAAAGTCAGCTAATTCCTACAGCCAAGACATTTAGGAAAGTTCATTTAAGGTCTTATTAGCACTTCTATTTTGAAGACTTGCCTTTTTATTTTTAATTTTAAGTACAACTCTGACTTAATTATAGCTTCTAGTATATGAACATGTTATTTGAACTGAGGTCCTTTTCTGTGAGTTATAACCAGAAAAGAACCTTTAAAAAAGTGTGAGTGGTGCAAAAATATATTTATATATTTAAGAGCACTATGAATAATGATGACAATGTAATATGTATCATAACCACAGTTTTCCTTAGCAAAAGAATCCAGTTCTTCAAATGGGTACTAGGTTGCTGTTATGTTTGGATGTCGTTACAGCCATTTTAATGAAATATATTAGTAAACACAGATCCAATTAGAAACTGATGAATACCACTGAATTAAATATTGTTTTTATAACTGCTTGAGAATTCTTTTAGTTATAGAAACAATACAAGGGTCCTAATTTTATTCTACTAAACATGTGCCCATTTTATTTGATTAAGAAGGAAGTAATCATCCAACTATCATTCAAAATACCCTGGGAATAAGTACACAAAATAATATCAACTAGTAAAAATAATGATTGCTGGCTAATATTTCTCCTATGTAATGAAGGGATAGAGAATAAGGTGATACTTCTCCACAAGTAAGCATGACATTCATATTCTAGCAAAACCCATAAAGTTGAGAGTGTTCAATATCAACCTCATATTGCAATATTATTATTGTGAAAGAGGAATAAGACGGAGAAGTAGGTGACAGGAGGTGAATATTAATAAGTGAATAGAATAAGTATAGAATGGGTAAGCAATTTATTATTATTATTATTATTACAACATAGTATAATATTACCTCGTGACTTGGTTGATTTTGCCTTGTGAGATGTCAGCTCACAAAGGAAAGTTAGCTGAAGAAAATTGAAAAAGAATGATACATTCTCCTAATCTCCCTTCATTATATGAGTATTTCTTGAGTATTATAAATGTAAATCCACTACTGATTCAATATTTATTAAAAGGTAAAATGTTTCTAGGTGTCAACTTGCTTGCTTATTAGACACATGCATTTACAAAGAAAGTGGATTTAACATTTTAAAATGGCAATAAGGGAACTTATTCTGGTGAACACAAAAAACACTCTATTATCAAAAATAGAACATGAAGAACTGTCCATAAACCTTTGTTTTCAAGCATTGGAGAGGCTTACGATTCTCTTCAGAGAAGGAAAACAGAGTGTGCTCAATGATTGTCTCAACAATGTACCTAAGAAAAATTTCCAACACTTTGAGAGGGACCTGAAATCTAGAGATGGACAGTTTCAGTAGACATTAGAATAGACTGTGGACCAGGTTGTTGAGATTGGTAAGGATAGGGCACTAGAAAGTAGGCAGGGAAACTGAGTAAGGACTTAAGAGTTTGTGTCTGGATGACCTTCAAGGCAAATGTCTAAGTGCTGGGTTGCCCATATAATGAAAGAGTCTTTGGAGAGGCTAACCAATAGCTAAATACTATACATTAGAAAAAAGAACTGAAGACTTAACAGTTCAGGGAAAATGGTGCTCCAACTCAGTCAGAGTGTGAAAATCTAGTCAATATCTCAGCATCCAACATTCAGCTGAGCTATCAGAAAGGCCATGTCATGGAGAAGAGGTTATCTGTTTCTTTTCTGTAAAGGAATTGAGAGCAAATATTTTAGAATCTAGAAGTTATATGGTTCTGTTGTCTACTTAACTCTGCTTTTGTGGCATGAAAACATCTATACACAATTCATAAATGAATGGGTGTGACTATGCTCTAATAAAGCTTTAATTATAAAATTACCAGGTGTTTGTCCGGCTTTGACCTGCAGGCCACAGTTTGCTGACTCCTGTTAGAGACTTGTGTTATACCTACTTATTAAAGCTTAAAACTCAGCTTTGATAATGCCAGAGAAACAGCTTCAGATTTAAAGACTACTAAGTTAGAGGAACTTGAGAGACACTGTTGGCATTACAGTAAGACATCTAACAATGCATAAAACTAAGCTTGTAGAGGTGCAAAGTAAATCTATTTGTTTGCTTGGACAAAAGCCATAATTTTAAAAGATAAACAATAAAATCCAGTAAATGTACAGCATAAAATTATTTTAAAATAAGTACCTAGGAGAAAAAATTGAAATTAACAAATGAAGACTTAAAAAAGTCTTAATGTTTTATTTAGCAAATAAAAACTTAAAGTGAGTTATGGTTAATAATTTCAAAAGATAAAGGAAAAGAAAAATATACTCTTAGTATTAGTCAAATGAGGAATCTAAGTAAAGGGCTGAGAGAAGTTTAAAAGGAAATGAAAGCAAAAATAACTGAATATAACTGAAAATATAACTGAAAATAACTACAATAACTGAATTTTTTTTCTTTGGGTCCGGTCGTGGGGCCTAAACTCTGGGCCTGGGCGTTGTCCCTCAGCTCTTCAGCTCAAGGCTAGCACTCTACCACTTGAGCCACAGTGCCACTTCCGGCTTTTTTCTTTTTGCTTATGTGGTGCTGAGGAATCGAACCCAGGGCTTTGAGCATGCAAGGCAAGCGCTCTACCACTGAGCCACTTTCCCAGCCCCAATAACTGAACATTTTAAAGATGAGCTTTATAGATGACAGGAATTAGAAGAATGTAATGAATGAACTTGAAGCAGATTAACAGAAAATCTTCAGAATTTAAGAAGAATGAGGTAGAAGAAATGTGAACAGGATCTCAAGAGGATATAATATAAAGTTAAAGGAGCTTAGAAATATTTCTTTAGAAAGAAAAGAAATTGATGAGTGAGAAAAGTATGCAAGTGATTTCTGAGCTATCCTCAAAATTTCATGAAAAACAATAATTTACAAATCAATAAGAATCCTAGCAAACAAAAAGTAGAAATAAAATGTACAGAGAATTAAACCCAGACATGTTATAAACACATTTCTAAAATCAAAGATAAGGAAAAGTCTGGAAAGCCACCAGAGCAAGTAATAAAAAATACTATTCAGGGAAAAAACACCTCCAAATTAGAAAAAAAGAGAAGCCCAAGTATAATAAAATGGCATTATTTAAACAGCAAAGGAAAATAAAACCTAACAAGAAAGCCCCTTGCAAAACTAGGAGTGCATATATGTAAAAAGCCATTGAAACACAATGATTAAAAGAAAACAGTTTCATAAAAGCAAATGATGGTAAAGTTGTTGTTAGCAGGCTCATGTTACCACACAAACATGAAAAATGATGTGCTTTATGTTGGAAGGAAATTATAACAGACACTCATACATACAGGAAATAAAGTGTAACAGAAATGATAATAAAGGCATTTTGTACTTGTCTTTAAAAGACAGTTTATTAAGGCAAAAGGAACATTGTGCAGTGGTACAATGTACCCCATGTATCTAATACACAGGAAGGAGTAAAGGAGGCGTAATATGTAAGATACTACATCCCGAACAACTGATGGAAGTGGCAAGAGGGAAATGTAAATGTGAACAGAGAAATTTAATTCTGAAATGATGTATATCGACTCTAAGTAGACAATAATAGGTTAAATACACATAACCTTGGCCCAGAATAAATAACATGCCATGAAGAAATCTAGAAAAGAAGTAGAGAACATAAAACAAATAATTAAAGTATATGATTAACCTAAGAAGGTCAAGAAATGAACAAGGGGAAAACAAAACAGAAGGGTCAACTGGAAGGAAAGGCAATGACAAAATGGTAGGTGTATCTACAATGAGCAACATGTACACTGACCAGTAATTAAACCCTCCAACTAAAAAAGAGACTGATATTAAATTAAGTTAAAGGCCAGGGACAAAACTACTTCAGAAACTAAATTTAGGGAGCTGAAATAAATAAAATAGAAACCACAGAGTATTTATAGAAATAAAACATAATTAAAATTATAAACAGCCAATGAATCAAGAAAAAAACAAATTTAAATGTGTATACATCTAATGACAGAAATGCAAAAACTGACAAAAATCAAAAATGAAATGACTATACCCAATCACATTATGTTATTTTATGTCATAGTAATTGTTAGAAGAGTAAGAAAGTTCAGCAAAGATATAGAAGATCTGAAGTATGTCATTAACCAAGTTGACCCAATGCTTATTGGTAATTTATGATATCTAACAGATACAGAATACATATTAATTTAAAATATATATTTACTACTCACTGAAACACACCATATGTTAGGCTATTAAATGTCTTGACAAATTTTGAAATGTTTAAATCATAGAGATAATGCTCTGTGACTGTAATGACAAAAATGACACTAATATAAATAGCATTTTAAAATTTCTATGTATCTGGAATTAAATAACAGTCTTCTAAATAACCCATGAGTGAGAGAAGAAATTACAAAAGAAAATTTGTTGAATTAAACGAAAACAAAAATAGATGGAAATGTGTATGTTGTAGAATAGATGGAAATGTGTATGTTGTAGAATAGATGGAAATGTGTATGTTGTAGTATAGGAGTACAGAGGAAACTGTGTCACTTCAAATATCTATTTTTGGAAGAAATAAAGGTTTAAAATGAATGGTGTAAGTTTATACATTAAAATAGTAGTAAAAGAAAAACAAATTAAAGCCTACAAAATCAAAGGAAGGAAATCAAGGTTTTAGCAGAAATCAACATTCAAAAATTAGAATTTAAGCTGGGCGCTGGTGGCTTATGCCTGTAAGCCTAGCTATTCAGGAGGCTGAGATCTGAGGATCACAGTTCAAAGCTAGCCTGGGCAGGAAAGTCCGTGAGACTCCTATCTCCAATAAACCATGCAGAAAACCACAAGTGGCGCTGTGGCTCAGGTGGTAGAGTGGTAGCCTTGAGCTGAAGAGCTCAGGGACAGCACCCAGGCCCAGAGTTCAAGCCCCACAACCACCACCAACAACAACAAAAAATTAGAATGTATAGTTGATTGAACTGAATTAATAAAAATAGCTAAAATTCTATAGAAAAACTAATCAAGAATAAAAAAGCACATTGTTAATGTCAAGAATAAATGAAGTGATACCAATGCAAGTCCTACAAAGAAAATTAAAATACCATAATACTATGAAAATTTTCATAAACAAATTCAATAACTTAAAAATTAATGAATTTCTTGAAAAATATAATTTACCAAAATTGACATAGAGAAATAAGACTTTTGGATTTGCTACATTTTTTATTTAATAAATGAATTGAATTTTTAAAATCAAAGACATTTTAAGCACAGAAACCTTCAAACCCAGATAGTTCACTCATGAATCTAATCAAAATATTAAATGATAATCAATACCAATTTCTGCTTGCCAAAATGAGATAAAGCTATTTAAAAAGGAAGAAAGAAAACGACCCAATTGGCTCTCACAAATGTAGATGAAAAAAATCTTAATGGCAACATTAGCTTATCAGTCTAATATTGTGTAAAATTCTAATATGCTAAGTTGGTTTGTTCCAAAAATGTAACTTTTGCACAAAAGTTGAACGTTGTTTATTTTCATTTACCATGTCATCAGAATAAGAGAGAAAGTTATATAATGATCTGAATAAATGTAGAATAAAATGCTTCAAAGAGTTAAACATCCTTTCTGGATAATAACCCTGTGAGCTCACAGACTTTCCTGCCTAGGCTGGCTGCAAAAGTTGATCCTCAAGTCTCAGCCACCTGAGTAGCTAGGATTATAGGTATGATTCACTTGGACCTGGCTCTATGTATCTTTTCAATGGTATAAATTTAAGATAATGCCCATTGCACAGATGAGAGAATGTCTCAGAGCAACCATAAAGCTTACCCAAGTGTAAATATTAGCGTTAGAGTGAAGACATCCATTAGCTGTTACTAACTTGTGAAGTCCCTGCCATGGATGTGATGTTTGGATAAATATTTGTAGTAATCAATTCCCTTTTAGAAACAAATCCTTCTTGGACAACTGACTTGAAGAACTACAAGATGTTCAAGCTAGATGCTAGATGGCCAGTAGGCAGCAAGGGGGAAAATAAAGCTACTTCTAACCATGAAGAGTTCTATTTCTCCCTTAGCATCAGTGAGTCAGTTTCACCCCCTATCATATTTAACATATTGAATGTCCCACCATATAGTTGGACAAATTCAGTTCTCTAACAGCCAAGAAGATGATGTCATCCTCTGTTCCTTTGTTGGGAACTCAGCCTCCTCTTTATCCTTGAACATGAAGTCATTGTAGTAGCCTGCCAGTTGAACCTCCTGCTCACTGCTTCTGAATTTATAGCATCTCTGTCTTACATGACCTGAAATAACAACCCAGCACCTGCTCTCAAAATGTTAAAGTGTCCAATGTTCTCACCAGAAGAAAATCTGCAGAATTCAGATATGTCACCTTGGATGAGAAATAGGTTCAGTAAAGTTTTATACTCAAAGATTGAATCAAAGATTTGATTACAGCCTTGACATCTGGCCTCAACAAGTGCAGGGAAGCAGTTGGTGTGGTGAAGTAGCATTATGACTGAAATGCAAGATATGAGCCGACCAAAGAGAATCCTTGCCATGAGGTAGATTTTCTACAGAATTATGATAGCACCTCAACATTACAGCTCTCTGTTTTCCAAGAGAAATACTTACCTTTCATCTTTTGTTCTTATATTTGGTAATTCAGCATACATTTTATTCCAATAGTGTGCCCCATATTTTCCTAGGTGCCAGAAGTACTTAGCTCAGCAGGATATTCTTGAAAGACAATGGATCTTGAAAGGAAAAAAAAGATTAAATATTATAAATGCTGTACTTGACAGTTCAGCACAACACTTTGAGGGTTACATTCAAAGTGACTGTCCTCACCTTACAAAGAAAGAGAATGTGAGAGGGAATCACTGAATGGATGCATACCAGCAGGAATGAGGCAGTATTCTGAGAATTGTGTGTCGTTTCCTGGGTCTTAAAATGAGAACAGGAATTCGGAGTAGATAAAAACCATGGATATGAAGTTAAAGCACATAAAATCGATCAATTTCTATGAGAGTCACAATTGTTAACTTTCTGGAAACTGAAGTAGAAAGAAATTTGCATCTAAAACTAAAAATAGAAATATTTATTAGTAATACTAACCCTGAAAGCAGTAACAAAAAATATGGGCAAATAGGTGACTATCATCTTATACTATAATCTTTTGTAGTATTTAAACTCTTACATTGTGAAGTTACTCATATTGTCAAATATGTAATAGAGAGAAGTTAAAGTTAACCAATAAATGCAACATAGAATAGTTTGGAAGAAGTTTAAAAAGAAGACTACAAAGTATGATCATGAAGACTACAAAGTATGATAATCCCTAAGAAAAAGGAAAACTAGAAGAGCCAAGCAGAATCTGATTTTTTTAAAAAAAGATTATAACATTTTTACTAAATGAGATAATTTTAAAAGGTAACAAAAGATAAAAAAAATAGTGAGTAGATTATCATAGCACGGAAGGAACCTCAGAAGTGGAGAGAGATTTACAGTGATAACTCAAGGATTAGTATAGGTAGAGGGGCTGCTCTTGGAAGATTTAAGGTAGAAAGGCCAAGATCCCAAAGGACAGTGATAGCCTTTGTCTCTTCTTGGGAGATATTTCTGCCTTTGCCTTCTGCATGTTGACTTTTCCTTTCCTCACTATGTTCTAATAAAACTTCCAGCATTTTCATCCTCGGTTATCAATTGCACTCAACCTCTTGTGTTCCCTAGGGCCTAGCTTTGGGTCTTCCTCCTGTGAGTTCCTGTAGCATGAATTCCAGTAAGCCAGACATGTCTTAACTGTGCATCTCCAAGACTGTTTTGCAATAAATCTCCAGTAAGTATATGTCCAATGGAAGAAAGGAAGAAAGGCAGGCAGGAGGAGGATGCCCTTTCTCTTACAACTTGTTTTTCTACCGACTGGGAAATAGGATATTTATTTAGCACATTCATGTTTTCCAAGTAGTCTTGCTTCTAAAGGGATAAGGAGGTAAATCAGTCCTTCATAAGATAACCACCTTGAGAAAATGTGAGTTCAAAAAGGAATGGAACCAGCTGGAAAGCAAGAGGTCATGGAATAGGAGCAGTAACATTAGTGTTTGGGAAAAGTGGAAATTCTGCATAAGTGCCTTGACCTTACCCAAGTGCCAGCCCCACCTTGTATATTGTAGCCTCACATTTCTTTCTTTAAAACATATTGTAAGGTGATGTACTGAGGGATTGCAGTTAACTAGATCAGGTAAGGAGTGCATATCTTTTTGAACAGTGTCACCTTTTCCTTGTTTTCTCCCAGATTTTCCCTCCCGATTCCCTCTTCCATAAGTTGTATAGTTCATTTTCAACATAGTGTCTGCCAAGGATCACTGCTATATTAGTTCATCTTTTGTCCCACTTCTGTATTCCCCTTACCCTCTCCAATTCAGATAAACAGACATAAAAGAAAAAAGGTACAGAAATCAAAAACAACAAACTGGGGGGGGGAGGAAAAACAGAAAAAACCCACAAAAAGTAAAAAGACCTCTTGTTTCCATTTCCTGGAGTTCATTTCGATAAGCATTATTTTATAAATATGATCACATGCACATAGCCATTGAGCCCTATTGATCCTCTCCTAAGAAAATGTCCTCCTTTGTACCCATGGTGTGAATGTTTACAGTCCTGTTTAATTGATCATGTCCCAGTGTAATTTTTGTGTTTTTTTTCTTTTTACTATCCACTGGGATTACTTATAGATTTATAGGCAGCCTCGTATTTCTAAGTCACAGTTCCTGCTCCTGAAAAATGATGAGTTGGACGAAGAGTTTACTCAGTTATTTGATTTTGTGGTAGAAGGACAGGAAAACAGGTTCAAAGGTGACATTCATTATTTCAGGAAAGGAGAGAAAAGCAAAGAGGAAGGTGTGCTCAGAGTTCAGGACTAGACTCCATCCTGGTTACTGAATTTTGAGTTTGTCCTTGTACTTTTTTGTGAAACAAAAAAGAAGAAAAATTAAATTGAATCTTTGCAGCTTCTCCTTCTCAATACTGAGGTTGAGAATGAAAGAAAGCAAGTAAGAATCATCCTATAAAAAAAACAGCCAGGAAATGAATACTGTTATGATCAGGTTGGTATGGCTGGCCAATAAGATGTACTATAGAAGAGTTCTTCAGGACCAAGACCTTTTCGGTCTTCAAAGATTTGAATTGTAGGTGGCTATTGACTATGGCTTCTTCAGAAACATAAGATTCATGGAGTAATAAAAAAAAAGAATTTAAAAAGTGTTCCAGAGATACAAAGTAATAGCAAAGTCTATTAATTTTCGAGCTAGCGGAACAGCACCAGGAAACATCTTTACTGAGAAATTCACTAAAAGAAATGCCTCAAAATTTTTAAGTGGTACAAAGAAGAGGCTCATGTGGTTGAGTTAATGAAGAACTGAAAATTAACACTCTGGGTAGTGGAGACGTAGTCTGTGGTTCTGAAAAGAGTTGAGCAGAGTCAGCCTCATTGTTTACTAGTCAGAAAAAGTCTAAGCTTTAGAGTGTAGAGTGCTACTACCAGTCCAAGTCCATGATCTTTTATCAGCTTCACTTGATTTCACTCAATGGTGGCATAGATGTGTGTAGAACCAACCAAACTTGAGCAAGCCCTTGCCTTGTTTGCAAATGCTCAGCTCAATGTCAGACATCAGTTTGTATTGTCCCCTTGACACCAGCTTGTATGCCCTCAATCATCCCTTTCCATCTGGCCCTGAGTTAAAGACTTTACTTCCTTTGTAATTGGTGCTCTCTCATGTAATTTCAAAGGCATGGAGAAGTATAAATGAAAAGGAAATAGACTAGTAAAAGAACTGATGCCTTTCAGTTTTCTAGGTTATTGTAGCAAAGCAGAGCAACCACATGGTAGGGCCACTGTAAGAAAATAGCAAGCTTCTCACGGTAACTGGGCAAAAGGCTCTTCCAAGTGGTACAGAATTCTAACGTTCTATGGTAGAGGAGCCATGACCATCTTCTCTCCACCTTGAACATTTTGTGTGCAAAAATAATGAGTGACTCAACAATGCTCTGGGACCTAGCACATATCCAATACATATATGTTCAAAGGAATGTAGAATTGGGGACCTCTTGGCAAGGGTATCTATCCAAGATAAGACTCTGCTATGTTTCTTTGTTTCCCTTTGATCTAGAAGAAAGACTGAATGTAATTTGGTCTGAAGAAAAAAATAAAACTAGCATCTCTTAACTCTCAGCAATTCTATCAGAGGTAAAGGGAAGTAATGTTCCTATCAAAGAGCTTAGAAATAAGGCTCAGTGGCTGGCCTGATGCCTGAAACTTGAAAGAATTGAGTTTAAAGTAATATTTCAGTTGTAAGAAAAATGTACTGAAATTAAAGTCTTCCAACTGTAAAATGCCTTAGAAGTGAACTTGTCTGACCTCTCTTTCACACACATTTTAGAGATGAGTAACTGGAGACCTAGAAGAGGGCTATAAATTAACCCAAGTCACAAATTTTAGAAACATTATTAGTGAATGTGAGCAGAGCTAGTGATCTTTCCTAAGATAAGGAAGATTTATTCTAGCGTTTCTGTGCCTGAGGAAAGCTCCTTGATCATAAATAGACCCTTGGTTGCTTATGAGGATGCAGTTTATACCAACTTCTAACACTGGGAGCTTTGGCTAAAGCAGCCCTGGATCTGAAAAACAGCTGTTCCATATCCTCTGGCTCTGCAGCTACTTCCTGCTGATTCTCACTCAAAACTCAATTGACTCCTTATCTCTGAAACCTATTGCCCGGGAAGATGTGGCTGCGATAAAGTTCAGTCCTCCAGAGGTTTATGGCTGCTAGACTTGAAAAGGAAGCTGATGGGAAAACTGATATCCAAAGCAACACTCTTCATCCTCACCTTCCACAACCTAAGACTTAGCCAGGAGCAGTGTGTTTTCTTATCTACAGAATTGTGATGAAGACACCCTAAAAAAATTTCTATTTGGAGTAGGCAAATCTATTTCTAAGGGCTTATTAGGGAGATCAAGCTGGGTTATTATTATTATTTTTGCCCACCATACATTTCCCTGAATAAAGAAGCTCAAAGTTTTAGAGCTATAAGGCACTTAAGGAACATCTTTAATCATGCCTAACTTCACAACTGCAGAGACCAAGCCCCAGGAAGAAAATATACTTCTTAAATCACAACACCAGGACAGTGACCAGTGTTTTACAGACTCCTGGAATCACATCTTTACAGTCATCTTCTTTCACTAGTTATGTAAAATGACAGACTATGTCCAAGTCTATTCCTGAATAGGTAGACAAAAAGACCAGGAGGCTCATTAACTTGTTCAAAATCATATGTACTTAGTGGCAGCTTGTTCAACTACAGATATAGTTCATGTAAAAGTTTTGAGCTGATGAAAAATAGCATGGAAGAAAGCCTCTTCAGTAAAAGGTGCTGGCAAAATTAATCACATGTAGAAAACTAAAGCTAGATCCTTATATATCACCCTGCACCAGAATCAACTCCAAATGGATCAAAGACCTCAGAGTCAAAGCAGACACCCTGAAAACATTACAGGACAGAATAGGAGAAACTCTATGTCTCCTTAGCACAGGCTGAAATTTTCTTAATAGAGATCCATAAACACAACAAATCAAAGGAAGGTTGGACAAATGGGATTACATGAAGTTGCAGAGTTTCTGCATGGCAAAGGACATAGCTAGCAAGATCAAGCCCATGGATTGGGAGAAGATCTTCACTATCCATACTATGGACAAGGGTCTCATGTCTAAAATATACCTGGAACTCAAAAAATTAAATCCCCCAAGAACAAATCCTCAAAGAAACAACTGCCCGATAAATAATTGGGCTAAAGACTTACAGAGAGCCGGGCGCTGGTGGCTCACGCCTGTAATCCTAGCTACTCAGGAGGCTGAGATCTGAGGATCGCGGTTCAAAGCCAGCCCGGGCAGGAGAGACCATGAGACTCCTATCTCCAGAAAACCGGAAGTGGCGCTGTAGCTCAAGTGGTAGAGCGCTGGCCTTGAGCTGAAGAGCTGAGGGACAGCGCCCAGGCCCAGAGTTCAAGCCCCATGACCGACAAAAAAAAAAAAAAAGACTTACAGAGAAACTTCTCTGAAGAGGAAAGAAGGATGGCCAATAGACACATGAAGAAATGCTCAACCTCCCTAGCCATAAAAGAAATGCAAATCAAAACACTGAGATTCCACTTCACCCCAGTTAGAATGGCTAACAACAGATACTGGAGGGGATGTGGACAGAAGGGAACCCTACTGAATTGTTGGTGAGAGTGTAAACTTGTTCAACCATTTTGGAAAATAGTATGGAGGTTCCTGAAAAGACTTCTCATAGAGCTCCCCTATGATCCAGCAATCCCACTTTTGGGCATTTACCCAAATGATCACAAACAAGACCATACTAAATCTACCAGCACAACTATGTTTATTGCAGCATTATTTACTATAGCTAAGATATGGAACCAACCCAGATGCCCCTCAGTAGATGAATGGATTAAGAAAATGTGGTATATATACACAATGGAATTCTATGCCTCCATCAGAAAGAATGACATTGCCCCATTTGTTGGGAAATGGAAAGACTTGGAAAAAATTATATTAAGTGCAGTAAGCCAGGCCTAAAGAAACATAGGTCCCATGGTTTCCCTTATTTGCAATAACTAGTATATGTCTGAGACAATCAGAAAAGTTCAGATAAGATGATGTTAGGTGAAATGAACCCCAGGATAAGGACACAAGTGGATTTTCTTTCTTGCTATTGTTTCTAACATATTTATAAGGTGATTTTTTTTTGTTGTTTGTATGTCCCTCCCTTACAGTGTAACCCCTGTTTTCACTGTATTTGATGTTGGTATAATTTGGGGAGAGGAAGGAAAAAAACAAATAGTTTAAATAGTGATACAGGACCCATTTCAACACTGAGATGTACAAGATGCTATGTTGAAAAACAAACTTAAAACGTTAGCAGGGGTGGTGGGAGAGTGTAGTTGTGGAGGTGGGAGGGCAGGGATGGGAAGGGGAAAAACAAAGGAGAAGGCAACAATGCTTGATATGAAATGTACTCATTACCTTGCTCATGTAATTGTAATCCCTCTGTACAGTATTTTCACAATTAAAAAAATTACATTAGTTCATCTTAAAAAAAAACGTTTTGAGCCACACATTGGTGGCTCACACCTGTAATCCTAGCTACTCTGGAGGCTGAGATCTGAGGATCAGGGTTCAAAGCCAGCCCGTGCTGGAAAGGCTGTGTAACCCTTACCTCCAATTATCCACCAGAAAACTGGACACAGCACTGTGGCTCAAGAGGTAAAGTGCTTATCTTGAGCTGAAGAGCATAGTGACAAGCATCCAGGACCAGAGTTCAAGCAAGTTTTGAGGATTCTTGACATTTTTCTAGCGTTTTTATAAATTATATGCATATAAACAAATACTGAAATTGCATGCAAATGGATGCTGTTCCTAAGCTTTATCACTCAAGGATAGTGCTCAGTCACTTTGAGCCACAGCACCACTTCCATTTTCTGGTGGTTCATTGGGGATAAGAGTCTCATGGGGACTTTCCTGCCTGGGCTGACTTTGAACCACAATCCTCAGATTTTGGCCTCCTGAGTAACTAGGATTATAGATGTGAGCCTAGCACCTTGCCAATATTTCTGAGGGATTAAAATCTTCAGCTCCAACTACTGGTGCCTCTTGCCTATAACCCCTAGCTCATCAAGAGACTAAAATCTGAAGATTGCAGTTTAAAGCCAGCCTGAGGCTGAGAATGTGGCTTATTGGTAGAGTGCTTGCCTAGCATGAATGAGACCTGGGGACAATTCCTTGGTGCCACGTAAACAAAAAAGTAAATGAATAAAGTTAATTTTTTAAAAGCCAGCCTGAAAAGACAAATCTATGAGACTCTTATATTGAATTAACCATTCAAAGCTGGAAGCAGAGATGTGGCTCAAATGGTAGAGCACCAACCTTGAGCAAAAAAGCAAAACAAGAGCGCAAAGGTCCTAAGTTCAAGCAACAGCACTGGCATAGGCACGCACACACAAGCTAGTTTATTATATAGCTTTAAAGTGCCTAAAATCATACACAGGAAGAGTGTCTTGAATTGTTGGAGAACTCTTGCCAGTAGATTTTCCCTTCTGAAAGTTATGGTTACCATGATGTTCTATTTCTGATGATACCAGCCACTTTATGGGGCAGGAAACTGACAGGTGGTGAAGCAGGTTCGTTTTTGGAATGTTTTCATATTGTATCCTATTTTTAGCAGAAAATGTTCTTGGGATTTTTCATCCCAAAGCCATTCAGAAAACGTATAAGGAATCCTTACTGCCTGTCTTCCACCTCACCACCTTCCTCTCTGCCACCCAGGGGGTCTCAGACACACTTAGGGACTGTTTATGAGATGGCATAGGTTTAAATTCCTGCTCTTCAACCTGATAGCTCGGCAGCCTGGGAACAGCACTTTTTCTTCTCAGACTTCCAACATCTTGGAAAATGTCTTAATAAGTCCTAAAGAAATCTATCTGACTAGATTGTATGTGTGCGCACGCATACCCATGCATAGAACACCCTCATGATTGAATCTGATACTCATGCTTGCTAAGCAACCCTTCTACCAGCAGGCAACATCACTAACTTCCTTTGAGTAGACTCTTGATCCCAGTAATTTAGAAAGTTATCTGGAGTTATCACTGCCATGATTTTCAGTCTCTGTTCCACCATAACAAACAAGATTCAAAGTGATTGAAATTGCTTACAATATATTCAGTATATTAACTTTGCCCATTTATTGCCAAACACATGCAAAGGTAATTCACTGTATATGGCAATTTAGAAACTGCAATTGGAGGCTGCGAAACTTTGTTGTGGAGAGCTCTCCTGTGCATTGTAAAATGATTATCAGTATTTCTGGACTCTGCCCTAGTTGCTTATGGTACCCATGGTCTCTCCGCTGCATTAAACAACAATGCCTCTATGTATTCCCACATTTCCAGAGGGACAGAATTGCATCTGGTTTAAAGCCACTGCTTTAATTGACCCCTTTCTTTCCTTATTTGGGTGTCATGGTTCTTATCTCTAAAATGAGAGCATACCAGGTGTTGAGTCTATATTGCTATCCTCTTATGTAGACAACAGAAGCTATTTCCTGCTAGGAACTATTGTCTTTTGTTCTGCTATTATTGTCCTTTGTCTTTTATTGCTACATACCATATAAACAAGCCAGATTTTTTTTTACTGAGTGACTAATAGAAGCATGGAATAATATAACTATAACAACTATTTGAATACATCATCAGTTCATGTTGCCCAAGAGACATACATTTAAGATATCATAGAAAATGAGGTGCTCAAGGCTTGGCTGGCTCAAATTAGAACTGAAACACAGTATTCTTAACCTTTTCTCTCTATTAAAATTCAAATACAGCCCAGCACTGATGGCTCACACCTGTAATCCTAGCTATTCAAGAGGCTGAGATCTGAGGATCACGGTTCAAAGCCAGCCTGGCCATGAAAGTCCGTGAAACTCTTCTCTCCAATAAACCACCAGAAAACCGAAAGTGGCGCTGTAGCTCAACTGGGAGAGCACTAGCCTTGAGCTGAAGGGCTGAAGGACAGTGCTCAGGCCCAAGAGTTCAAGCCCCATGACCACTACCACCACCAACAACAAAATTTACATACTTTGAGTTGTTTATGGCCAAAATCCACACCCCACCCCCACTCCTCCCACCCTTTACTGGTCCTAGGCCTTGAGCTCTGGGCCTGGGCACTGCCAAAGCTTCTTTGGCTCAAGGGTAGTGCTCTACCACTTGAGCCAAAGTACCACTACCTACTTTTCTGAGTAGTTTATTGGAGATAAGAGTCTCAAGTGCTGGCTTCGATCCTCAGACCTCAGTGCAATCCTCAGATCACAGCCTCATGAGTAGCTAGGATTACAAGTGTGAGCCACTGGTTCCTGGCCAGCCATCCTTTTTTAAAGCAGCTGTATATTACTTAAAATAATTATTTCGAGCACTCTTTATTTCCTTGATAGTCAGCACTTAGGTGTTAAAGCTTATGTGAATGAATACTTAGCAAACTCACCAAAGTTTGTCTCTACTTACTACTGTTACCTTTTTAAAGGCTGTTTTATTTGGGGGCTTTAATACATACAAAATGGCTTTTGCTTTTAGAATATAGTCTTCATTGTTTCCCTTTTGTCTTTTAACTTTTTATCTTTCTCTTTGTTTTCTTTGTCTCTTTCTTTTTCTTTTTTCCTTTTCTCTATATTTTTCTTTTTATTTCTCCTATCATTTCTTTCTCTCTTTTTCTTTTCTTTTTTCTTTTATTTTAATGCAGGTTACCCATCAGCCTCAAAAGCATGTGATAAACTTAAAATTCTGTATCATCCTGGAAACAGTCATTAGCAAGTATATTACAATCTACTTAGCATTCATTGTCTCCAAGGATGTCTCTTAAATAAAAGAGCTCAGGAAAGTCTTTAGAATGGTATATGCCCATCATTCCAAAGAAAATAATTGTTTTCAGATAACGTTGTCATGATTACTAATTCACAACCATCTTTGATTTGTATCCCATCTCCAGCATCCTCTCACTGTGTGGCATAATGGGAAAATACAGATGACATTTTCTGACTCCAGAATTTTTTATTTCATTACTCTTTAATGTTACATGATAAAGGGAAACAAAGATATTCACTAAATGTATATATTTTAATATGTATATATTTTAGAATTCAAGCAAACTGATTCAAAATTAATACTTTAGAGATGACAAAAATCCTCCTTACATTCACATTCTACAGAATCATTTGGATTTTGAATTATGAATAGCCTAGGAAATACTTTAATTAGAGCCAAGGGAGAGGTAAACAAAGTGTGGTAATTTTTTCTCTAAGAATTATATATAGTAAACACCTAAAATATTAGCTTTTGTTTGGGGAAAGATAAAAACTAAATCCAAGGTTTTTTCATCATTAACCAATAAACTATTTCATGAAGTATAGGATGTAATATATGCTAAAAAAAAGTTTGAAAGCATCATTGAATAACACTTAAATGAAGGCCATTGTTTTGAATTTGTATTAATATAAAATATAAGAGTATTGTGACATAAATTAGGACTTTTTTCCTGCTTATTTGAATGGATGAAGCCACAGTAAAGTGGAAAGCCTAGAAAGCATGGAATTTGACTAGCCAAAATGAAGGTTCTTTAATTCTTGGGCAGTCTAATTTGCCTCCCTGGGTCTAGTGTGTTCACATAAAAATGAGTGTATACAGTGCTGAACATGCACTCTGCAAGGTCCTAGAAATGTTCAGTGGGCAAATACTGGAAGATCACACAGGAGAATTTCTGACCTGAGCAGTAATAATAATGTGTTCTTGTTACATGGTCAAATAGTTTATATGTGCACAATATGTGCATGAATTACTTATCTTAACTCTTCCAGAATTTTGTCATGAGAAGCAGAAATGTGACTAAGCACTTATGAAATGATATCAGTAATAAGTACTTTTCAGAAATATTTTTAGATTTTACTAAATTTGGAGTTTTAAAAGTCTAAGGTTTACCACCAAAGCCCTACCATGGTAGATTTATAGGTACATGGGTATATATTTTAGACTTTGGGTTGTAACTAAATGCTATTTATCTTCTTCAAATTACTCCAATATTAGTACTGGAAACTAAGCTCCTGCTTCTTCTTTCTCCCATCATTAGTTTTCCTTTTTGCTTCTTAGTTCTTTTGTAATTTCTGGTGTTATAAGATACTCCAGACTCATCACACATGTTTCTTTCTTCAGTCCTACACCCAGCTATTTAACCAAGGATCCCTGTTTTTCTTTTAGTGGGGAAGATTATTAGAATCCAAGATTTGAGCATTACAGGAATTCCCATTGCTGCCAGGGTATTGTTCTTCTGAGTGCTCTCAGATGACAGAATAAGGAAATTATGGGCATATTCTGACCTATGTAAATATACTGTTCTCATCTTTTCCCATTTAATGTTTTTCTATTGTTAAGTTCTAGTCCTTTGCATATTTTAGAAAAAGTTCTTCTACCACGTATACAGATAGCAAATACTTTCTGCTTGCTAGTCTTGGTTCTCTTACAAAAGTTTTCTTCATAAAGCAGAAAGTTTTAATTTAGTAAAGTCTATTTTAATATTGTTTTCTTTTGTGGTATTGATTTTTATTTAAACTAAATGATGGGATAATAAAAGTTTATTGCTCGAGATAATTTTTACACCAATTTTTGAATAATTGCATCATGTGTTTTTGGATAAAGGGGCATAGTATTGTGAAGCCACGATGAATAGCAAAAAGGAAAATCTCTATCATATATAATTGTATTGGAAAAGAAGGGAATGACAGACATCATAATAATTAATCTTGATTTTTCAATTTGATTGGACTGAGAAGCATGTAGGAGACTAGTGGAACATCTGGGTCTATCTCTGGGAGTATTTCTAGAGAGCATTTACTAAGAGGGAAAGCCCCTTCCTAAATCTGAGGCTAAATGATATGCTGAGGCTCCCAGAGTGATAAAAGAGGAAAAAGGAAAAGCCAGTTCACACTAATATATTCTCTGTGTCCTGGCCACCATTAAGTCTGTCCATCATACTCTCCCTTCCTTAATGAACTGAAATATCTGAAACTGTGAGCCAAAATCAATCAGCCTCTAAGTTGTTTACATCAAGCATTTTCACATGTTAAAAAAATGCTATTCCAGACAGTATTGTAAGTCTAGAAAGAGCTGACCATGGCACATGATGAAGTGTCAAGTATTGTCCCTGCTTATAGTGTTTGTAAACTCTTCCTCCATGCAGAACAGTAGATATCTCTGTCTAAAATGTCCACACTCACTGTCCCAAGCTACTCTTTTCTGTGTATGTGTACATGCCAGTCCAGGGATTGGATATTATCCATGCTGTCATGCCTGGCTTTCTACCACTTTAGCCATAGTTTCACCTCCAAAGTTTTGATATTTAATTGGAGATGACAGTCTCATTGCCTTTCCTGGGACTGGCTTTGAATTGCAATCCTCAGATGTACTCTTAATACACTTATCTTGCTTATACAGAGAAATGAACGTACAGATTGATATTGATTTGGGTCATGAAATCAATAAGTGATTTTAAACTCTGGACTCAGGCATTGCTCTCCATGTGAAATTCCCTGCCTTCTATATTTTGTCATGCTGTCTGCCAAAAAAACTATTCTATTTTTTTTTGCATATGAAATTTGAATTGAAAACCAAATTTAGCTCTGTGTGTAGCTCAACAGTAGGGCATGTGCTTGCTTTGCATGAGGACCTGGGATCCATCACCAGTATAAAAAAATAAAAAGCTTAGAAATCCCTTTCTTATTTGTGGTGGGGTTGGATAAGCACCTAGAACCTTCATTCAAATATTATGAAACATTGCATTTGAATGAAAATATCACAAACTAATAATCTACTTATCAATCGTTTTGTCCAAAGCAATAATGCAAAAAGTCTAATATGACTAAATAGTTAATATCAGGAAATTAGGAACAGCCTTCAACTTGTCAATATAAATTCCATATCTTTGGGAAAAAAATGGCATACATATTCATACACATATGCATATATACACACATGTATGTATATGTATTTGTATGTACATATTCACTTGTACATATTCATTTGTATGTGTGTATTTATACACACATACTCACTTATATACATACATATATAAATATATAATAACATCCTATAATTTACAAAACCATAAATCTAAATTTTCAGAAACAGCCTTATGCATACTGGCATTGTTACTACAGAGAATTTGAATTCATTCTACCCTTGACATGAATGGCGATTAAGAAATTAATTTTTACATTTTAAATTATAATGTGGAACAGTTAATTAACCTTTAGTTCTTTATTCAAATCAGATTTTAGCTATTAAAGGTTATCTCAGGTTTGGCCATATCCTGTTTAGGAGACAGAAGAGTTGTAAGTACTGACGTTGTCTGGTGACGAAGGAACATTTGTCTGATTGTAGTGCTGAGTGGATAAATCCCTTGTATCTTTTAGAAGTCTTAGCCACTTAATCTTAGTTGGACATTTGAGGTGCCTACAGTGAGCCTTGATAAAAGGTGGGTCAGCAGGTTGTGCAATAACTTGAGGTTAAATGCCTTCCCAGAGGCTTGCAAAGATGATCCTTTTGATTTTTCTAATTGAAGTCGTTAAACAGCTCCTGCAGGGCAGCCTGGTGATGAGCAAGAACACTAGCAGGATGGTGGATATAATCCTGTCTGAAGTCTGAACTCAGACATTATAAAAGGATGGTGTCCCACCTCAGAGCTTCAGCTCAATAAGCATTTATTGCACACCTCACTGAATCAGGCTAGTGTTTGGGGCTCCCTTGGTTCTCACATATATATATATAATTACTGGATGCAAACAAATGGAGAGAAATTGGATTCAAAATTTAATGAAGCACATACCCATTACAGAAGATATGAGAGAAAAATTCAACCATCTTTCAGGACATTACAGACAAGGGTTTATGAGAACTGATATGAAGCAACAAGAAGAGATATATATATAAATAAATTAATATAAATTACATAGATATACATTATAAATATTATACATAATATATAGTATATATTCTAAATAATATGTAATATATAAGATACAATACATTCTATGTTGTATAATATGTGATATATTGCATATATTATATATTACATATATGTAATATTTTATATTTATACATAATTTTTAAACAGAATAAATGTGGGAGGAATGTAAAACAGAAACTCTTGGGCTAGTACTGACTTCTTCAAAAAAAAAAAAGAAAAACAAAAGGCTCACAAACTTATAGATTTGTTCTATAAGTTCTGGTGCATAGAAGCCTGGACTTGAACTTCTCCATGTGGAGCTCAAGCCCTTTTCCCTCATTTACAAGTTCACTTGAATGGGTTACATCTGTGTCTATACTACATTGTAAAACAAGAGTGATTGCACCTGGCACACAGATGATGTTTAGCCCTGTCAACGGAATGTACCCTCAAACCTGAAATACCTTTTCTTTGATGTTCTAGTTTTCTTTTTTCCTGTTTCCTCTTCTTTCCCCATGGTAGATAAACATGACATGCACAGTTTAACCTTGATAGTTTAAGTAAGGGCAACTTCTCTACACATTTGAAATTTCTGAGGGCAAGCACATTCATCCGAGGGCAAGTACACTTCCTTCACAACCTTGAATCCACCAAAACACCCCTCAAACAGCACTAGTGCGTCTCTAGAGGGTTTGCCCTTGATTATTGGACCTGCTATGGGCCTTTGGGCTTCTTTGGTTCTGGAGGTTAGAACTAACCTTCCAATGGACTCCTGTGATTTTAGTAGCTTTCTTGGGAATTAAAGGTTTTAACTGAATGTGAAACATCAGACAGAAACTGTAGCAACTATTTATTGAATGAATCTCAACTTTCCAAAGGTTCATTTGAAACCAACTTCCTTTTAAGCCCAAATGATTCAGATTTGAAAGCCTCCAGGGGGCTCTAAAGCTCACTTTAGAGCTTTAGGGAGGCTTTACCTTTCTGTCATAGATTATCTTTCCATTGTTTCTTGACTTGTAGAGGGGCAAGTTTGATTGGTAAGTCACTTCTTCCCTAAGGCCTGAAATTCTTTACTCATTCAGAAGCTAAGTAGGACTCTGACTGTGCATTCCATAAAGCTTTCACTCCTGCACAGGTCCCAAGACAACTAGCCTGAGCACTGCCAAGGGCATGGTGAACAAGGCTGACGCCACCGGAAAGACATGGTTGAGAAGTGTGGGTTACTATTACGGGTGCATTGTTTTTTCTTTTTTTCCCATCAAAGTAATGAATTGTAATTGGGTATACTAGAAGCACAGACTTAAATTTGAGTCTTAGCTGTCATTTGAAAAACTGATCTTAGTAAACTTAATAATGTCTTTCCAGTGTTCTTTTACCTTGACTATAAAGTGGCAAGAATTCCTGCTATCAACAGAAATGATGCATGCTCGATGAATAGTAGGAAAGGAATAAATGTCATCATTAACAGTGGTGTTATCCACTGACTCCAGCTCTGTGTGCAAGGCCCTGTGTTCTGCCATTTATTCATTATCACATTGATTCCTCTGGAGATCTACAAAATGCACTGTTAGCATTTCTAGTTTGCAGATGGAAATAAATACTAGGTTTGGGGGGAGATAAGTAACTTTTTCCCAGCTATCTGGTAAGTGCTGCAGTCAGAATGAGGACCAGGTTATCTCCAAAGTCCACTCTGTGTTCATAAACCCCTCTGAAGGATTCTATTTTTGCAGGGGCCCAATCCAAGACTAGTTAAATGAGAAGTAAAATGAAAAGGCAACAGACTGCCAGTTTGAGCACCATTTGTATATTATAGAATGAAAAGAAGAGATAGATGGAAGGGGGAGGGGTTAGGGTTTAAAGTAAAAGTAATTTTCAATATCTAGCGCCCTAACACTGAGAAGAGCCAGAAAGTATATGAACATTCCATTACTACGTTTGTGTGTCATGCGTGTCACATAAGGGAATCTAGGTCTCTGCTGATTTGTCTTTTCCTCTAAAGAGAAAGAAACAGAAGCTCAGTAAGTGGCCATGACTCATCTAGAGTCACATCAAGAACTGTTGAGAGAATTGAGGCCCAAATACCATTACCAAGCACTACAATCCATCCCACCTTATGCAACCTCATCCTGCTTTCTGACAAAAGGGTAACAACCAGTGTGAGCGCACAAAGACTGGTAACGAAAATCCATCTGCTGGCTAAGAAGTGAGAGTAATCGCTTATATTTTGTGTCAATTACAGGCATTTTACTCTTGCCTTTCTCAGAGAGCATTATCTTGGGTTTTTATTTGGGTAGCCAACCTATAGATACATCCTCGTTCTACTTACCAGCCAGATTTTGCTTACTTCAAGCAAGTTCTGTGGGACACACATAATGGTGACAGATCATTATGTACAAAATCCATTTTATATATATGTGGTCAATACTTGGATAAATATTAAGGTAGAAATGTAGAAATGCCCTTTGGCCAGTGCACAAGTATGTGTGTATAAAGTACATATGGGTGCCTATGTGGGAATTCCCATCTTACTTTGACTTAAAAAGAGTAATCAGTGAGGTCATCTAGCTTCAGGTATTTTTTTTTTTCTTTCCAGAATGTTCTTTGACATTCAACAGGATAATGTTGAATTACCTTTTCAAATGCTGATTCCCATTACTTCCCTCAGGAAGCCACCAGATAACTTACAAGATAGTTTCTGCAGCTTTCTAGACAGCCAAATATATAGATAACATCTACCTATTGTTTGGCTCTCACTTTAAATGTCACCATTTCAGAGACATATATCAAGATATGTGTCTTGGAGTCCCTAACACAAGCTTTCATTCTAGCTTCTATTTTTTCCCCCTGAATTTACTTGCTTGAGTTCTTAGTATCAGCACATTTGTGTACTTGACCATAAGCTTTAAAGTCTGTTCTCAAAATTCTTGTCCTAAGCTCGACTTCCTCAACACTTAACAGCACATTCAGTGTAGAACAGACCTTCAATAAAGATTCCTTGGCTGAAGTAGTAGCTGTCAATGTCATGTATATAACTTTGTGTACTTCACCAGATCTTTTTTTCTTAGAGTTTAGCAACTCTAAGCAACTGTGGGCAACTAGGAAAAGCTAACATGAAAATTTCGATGAGTGAAAATGAATAATAAAACGAAAATCTCTTGCCCTAGAAAGTTTTGTAAATTAACACATGTGGCCAACTAACTAGAAAGTTTCCAAGGTGTGGTTTATCGTTTATTTCATGTTTTGAGAGGAAAATATAAATGTCACAGAAATATTGTGCTCTAAATATTTGTAAAATATTTTGATTTTAAAATTATGTTCCCCAGATGTGTGATTTTTCTAAAGTATTATCCAGATCATTGTAACTCTTTTTTTTTTTGTATACTAGGTGTTAAATCCAGGGCCTGGCACATTCTAACAAGTGCACTATTACAGGAACTATATCTCTAGTCCAAGTATACATAATTTTATAGGTAATACCATAAATTTTATAAATATCATAATTATTCTTTATTTAATGGGCTAGTGATGTATCTCATTGATAGAGCACTTACTTAACATGTTCAAGGCCCTGTGTTTTATCCCCAATAATGAACAAAAAATTAAATGATTGATTATGTCGGTTTTTCAATGTCTTAGCAATCTCAAAAGCTCTTTAGTATTTGGATTTTGGAATTTGGAATTTTGAGCCAGGCTTGGTGGTGTATGCCTGTAACCCTAACACTTGGAAAATTGAGGCAGGAAGATCATGGGTTTAATGAAGGTCAACCTGATCTACTTATCAAGAGTTTATGTTAAAAAGTAAATAAATAACACCAGTGGGGAATGGCTCAAGTGGTAGAGTATCTATCTAGCAAGTGCAAGTCTGTAAATTCAGACATTACCTTTAAAAAATGAGTTACGATCTCTGTTTCTCTTACTAGAAGACTCCTTCAGGAAAGGTACCCAACCTGAGTCTTATTCCTTCCTGGTTAAATAGGTTTAGTAAGAGAAACTACTTCATAGGATTAACGTTATGGTAAAATGAGATAAGGCATGGTTTAGCTTCCAGTAAATTGTAAGCGTGAGCTAAAAAGAACAAAAAGAAAATCTTGTTATTTTAACTTCTCAGTTATATTTTAGTCTTTAAAGAATTTAGGGCTGGGACATTCCTCAGTGGTAGACAAGGGTGTGCTTAGGGAGTGTTAAACCCTTTGAGCACACACATACAAAAAAAAATCACTAAATAAACACTAGTTTTTAGTAATTTAAAGAAGTCAAAAAAAATGAAACTGAATGGAAACAGACATAAAATCACCTCTCTTGAGAGTTGTTAAGGACTTCAGTTCTAGTAGTTTGTAAGATGCATACCATCAACTAATCAATATGTTGCTGCAAACCAAAGTATTCCATACATTATCCCATACTGTAAAATATTTATGCATAATAGGATGTCAGGGCCACAAGCACAGCTGCTTAATTGCTGCTGCTCTTGGCTTAGTGAACTTCCTGCGAAAACAGAGACATCTTCACACTGTGGGAGCAGGATGGAGAAATCAAGAAGCCAAGGACATGCTGTAATTTCTAAAGCTACATCCTTAAATGAGAAAATACCCCTTTCTGGACCTCAGTCTTTCATGCTTTGCTGTCTTCCTTTTCCCTTACTTCTGCACTTTTGCTTCTAATGGCATTTTACTAAGGACCGTAAACAACTCAAATGAACCCGGTCCCACTGTTTGTGATGGCATAAAAAAGAAAAGGAACACAGATGAAGAGGCATTGGATAAGATTATCTCTGAGAATTTCCTGCAATCTCTGTACCAGGAGGTATGTTCACTCTTGGCTCCACATGGGAAATGGGTAGAGATACTGTGAAAACTGTAGATATTCTGACCCAAACTCTATAGCCTGATCTGATGAAGCTAGAGTGCTTCCTGTGCACAGCTAATTTATTTTGCATTTATCTAACTCCTTACATGCATGCAATTCTTACATGCATGTAGAACGTTTCACAAATATATTGATTCTCAAACATGCTCATTCTCCCTACTTTCCCATAAGAACTTAAAAATCAATCACTTGAGTGCCTAGGGTAGTTCTGTGAAATGACTGGAAACAATGGAACATACAACTACATTTAAAAGATTCCTATGGGATTAGCTTCTATGTCACATACAATGGTAGATTTTTTTGTTTGAATTTTCATGATTTTTCTTATTGGATTGTGTTTGGAGAAACCTACCCCATGCTACTGTGGTATCTAGAGTTCCATGTAAACTCGGATCCATCTTTCTTAGAGAGGGCATACTTCCTGTTTCCATGCTAAGGCAGAAAACCTCTGGTAAACAGAAGAACATGTGTTTTGTGTGTTTCTGTTGCTCTGGGAACTTGAATTCAGGTCCTCCCACTCTTGCTTGGCTTTACCAGTTGAGCCACACTTTCACTTCTGGCTTTCTGCTCTGCTTAATTGGAGATAAGAGTCTCATAGATTTTTCTTTTTAGACTTGCTTCAAACCAGGATCCTCTGATTTCAGCCTCCTGTGTATCTAGGATTACAGATGTGAGCCACTTGTGTTTGGCTACATGTAGGGTTCTTAAAATATTTTTTAAAAATAAAATATAATTTTATATTTGGAAAACTGAAAATGAATCTGTTGCTTTCATGATGCTTGGAGAAAATTCTCTTGAGAGCTTATTGGATTAGCCAGGTGTATGTAAGAATTATTTTCCACTTCCAAAGGTGGAAATAGCTACTAGTATAGGCTTGAAAGGAAATTATTTACTACCTTAAATTGCTCTTATTAATAAGGAAATGTCAATCTACTATGAATGCATACTGCTAGCCATTCTTTCAGTGTAGCTGGCTTAGTCAAGGCCTTAGAATATCGAAGGGAGGCCAAATATGACAGGTATTGCACATGCAATACAATTTACCAAGACCTGGGCTTTGGGCTTTTCCTGCCTTGCTCTGAACTGTGCATTTTAAGAATGGAGAGTGTTCTTATAACATATTGTAACATTTCACCTCCCATATATGTAACAGTTATGGCAAAATTATTTTAGCTAACAATTAGAGAAAACAGCATGCCATTGTGACCTTCGTCCTTAATTCTGTGTGTGTATGTGTGTGTGTGTGTCTGTGTGTGTTTAGCACTGGAGAATGTTCCAGTTGTATGCCTGTGGACCTTCAGTATCTTGTGACGTTCACACATATATCTGATGCTGGGATACCAGCCCTCTATCCAGTACTGATAAATCAAACCTAGAATTAGCTAGATTCCACGAATCAGCCAGGGGAAAGGTAAAACTCTCTAAGACCAAAGAAATGGTCGATATTTCAACCAAGCTCTGATTGATAAGAGACTAACAGAGGGCTTGTATGTTGTTTAATGCTATGACTCAAGACTTCTGCTATTTTAATGGTGAGCTGAAATAGACCTCTGAATCTAGTCAGGTGATCTCAGTATATTGCACAAGGTCTTCTACATGCAAAAACTCCGTATCATACAATTGTTTTCACTTTATTTTTCTATGATTCCTTGAAATCATTCTCTTGTTAGCTCATTTTCCTGAAATTTTAGCAGGATTTGCAGATTAAGTATATAATGGTTGTCAACACTGATTGCATTTCAAAACCATACAATAAGGTTTAAGAATATAGCTTTAGGATAATATATCTAAGAGCAGGGTATTACATAAAAACATCTACTACTTTATGATTCCAGCAAATTAAACATTTCTATTTTTCTGATTCCCTTTGAAAGTCTAGCTGGATGCTTGCATAATATTTGCATATCTGTAATCATGCCATAGATAAAATTATATTACTTAAATATATCATAAATGCATTTTCTGAATTTGCCATGGTGATCATTTTAATGATTGTATATAGTAGTATATTATTTTTCTTAGATATAATAAAATAATATTTTATGTTCCATTTAGGTATTATGTAATTTTGTTATTGTCAATGAATCTATTGTTATCTTTGTATACATGTATATTCTGTTATTTTAAAAATTGACTTCTAGAGATAATCCCATGTCAGAGGGTAAAGATATATTTATAGCTTGGCATATGACTTTTTTGTTCTCTTACATATTTTATAATAGAATCTTTGTAAGCAGAATGCCATCAATTTAAAATTTAGATAATTGTTTTAGGAAATTATTAGTTTCTTTTTGGTGTGTGTGTGTGTGTTTATGTGTTTGTGTGTGTGTGTGTGTGTGTGTACAGTCCTGGTGCTGTACATTGCCTTTGAACTTTTTCTCAAGGCTAGTGCTGTAGCCCTTGAGCCGAAGCTCTACTTCTGGATTTTTTTGTGTGATTTATTGGAAATGAGATTCTTATGGACTTTTCTTTCCTGGGCTGGTTTTGAACTTTGATTTTCAGATCTCAAGCTCCTGAGTAGCTAGGATTATAGGCATGAACCAGTGGCACTTGAGTAGGAAATGATTGGTTTTAAAACATAATACAATTATAAATATTAATACCACAAATATTATGACTATTAGTATAAGAGATGATAAATCAGCAAGCTAAATTTGAGGCCTATATTTATTATACTACAAACATTTCCCGTGTATACTACTGCCAGTTAAAAATGGATCTTAACCAGTGTGTGTGTATGTGTGTGCATGTGTGTGTCTTGGTACTGGGGCTGGATTTCAGGGCCTGGTGATTTTGCTTGCTTTTTTTTGATTCACAGCTAATGCTGACAATTGAGCCACACATCCAATTTCAGCTTTTTGCCGGTTATTTGGAGATACACATCTCTTGGATTTGTTTGATTTGAACCAAGAACCTAAGATTTCAGCTTCTGGAATAGCTAGGTTTATAGACACAAGCCATTGGTACCTGGTTTAACTATTCTTAAGTGCGGTTTTCCAAGATTTTTACCACTAGTCATAATAGAGATGCTATTCATATGGCATATGTGTCCTGTATACACACAGTATGAGTGTATGTACAAAAGCACACAACTGTCCATATCTATAATTAAGCTTCAGAATTGCATAAAATAATACTCATACTGCTTGCAATCTGGTATGTTCCAAGTTGTTCTATGTAAATGTATTGTATTTCAGAGTCATCTATTGTTTCTTTTCTTCTTTCTTATATTTACTCTTTTATTTTCTTATGCTGCTAAGTTGCTTTCCTGATCTGGATCAGCAGACTGAAAAACAGTCTTACAACAGTGTTGACAATATCTAGAGCTTAAGAAGTGTTTACTAACATGGAATCCAAACAACTCTATGCACTATCTTTTAACTTCAAATTTGGAGTCAGTTATAGCAAACACTTCTTTTCTGCCAGTTGTAGTTGTCATAAGAAATATTTTCACTTAAGGAACCCAACCTGTTGTTTTTTTATTTGAACAAAAGTATGAGAGAAACCACAAGCTATCTTTTTGTTTCCTCTTTGGTTTGTTAACTAGAGATTGAATTTCAGTTCTCTCATTTGTGTGTTTTATTCCAAAGTCTAAATTCTGATGGCATGCAACAGCATACTGTTTGGTTAGTGAAGTTACCTTCGTGCCCTGAATGAATCTAATTTCTGGGAAGAAATACAAACAGTACATCCTTATGGCAATATGGCCTGCCAAAAAGGCTAATGGTACTTTATCCATGAGTAGAACCATAAAACCAATCATAGTAAAACTGATTACAGAAAGGGCACTCACTAAGCCCTAAGCATCCCAAACCTCCTGGCCCTTAAGGACTGACTGATTCTTTCCTTAACTATTCTTTTACTAGTCTCTATAATGAGCATAGCCTAAACTACTAGAAAATCACATTATGTGCAGAAGACTTTAATTTTTGGTGAGGAGAGGGGTAGGATTGTGGTTTGTATTCAAGGCTCTACTCTGTCCAGGGTTGTTTGCTTGGCTGGTGCTCTACCACTTGAACAACACATCCAGCTCTTCATTTTATTGGTTACTTTGGAAATGGACTCTTACAGACTTTTCTACCTAAGCTGTCCTTGAACCACCATTCTCTGGATCTCAGCCTCTTGAAATGTTATAATTACAGGTGTGAGAGACTGTGCCTGAATTCTTTTTGTATTACTATTATTGTTGTTATTATTATTAGTCTTTGAGTAGCTATACAAAGGAGTTGTCATTCAACAAAACAGTTTATGAATACAATTCATCCTGATCAATGTCACCCCCTTCAACGTTTTCCCTCATCCTTCCCAATTCTACACTTTCCCTCAATTTTCTTAATTTTGTAGGGTATGCATTAAATTTTAGGGCTGACTTCTCCATGTCTCCCTGTCATCTTAAATGTATTTACTCTTTATATACTTTTTTATACCTACAGATTATTCCACAACTAAGACACTAGTATAATAGCAGAGCTGAGAAGCTTTATGTTTATGAAACTCCAATGTGCCGAGTTTTTTTTTACAATACCTACAGAAAGTAATCTTCTTACACACCAGGAATAGTATTTAATGTTGTATGTTTCATTGCTTCCCCATGTAGTAATATATCTTTATCCATCTATGTATCTAATATATATGGTTATAGTTATGTAGCTCTTTCAAATATACTTTTGCTTTTAGTCTATTAACTTACTGTAATAATATTTACATATTATTAATAGGTATTATGTTATATGTTATTTATCTTGTGAATCCTTTAAACTTCTATCAACTGAAATGTTGATTTTTTTTCAGTAGTTGATACTTAGCTTTATTAAAAGTATAGGAGATAAAAGATAAATGAATTATTACTTCATTTTATTAGGATGCTTTGAAATTTGCTTATAACCAGTTATTATGATGGTTTTTTTCTGCTTTTAAACTTTTAATTTTGTCGTAACTGTGCTTCACAAAAGTTTAACAAACATAAATATTTTACTTATAGCCCTTTAACAAATTCTTTGTCTTCTTCCTTTGCTTTTTCCATTATAGTCAACCTTAAACTGAAGTATAATGTTTATTTAAGTGTTGATTCATTTTTATACTTATTTAGTTTTGGCTTTTTGAGGCAGGTGTCACTGTGTAGTACAGCATGACCTTGAACTAGCGATTCCCGTGTGCTTACCTCCCCTGGGCTGAGATGACAGGCACGAGCCCCCATGACCAGCTTGTTATCTATTCTGAATGGAATTAAGAGTGAAGAAAACATTATTTGCGCTTTCATTGAAAATTACCATTGCTTTAAACATATATTCAAATGTTTCTGAGGGTCATTTGTCCTGTGTCTCATTTATGACTCCAAAGCTGACACACTTTGGGAGTTCAGTGTAATATGAGGAGAGCTACATTAAGAGATCACAAAACTCAAGGAAGGTACTTCTTCTCTGAAGCTATGGCTCATAATCTGAGCCTTTGTTCTCGTTTCCTCTGTTCATATCTTGCAGACAATTTATAGGAATATTTTAGAAGTGAAAAGATATATACCTCCAAATGCTTTGAATTTTTTGAAGTAGAGGCACTATAATCATATTCTTTATAATGTACTGATTGCAGTTATTTCCTTTTTTATTTCTTTTTTCCTTTGGTTTATTTCCTTTTTTCACTGTTTTTGATTTCTGTACCCTATGTCTTGCATATAAGTTTATCTGATTTGGGAAGGGGAATCACAGAAACAGTGCGACAAGGTGTGAACCAATTCAACAGTGATATTCACCAGACACTATGTTGGAAATGAACTTTATAACTTGGGGGTGGGGAGTTGGAGATTGGAAGGGGGAAAAGTGGAAGAAAATGAGGGAGGGAGTAACACCGTTCAAAAAGAAATGTCCTCATTACCTGATGTATGTAGCTGTAACCTCTCTGTACATCACCTTTACAAGAAAATTTAAATTAAAAAATATGCTGTTTTCATATACATATGGAGACTCTCATATATTCAAAAGCAGTCTATATTCACTACACCTATTGAAACACTTAGAAATTAAGTCATGTAGTTCTGAGTATGTGTTAGGGGAATGAATGAGGAGAGGAAATAAAGTGAGAAAATATATCTTAACTGAATGTCCTTGGTGAATACATTTATAAGGTAATTCTCTTAAACCTAGATGGGCACTGTGGAAGAGGAAAACACAGCTCAAAAACCCAAAATAGCCCATTCAAATATTTTGATCAAAAAGTTATTGAGCTAGGATTTGTACTTAGCTACAAGCTTCACCAAAGGATTTCTCTGCTTTCAAACTGCTGCTGTGGAAACTTCTGTTTACAGCTAAAACAAGAATAGGACAGGGTTAATTTAATTGAAAAGAAACAATTTACAATATTACCAAAGAGATTTCTTTGTTAGCTTCTGTCAGTGTTTCCATTACAGTTTTAGCTGAAGATTGGGATCATTTCTTATTTTATCTTGCTGTTTTGTCCAACTCTAGTTCCTGGACTTACAAAAATATACTTGCTAAAGATGAATACAAGGGCAGGACTTACACCGCAATTTCTCTGTTCAGTTATTTATGTTCCGAAAATGGTTGTTTCAGAGAGTGCCTGAAGGTTGGGCTAGAGGTGGGTGATCGAGGGAGGGGTGGCTTGACAGAGTTAGGGAAATTCCAGATGACAGAGACTGCCAGATTTCCTTCTGGCTCTTAATTGCCAAACTCCTCCTCCTGCTCTCCTTGGACAGCTGTGCTCTTCATTAAATAGTCATGTCTACAAATCACAGCAGTGTTAAAATGCAGAGCAGGGGGAATTCCTGTGCAGTGGCTGCTGCCAAGTTCCTAGAGTTTTAACAGTACACTCATCAAACTGCCTCTATCTCCTCTATAAATAAGTTCAATATCAGGAGTGTTTTCATCAATGATAGTGCCTTTCTGTTCTCTTGCAGTGTTTGGATAGTGAGCAGAGACATTGGTAATGGTATCTAATGTCTAAGGCAGAATGTCATGGGTTGTGTGTTATCAGTGGTGAGACTTGGTCCTGCTTCTGAGCTTCCAGTGGAGTAGACCATTGCTTAATTTTTGAAAGTACACATATTCTCCTTCAAAACCTGAGAGATGGGTGGAGTTGGGAGAGGTGGGGAGAAGGATAAAAGGGATGTCATGGATCAAGATGTATTGTCCGCATACGCTGACATGTTCAGTTGAAATCCCTTTGTACAACTCCTTAGTGATAATATAAATAAATGTGTAAATAGCTTTTCAGAAACTGCCTTGTCTAGCTGTTACTGCTCCAGAGAGGTTTTAAAAAAAGAGAGTGATGGACATTTATTTTAATAGAGATATGTATTTTATTCAATATACTTAGGGTTTATATATGCAAGGTCCTGTGTTAGATGAAGGAGAAAATAACACTAAAGTACAACAGGGCTTAGGTAAACTCTGAAGTATTTCAGTGTTGCTAAAAAGATGCCTGGTCACACTGGAGGAGAAAGGGAAATTATATCCAGAGGTATGGGAGAAACTTCCAGGAGGAAGTCTTTGAAGGATGGGAAGTTGCGTGGATAAAGATGGAGACACTCCAGTGTTGGGAGAAAATTAAAAATCAACCTACAGAAAATAAAGTTCACAGTGTCAGCAGCACTATGTGATGCCTGATGTGGAAATTGTACTAAAATAATTAACAGTTCACTTTACTCTCAATTCTGGCATTTAAATAATAAAATAACCAATTTACCTTAAATGAGCATATTTTTGTTAGCTAGGCCAAGACATTTCTTATTATTTCTTATTCATGAGCTTAGGTAAGGAATAGGAGGAAAGATAAGCAGATTGATGGAACATCTCTGTTAGGAAGCTGATAGGTTGGAAGTCTAAGGATGGATAGAAGAAAAGCAAGTATATGAAGGACTATCGTACGTCTAGAGATCCCTAAAAGACAAGCAGTAGGGGCTGGGAATGTGGCTTAGTGATAGAGTACTTGCCTAGCATGCATAAAGCCGTGGGTTCGATTCTTTAATACCACAAAAAAACAGAAAAAGCCAAAAGTGGCACTGTGGCTTGAGAAGTAGAGTGCTAACCTTGAGCTAAAGCAGCCCAGGGACAGTGTTCAGGCCCTGAATTCAAGCCCAGGACTGGCAAAAAAACAAAGAAAAAAGAAAAAAAGAAAAAGAAAAAGACAAGCAGTAGACAGGAGGTAGGCAGAACTTTTTTTTTATCTTCTTCCCTCTGGAATGTTCTAGTGCCCAATCTGGAGAAGAAAAACATATAACCTTTCAAATTAATGATTATTGTTGAACACAAACCAGATACAACCACTAGAGAAGGCAGAGATAGATATTAAAATACAACCTATTTCCCCAGTCTTCAATTTTTGAGGAAAAGAGAAAAGAGGAAAAAAAATGCACACAGCTATTATTGCATTCAGTGAACTTAGTAAGAGCTAGATGTTTACCATAGAACTATGGATGAAGAAAGATTTTGATTGCGAAATATTCTTTAAAAATTCTATCTGAAAGCCAGGTGCTGGTGGCTCGTTCCTATAAATAACCCTACCTGCTCAGGAGGCAGAGATCTGAGGATCACTGTTCCAAGTCTGGTGTGGGCTAGCCTTTCCAAGATGGCATATTCTGGTTCTGTGCTCACGTGATGGAAGAACAAAGCAGTTTTCGAGTCTTCTTTTTATTTATTATTGATTTATTCATTTTTGTGTGAGTAATGAGGCTTACACTCAGAACCTCAAGATCTTGTTTCAGGCTAGCACTCTGCTGAGCGACACTTTCCACTTTCTTCTTTTTTTGCTGGTTAATTGTAGATAACTGTAGAGTTATAGGTATGAACCACCAGTGCCTAGCCAGGTTCTCTTTCCTATGGCCACTAATCCTACTCCTGAGGGCTCTCATCTCCTCATCTATTCACCTACCCCAAACTCAATCTCTTAATACCATCATCTTGGGGGTTTGGTTTCAAAATATAAAATTTAGGGAGATACAAACATTCAGATTGTGCTACAAAGTAAAAAAAAATAACAAAACCATGGAAAGTTATTATTTTTCAAGAACACAGAGAAGCTCTGATATGCAAGTAACTATTTCAGAAATTAAGACAAGGATATGAATTAGGGTTTATTTTGAGCTACAATTAGGATCAGATAGTCAAGTATGGTATGGCGTTGACGCCATGCCACTGAGTTTGAACTTAAAACTTACTTGGCAGCTTTCTGAAACAAGAAGGTCTATGGATAAACCCAGGAGTTCTGGGGAACTCTTTTATTGCTGCATCTCAAAGTGCCAAGAAAGAGCTAGCTGTAAATGGGTGTTCTGCAGAACCAGCCCAGCACAGGGAGGTCAGGACTGGAATTCTTAATTATTTGAATCAAGGTTCAGCTAGGGATTGAGATAGGCAAACCTAACCTAATGTATTTTCTGGCCACTTCATCTCCATTCCCACCCCACCCCCACTGGTGGGCTTTTATAGCATTCTATTTATTCTCTGTACTTCTGACACTTAAAAAACTCCATGGCAAGTAATAGGTACTCAGTAAATGTTTGCTGAATGAAGGGACAAACTACTAACTTGTTTCAGCACTAGAGAAGAGCCTGGCTATAAGTACTTGAGTAAACAGTCTACACATGTTCATCTGGTTTGGAGCAGGAGAGTAAAACCAGTCTTGGGTTCTGTTCCTTTTGTCATCCAGTTCTGGACAACAATTTTATTGTCTTGAGATGAGTTTCCTTTATTTGAAACAAGATTTTTTCCATTTTAACCCTTTAAGGGTACTTTTCTCCCAGTGGACTAAATCCAGTTTCAATTTCAAAAAGCCAAGTTTCACATTTACCCCAATATATTTGCTCTTTAAAACCTGAAATGAACAGTGATTAAAGCCTGACATAAAATAATAAAACCATTTTTTCAAAAATATTTCCTTATAAATATATACCAGAATAATATTAAAAGCATTGATAGTTAATGGTCTGAGCTAATTAGTAAATACCTAACATTATATTAGGTATATATTTTATGGAAATGTTTTATACTTCTTTTAATTATAATTAATGAGTTTATAACATTCATAATTGCATATTATATTGACAAACAAGCCCATAGTATTATAAAAATAAATACTAAACTTTTTTTAATATTAGGGTTTGGATTAAGAGACGCACATTTGCTAGGCAGGTATGCTACCACTTGAGCTACACTTCAGCCCTTTTGAGCTTTAGTTATTTGTCAGATAAAGTCACGTAGTTTAGGCTTGGGGCTTGCTTTGGACCAGAAAACTCCTACATATGACCTCACACATACCTAGCATTACAGACAAGTGCCACTGTGCCCAGCCCAAACCAATATCAAAGTCTTTTAAGAAACTTTGTAAATTACTAATTAGGGAATATTAGATCAAGTAGAATGCTTTGAGCTTATGATGGTGAGAGTGCTTAAAGCCTTGTCTTTATTCACTTCATGGTGTGCTTTTATTACTGTCCATTCATTACTAACACATCAGTTAATAGTGATGTTTGGATAAATATGAGGTTTTCAAATCTCTAGATTACATGGGTATTCACAGATCAGTGCTATGTTATTTAACTGAAGATGTATTAAAGGCACCATTTAAATGGCAAGGTATGTTAAGCAATAGTTGTGAATGTAGATTTGGCTATGTGATTTATAACCACACAGTATATATGTGGCATCTATTTTGTATTTTTGTGCTGGCCCTAGGGCTTGAACTCAATGCCTGGCCACTGTCCCTGAACTCTTTTACTCTAGGCTAGAACTCTACTACTTGAGCCACAACCTCACTTCTGAGTTTGTGGTGATGAATGAGAGATGTGTGATGATTAATTGAGATGTAAGAAATGGTCTTTCCTGCACAAGCTGACTTCAAAGCCCCATGCTCACATCTTTGTCTGCTGAGTAGCTAGGATTGCAGGCATGAGCCAGCACCTGGCATGTGTGTGTGTGTGTGTGTGTGTGTGTGTGCACACGCGCGTGTGCGCACACATGCGTAAGCATTTGTGCTAAGAATCAAACCAAGTAAAAAGTCCAAGAACTCAAGAAATTTCCCACTGGGTCAGGAAGGTGGGGGACAGAGAATTCCATGTTTACCAAAGTAATTTTTTTTTCTTCTTGTGCCCACTTCAGTATATTTTACAGCTTCCTTTAAAGCCATGCCTAGCCATTTCACTGGGTTTAGGGAGTTCTTTCATTTGTCCTTAAAATTACTCTAACATCCTTTCTAGTTTTCCCCTCTCCTCTCAGACTCCTCTAGTTTTCTTTCTTTCACCTCTCTCCACTCAGAGGCTGGATGGAAAGCACCCAAAAGAAAGCTTTTACATTGGAGAAGACCACTGAGCGGCCAGGATTTCTAGTTCTGTGAACCATTGCTTGCAAGAAAACTATGAAGTGGGGGAGGGGCCGCCTTAGGGAACTATCCTAAGACTTGGTGTGAGTGAGAAACAAAGTTTGATGGTGGCATTGGGTACAGTTACAGCATTTACGTTTTGCCTTAGCTTTCAATCTCAAACAGGGATCATTGGAAATGTGTGCTGATCTTCTGGGAGATTAAGTTCTCAAGAATGGAACATTTGGTTTCTCCATGAATTAAAACTTTTGTTCTCAGAGGGAATGTGCCTTGATAAACACTAAGACCTGGGAGGTGTGTACATGTCAGCAAAATGTGATTGTAATTATAGACTGATGTTGGTGATAAATACCTCTAAACACTTAATATTAGGTCTCAGGGAGTGAGTCTGAGACCATCCCTCCGGTGGTTTGGGATATAGTAAATCTGACACACAAAAAAATAATCATAATTAAAGCAGCTAGCCATGTGAAACATTTGGATGCCATACACAGGCGACAATCCAACGTGCTATGAATCGGAAATTTATGTGCGCCAGGTTGGTTTGTTTGTTTTCCTTTTATTGAAAAATCAAGAGACCATAAAATTACCTGAGAAATAAATTTAAGTCTGAAAGAATATTGACTCCCCACACCCCACCAGGTACTGAACCACTTTCCTTGTCAATCCTGTGGCCCATTGTTCTCAGAGGGAGGGCCATTTAATGTCAGACCTCACTTCTGCTTAGTGATAGCCATTTACTGGGTACCTGCTAGCTACTGTCCTAGTCATGTTTTGTACATTTCACTTAGTCTCGCAACAAAATCACTTGATAGATATTTTTGTCTTTATTGCTGATATGAGGAAACAGATTTTAAAAGGAGAAATAACTTAGTCCATGTTAAAGATCTATAGGAAAGAAAACTAAGGGTTTAAAATGGATATTCCTCTGCTGTTGATGTAGGTTAATGGCACAGCATCAACCTAGCTTACCCAGGACCCTGGCTAATCCACAACACCACAATAATAACAATAACAATAATAACAACAACAAAATTCATATATACACATAGTCTTAATGCTTCCAGTATAGAACTTCATATTTTTTGAAATCTTTAGCTGTATTAAAACCTCCCTTATATGCATAATGCCCATTTTTGTAAAATGCATTTATCCATGCTTCTTAAATATGGCTCAACCTCCAAGAAATAGCATATTTGCTTAAGAACATTTGTCTTCATGAGTATTTTTAAATGTATTTTTAAAATTTATTTACTTACTTTTTTCCTTATATGTGTGTGTATATCTGTGTGTGTGTGTGTGTGTGTGTGTGTGTGTGTGTGTGCGTGCACATCAGAACTGGGGCTTGAACTCAGAGCCTTAATGCTCACTTGGCTTTTCCCCTCAAAGGTGGTACTCTACCACTTGAGCCACAGCTCCATTTCTGACTTTTTACTGGTTAATTGGAAATAAGGGTCTCTTGGATTTATCTTCCTGAGCTCCTTAGATCTCAGCATTCTGAAAAGCTTGAATTACAGATGACTAGCTCTAGAAGTGTTTTTAAGTTCTCTGTCACTGAAGAGTGGGTATATCAGAGAATTGATGGTATAGTATAGGATACCCTTCACTTATTTTGAATTTCAGTGTTAAAGTATCCTGAAACTGTTCCTTCTATGATGACTTACCTTTAAGGTTTCTGATCATTTCCCCACTCAGTAAAAGGCTTGGAAAGGCATCATTAGAAATGGGACTTTCCAGTTCTCACATCACATAACACAAGGGAGATGAACAAAACCCAATACTCTTACTCTCACAGAGCTAAACACTTTTATGAAGGCCAATGTAAAAGTCCCCAAAGAAAACCTCAACTGTCTTCCCTACATGCCCTTCTTGCTGTGGCACTGATCTGTTTTTCTGAATTTTGTCTTCAATCCTTCTGTATATCATAGCACTAGCCTTCCTTGATCAGATGCTCCTGTGTCTTTACACTTAATTCACACAAGTCAGAAACACATCCATCCAATATCAGTCAATACTGTGTGTACAACACACACACACACACACACACACACACATACACACAGTTTTCTGCCAGAAAGCTGCACCTATGTTTCTACTGTTATCCAGTAAATCTAACATGCAAACACACACATGCTACTCTTGACCAATTATAGAATTATTGCATAATAAATGACATACTAAATGGTTCTCACACTAATTAAGGGATCAACTTGAAAAGGGATGTCATTACTTTTGATAAATTTGGGAAAAACTGAAAAACTATAAGGTCAGATGTATAGTATATATGTTTATTATATACTATATTATACATAACATATATAGTATATTAACATATACTATATATGTATATTTAAAATGTGAAGAGCTGACATCTTCTCAAAATAAATGAGAAGAGAGAATGGGTGTCATTTTTACTCAGCTATGCTGAATTTGAATTCTTCTATGCTACAAGTCATAGAAAAATCTAAAATTAGGAATATAGACATCCAAATGAAATGAAGTTGCTCTCACTAATCAAAAGCAAAGCAGCATTTGTCCCACACCTTAGTTGTTTCCTGCTGAGCATTTGGCTAGAGAATTTCTGTTCTACACTAGATAAACCTTTTCTTTTAGAGAAATCATCTTCTTTCATTTTCCTTTTAGCTTGAAATCAGATATAGCTTCCAGAAGTCATTCTTTTTCTTGACGTGGAAGAAGTAGAAGCAGGAACATACACTCAGGGAACACAATTAACACAAGGTGTTCATGTGGGCAAAGGTGATAGCTTGCCATGTAATCTGATGTTTCAAACTTTAACAGGATAACACTGGAAAAATCACATAACAGCAAAAGAAGGTGTTCTGTTGGACAAAAGATAAAATAAGAAAAGAGAATAGGCTATGGGATAATAGAAATTGCTAATCTCAAGATAATAAACCACGAGGAACCTTCGCAGGCATTTCTGTGTGATGATCTTTGATAGACTTGAGGGACTTCTGTAGGTGTGACCTTCCAGGGATGAAGCAACACGATACAGGTTTCTGAGCAAGTGACATCTTGTGTTTTAGTTTTTGAATTAACTATTTAAAGAAAAAAATAAAATATAAATCTCACAGATAATATTTAATTACCTAAGGATGAACACCCTTGATATACCACTTAAAACTTTAGTGCTTACTGTAGGAGATATATTGTTAAAAAATATGTAAGCATACAACAATTTTACTTACTTAACTAGCACACAATTTGATTTTCCCAGAGAAACTACAAATGTAAGATGACCTAGGGGTAGGTTGAAAAGATGGAAATGGCTTTTAAAATCTTAAAAACTATTCATTTACCTATAAAAAACAAAAATGAAAAGCCCCACTGAACTCAGAATTTTACATATGCCAACCATGCGTTCTACTATTGAGCTGGAAAGAGGAACAATTAACCAGATGTAGACTGTTACAATACAGTATTTATATCCGTGGATGTGTTTAGTGTAAGTGGTCTACATGAGGAACTCCAATATTTTTCAGTTATACCACAAATATGATTGAGAAAGTATAGATTTAATTACCAAATCCAGTTACATTGGAAGAAAACATTAATACCGAGATCATGACCTATGTATACTAGAGCAAGATGCCAATCCATAGAAGACAATGTCCCAAATTTGGAGAAAGCATTTCTATTTATGAATTTATTTATTTAATTTTGTTGTCACTACTGTGGCTTGAACTCAGAATCTAGGCACTATCCCTTAGTTCAGGGCTAGTGCTCTGTCACTTGAAGCACAGCTCCACTTCCAGATTTTTGCTGATTAATTGGAGGTAAAAGTCTCTTGGACTTTTCCTCCCAGGGCTGGCTTTGAACCTTGCTTGTCAGATTTCAGCCTCTTGAGTAGCTAGGGTTTAGGGGTGAGCCAGTGGTGCCAAGCCTGAGAGAGTTTATTCTTTAGGAATTGTGGCTCCTTCTGGTAATGTCAACTTTTATTTATATATAGCCATAGAGCATCTATTTACAAACTAAGCTGCAGCTGGTTCTGAAAAGCTCAACTGGTGATCAGCTCCAAGCTTCCAGATCTGACTTGCAACTCCCATGGTATTCAGCTTGTTCTCTCCCATTACTTACCCACCACTCACACTTTTATAGCTGTTACTTTTGCCTCCAGTTTATCAGAAATCACATTATGCCACCAAATCATTACTATAACCATTCTACCTGATCAACCAAAAGCATCCCTATTTCTTTCCTTTGGAAATTGAAATATTTTTAATTGGGCAAGGAATTTTCTCTTTACATTTTAGGTAGGGTTTGAAGTTTTTAATAAAGTATCATATGGAAAATACTTTCAGCTCTGGAGCTGTACTCTGTCACAAGCCTTTAACTTTGCCACTGGGTATTGTCTAAACACCTGGCAGAATGGCATAGTGGCTAGTACTTTGTATACTTCTGTTTAAGAAAGAGTAATACATCGAAAAGAAAAAAAAAACCTGTTGAGGATACTATTTCTTAGAGGGAATGGTGCAGGGAGTGTAATAAAGGTGTGTGAAATTGATTGGAATTCAGCATTAACTGGGGTGAGTTGTAAAAATAAAATAAATTGTGGTTCATGCCTGTAATCCTAACTTCTCAGTAGGTTAAGGTCTACAGATCAAGTTTTGGAGCCAGAGCAAGCAGAAAAGTCTATGAAATTCTTGTCTCTATTTAGCTAGCCCAAAGCCAGAACTGAGACTGTGGCTCAAAAGGTAGAGAGCCCTGAGGAGTAAGACAAGGATGCCCACTCTCACCACTTCTCTTCAATCTAGTATTAGAATGCCTAGCTACAGCAATAAGACAAGATGAAAACATAAAGGGGATCCAAATAGGGAAAGATGAAGTAAAACTCTCCCTGTTTGCAGATGACATTATCTTGTATTTAAAGAATCCCATGGGCTCCCCTCCCAAATTATTCGAGCTGATTTGAAACTTTGGCAAAGTAGCAAGGTATAAAATTAACCCTCAAAAATCATTTGCTTTTCTGTATGCCAACAATGAAAAGAGTGCAGCTGAAATCAGGAAAGCAACTCCATTCATAATAGCCCCACAAAAAATGAAATATATAGGAATTAACTCAACCAAAGAAGTGAAGGACGTCTATGATGAAAACTTTAAAAACCTGAAAAAGGAAATCAAAGCACAACTTAGAAAGTGGAAAAACCTCCCATGCTCCTGGATTGGAAGGAGAAACATCATGACAATGGCAATACTTTCCAAGGCTATCTACAAATTCAATGCTATACCTATCAATATTCCAACCTCATTCTTCAAGGAAATAGAAGAGGCAATCCAAAAATTCATATGGAACAATAAAAGAACCCGATTAGCAAAAAGGATCCTCAACAGAAAGAACAGTGCTGGAGAAATATCAATACTAAATTTCAAACTCTACTACAAAGCCATAGTAATCAAAACAGCTTGGTACTGGCACAAGAAGAGACCTCAGGACCAATAGAATAGAATTGAAAACCCAGAAATGAACCCACAGACCTATAGCCACCTAATCTTTGATAAGGGAGCTAAAAAAATAGAATGGAAGAAAGACAGTCTCTTCAGTAAATGGTGCTGGCAAAATTGGTTAATTACCTGCAGAAAACTAAAGCTAGATCCTCATATATCACCCTGCACCAGAATCAACTCTAAATGGATCAAAGACCTCAGAGTCAAAGCATACACCTTGAAAACATTACAGGATGGAATAGGACAAACCTTAGGTCTCCTTGCACAGGCCTTAATTTTCTTAATAGAGACCCAGAAACACAACAAATCAAAGAAAGATTGGACAAATGGGATTGCATGAAGCTGCAGACCTTCTGCATGGCAAAAGACATAGCTAGCAAGATCAATAGCAAGCCCTTGGATTGGGAGAAGATCTTCGCTAGCCATACAAAGGACAAGGGTCTCATATCTAAAATATACTTGGAACTCAAAAATTAAATCCCCTAACAACAAATCCTCAAAGAAACAACTGCCCGGTAAATAAGTGGGCTAAAGACTTAAGGAGAAACTTCTCTGAAGAGGAAATAAGAATGGCCAATAGACACATGAAGAAATACTCAACCTCTCTAGCCAAAAAAGAAATATAAATCAAAATAATATTGAGATTCCACCTCACCCCAGTTAGAATGATTATAATCAAGAACTCTAATAACAACAGCTGCTGGAGGGGGTGCGGACAGAAGGGAACCCTACTGCATTGTTATGGGAGTGTAAACTTGTTCAACCACTTTGGAAAGTAGTATGGAGGTTCCTCAAAAGACTCCACATAGAGCTCCCCTATAACCCAGCAATCCCACTTTTGGGCATTTACCCAAATG
>NW_012267261.1:2005982-2138637 GCF_000151885.1 Dipodomys ordii
GTGTGTGTGTGTGTGTGTGTGTGTGTGTGTGTGTGTGTGTGTGTGTGTGTGTGTGTGCCTGTTACTGGGACTTGAACTCAAAGCCTCATTCTCTTACTTGGCTTTTACACTAAAGTTGGCACATACTACACAACTTGGGCCATACCTCCATTTCCATTTTTTTCTTTTGCTGGGTTAATTGGAGACAAGGGTATCACAGATTTTTCAGCCCTTGCAGTCTTTGAACAAAGATCCTCAAATCTCAGCCTTCTAAGTATCTAGGATTACAGGCATGAGCAACCAACATCTGTCTATGAACTTTAAAAAAAGTTTCTTTCCTGAAATGTACATAGTTGTCTTAATAACATAATGCTTTGGATACCTCTGAAGCCAAGACCCAAATGGATTTATCTTCTAAGTGGTATTAAGAGGTAAAAATAAATAAACACATTATATTTATTTTTATTTATTTATTTATTTATTCATTTTTGGTCAGTCATGGTACCTGACCTCTGGGCCTGGGTGCTGTCCCTCAGCTCTTCAGCTCAAGGCTAGTGCTCTACCACTTGAGCCGCAACACCACTTCTGGCTTTTTCCTGCGTATGTGGTGCTGAGGAATCGAACCCAGGGCCTCATGCAAGCAAGGCATGTACTCTTCCACTGGGCCACCTTCCCAGCCCAAATAAACACATTTTAAAGGCTTTATTGTTACTCATCCAATCCCATCTTTTTGAAATTTTCCTTTGTGTCTGTAGAATATTAAAAACCCAGAGATAAAGTCTGGCAGAGATAGCTCTTGGCACAGTAAGGAAGAGTGAAGAGGTGTGCAGTCATGCTACTGACTTCCAGTGGGCATCATGATACCATCTTTACCAGGTGTCCTGAAAAGGTTTTCCTAGATGAGTTGCCTATTATCAATTGAATGCAGAAAGTACAGAGGCTGCTTTTGTCAGTGAGAAACAAATAGGAGTGTGCCTTAAATTAATAGAATAATAAAATGGGAAGGAAGCTTAGAGATTATCTAATAATCCAATAACCTTCTTTTACATAGTTACCTAGCCAGATAGTTCACACAGCAGCAAAGAATGTGATCCTTACTGCACTGCCTAGAATTTTCAGCTCTGCATGGCTCTTTAGGATTCAGAAAACAACCAGAAATTAAAAAAAAAAGAAAAGAAAAGAACCAGGAGTAGGACACAACAAGATGCCTAGGGTTGTGTGGAGAATGCAGGTGAGAAGAGAAAATAATGATCCGTAGATTACAATTCTTTTTCTTTCTTTTTCCTTTCTCCTCTCTCTCTCTGTCTCTCTCTCTCTCTCTGTCTTTCTCTGTGTCTCTCTCTCTGTCTCTCTCTCTCCCTTTCTTTTTTGTGCCAGTATTGAGGCTTGAATTCAGGGTCTAGACACCATTTCTTAGCTTTTCCCCTCAAGGCTCATTCTCTACCATTTGTGTCACACTGCCACTTCCAGCTTTTTGGTGGCTAACTGGAGAAAAAGGTCTCATGGTTCTTCCTCTACCTGAGCTGGCTTCAAACTGGAATCCTCAGCTCTCTTGTCTACTGAGTAGCTAGGATTATAGATATGAGCCTCCAGTGCCTGGTTTACAACTCTGTTTCCTAAAGAGACTTCTTGAAACCACTGGAGAGTCATTTGCCCCTGTGCTTCACATGCCCAGACTTCCCTCCCTGGAATCAGTTGTGCCCAGTTGCCCAGTGATTGTAATCAGTTGATCCTGTCCACTTGGGGATCCTAGGTAGAGACAGTAATGGTTCTCTACTGCATCATACTGTGGAACTTCTGGTGAAATGCTAAACTTTTAAGTAATACCTCTTCATTGTTTCTACTCTTATAAGTTCTGACTTAGACTGAAGTCATGCTCTCCTTGATATATTCTAAGCATCCCAGGTTTGAGTAATCAGGGCTAAAGGGAGACTGAGAGGCTAAGTGGTTAAGGCTGGAGAGGAGAGAGGGAGAAGAAGGGCCTGAACCTGATAGGCCTCCATGAGAAAGTTATGAGGCTTCGACAGGATCAGGTGGATGTACTTAGAAAGCCAGAGTAAACAAAAGCCGCAGAGGTTAGCAGGGTACGTCTGAAGGCAGATCTGTCCTGTCTAGGCTGAGATACACTTGGTTTCCTCAGTAAGAAGGAGTCACAGAGGACAGCATTTTGAACTGACAGGTAAAATAACAATAATAATAATAACAAGGGGCAATGTTAGAAAAGGGAGTGCTATTTTGGTGTCAGCAACCCTTGGGCATTAGTGTATCAGAGGTTTCCTGTAAAATAAATGGTAGAAACTTTCTACCATAGAGTTTTACAGTTCATCAGAGCTAGCCAGCTCTCAGAGGGATATGTGAGCCAAAAGGGCACAGACCTGCCCAACTTCCCAGCCACCAAACTCATCAGGCCTAGAAGGCAGGGGTCTCCCTTCCATGCCCCCCCTCCCATGTCCAGAGCTATGACCTCTGACTACCCTTAGGAAAATCACAGAGTGTGACAGTTAAAAACACAGGCCCTGCATCCAGCCTGCTGGGCTTGAACCTTCATTGTCTATACATATTACTTTGGAAATGTTTATGTGAGTCTTCTGCCACAGTTTACTATGTTATGAATTAAAGATTTTTAATGGGGATCAGAACTGTATCATGGAAGGATTTATTAAGCATGCCAAAAGGCATATTTTTAAATGCTGAGTGTGCAATATTTGTTATGTAATAGTGTTACCATTATATTGCTTTGTTCAAATATTAAAATGATACTTGAGTCCTGGAGATATAGCTCAGGGGTAGAGCACTTGCTTAGCATGCATGAGATTCTGCATGTTATCCTCAGAACTGTCCAATAAAGACAAGCTATCTGAATGAATAAAAACTGAATGAATAAGAATTGCCTTAAGGATGGCTATTTAGACAAATGCACTCTTAAGAAGGGGATCTCGAATAAAACCTCTAAACAGATTGAAATGTAGTTGAATCTCGAAATTGTGTGTTTTCAAAAATAATTGGTTTAAAATATGCATTTGTTATTTCATGAGACATTTGAAATAGGAATTCTGAGAAGAGACAGGGACTATCATTTTCCAAATATAACCCAGGCCATTTTATTGATTATTAAGTTATGAATACCTACTGCCCCTTACTGGAAAAGAGTGTTTTAATTTTTTTCAAGGTAAGGACTGCAATACTTCCCTAGTTCTTTGAGATTTATGCTATTCTCTTTTGCACTGATACCAATATGGAATGCAAGCATATAGTTGCTTGTACAGTCATTAATCTTGAAAAATGTCAAATTAGGTACCTTCAAACTATATCCTTAACAACAGAGTTCTCTTCCAGGTACTAGTGGCTCATGTCTAATCCTAGCTGCTTCAGGAAGCTGAGATCTGAGAATCACCATTCAAAGCCAGCCTAGGCACGACAGTCTATGCGGCTCTTAGTTCCAATTAGCCATCAAAAATCCGGAAATGGGAGTTATGGCTTAAGTGGTAGAGCCCTAGCTAGCTTTAAGTAGAAAAGTTCAGGGATAGCACCCAGGCCCTGAGTTTAAGCCTGTGATCTCTCCCTCTCTCCCTCTCCCCCTCTCCCTCTCCTTCTCCCTCCCTCCTTCTCTCTCTCTCTCTCTCTCCCCCTCTCTCTCCATCTCCCCCCTCTCTCTTTCCTTCTCCTCTCTCTTTCTTCCCCTCTCCTCCCTCTCTTTTTCTCTTTTCCTCTCAATTCCCATGTAATCCTGAGCATGCTTTGATCTGTAAAATGTGGTAGTATTGATATTTACCTCAAAAGTTGTTGTGAAATAATGTTTATCAGGTATACTGCAGAGTAACTTGCTCATGAAAGCAAGCAGATGTTAGCTTTCCTTTTACTGATGTTGGAATTGCTGTTCTGCTTTACTTTTCAAGTATTTCCTTTCTCAATTCAAATCTTTCCTTCTCCAGTATTTTCTTTACATCTGCTCTGTGTTAGGTTTTGTGTTAGAGCAAAACCAAGAATGGACAAAAACTAAAATATGGTTCTTACTTCCAAGGACCTACCAGAACCCTAGAGGCCATATTTAAAAAGAGAAGAGAAGAAAAGGAAAGGAAAGGAAAGAAGTGTACCATAAATCAAAATGTGATTCTGATCAGAAAAACAACAGCAATGAAAATGTTATGATTTTTTTAAAATCTATTTTTGAAATCTACATGCCAGGAGTCATTGGGAAATGGGAAATATGTTATTCGGGGTAGTTGAGTTTTCTGCCTAATTGAACATAAACTACTTACATAATATATTGTTTTTCTTATACATACTTTCCTGCTTTTTCTTTTGTCTTTTTTAGTTCTGTTACTGGGGTTTGAACTTAGGGTCTGAGCACTGTTCCTCAATTGTTTCACTCAATGCTGGTGCTCTACCACTTGAGCCACAGGTCCACCTTTGACTTTTTGCTGGTTAAATGGAGATAACTCTCCCATGGATTTGGCTTCAAGCCCTGATCCTCAGAGCTCAACCTCCTGAGTAGCTAGGCTTGAGCCAATCCTGCTCAGCTTTCTGCTTTCTTCAACAACAACAACAACAACAAAAATATGCATTTTGTGAATTTTTCTTGATCCTGCAGGGTCACTTTTGCAACTGTACTTACTGAGTTGTGTCATCACACCTGCATTCTTAGGGACTCAGGGGAACTCTCTTTATTCTTGTATTTTGTTTCTAACTTTTTCTGCTTCACTATTGTAAACTATCTGCCACATTCTTTACAGAAGACATTATTATAATAAGCAGAAAGAGGAGTGGAGATATATTTCAAGTGCAGAGTACGTGTCTAGCGTAGCAAGCCCTAGATGTGATCCCCAACATGGATCTGTGCCTATGGCCATCCACAGGACAGTCATTTATTATCCACATTTTAGAGTTTACATGGTTGTTCATGTCGATTTTTACTACTAGTTAGAGCTTTTTTACAATTTTGTTGTTTTGTTCATGCAGTGTGAAGGACTGAACAAAGGTTCTAAAACACATGTGTGACAAGTGATCTGATACTGAGCTATAATCATGGCCCTTGTATGTATTTTATTTTATTTTGAGGGCTAGGATTGAGGATTGACTGCAGGGCTTGGGTGTAGTTCCTTTGCTTTTTTGTTTAAGGCTGGTATACTACCACTTCAGCCACAGTTCCACTGATAGCTTTTTGGGGGTTAATTGGAGATAAGACTCTCATGGACTTTTCTGTCCAGGCTGGCTTCGAACCACAATCCTCAGATCTCAGCCTCCTCAGTAAGTAGGATTATAATCATAGTTCACATTTTTCTTCTTTTTGCTATTTCACTTTGACCAGAAGACAAATTTTAAAATAATTTAAACATACATAAAGGGTCACACAGGTATTTATAACTTGCACTTTAGCAACAAGTCCACTGATTTTCAACTCCCTCCTGTTCATTAATTGGTAGAATGTGAAAATCTGATGTCTGCCCACATTCAAAAGTAAGATTAAATTGAATTTCACTTTTAATTTAAAGATATGTGTTTTTAGATGCTTTTCTAATTATAGAAAAGTTTTCAAATTGTGGCCAGAAAAGCCATAACAAAGATTGACATTCCATTCTTCTATTTCCACCAATTTAAATTTATCATTACACTGGATAGCTGCTTTTCTAAACTCATAGAAACATCTATCTCTCTTGTTCTCTTCTAGCTACAATTTTCTCACATGTCCCAAGCTACTGTAATACAGTAGAACAGTATTTACCTAAATAGTTTTTTGTGTTCCTATCATATAGTGTTCCACGCCTGGCTAATTTGCCCTCATCATTTTCTTTTTTCCTTGGTCCTGTAAACTACACTGTAAACTTTGTGTTCAGTCTTATTCATTTTACGTGTCCATTGCCAATTATGTTTCCTGACAAACAAAACATTTTTCTATATGTTTAAGTTGAGCAAATGGCTATATTTCTACAGATAGCTTGAAATGTGTTAGTAAATCTTCAATGATATAACTACACCTGAAAATATATTTCAAAATTGAAGGGGATAGTTAGTAGACTGTCCAAGTTTATCATTTATTTAACTGTTTATAGTATCAACAGATAAGATTCAGAGTTTAGCTTATTTTATTCTAGGGTAGAATTAGGGGGTGGAATTAGGGGGTGATCATTACAACAAATCACTTTGCTGATGATCTCCACAGATAATGTTCCAATTTGGACAATGTCTCACCTGAGCTCAACAGGATTCCCCTGTGATATGTAGAGATCAAAGTTGAAATAAACAAGTGAAGGTAAACTTGAGGAGCCAGCAACGAACAAAACCAACAGATATGATATTAATTTGTAGTGTTTCAATGTTTATTCCTTAGTCTATTACAGAATTCTAAACTCTGATTAAGAATTACCTCCCCCACCCCTCAACGCACCAATGTGAGTAACTAGAAATTTATTATGATTACTCTGAGGTTGAAATTTAAGATTTCCGAGCTCATTCCGGTTTTATAATTTGACTCCTTTGCTGCTGGAGGCAGAACAGGCATCTAATCAGTTGAGACATGTATAACATGGGTTTAATGTTAGACTTGGTGTCAGGCTTAATGAGGAAATGTTTATTTTCTTTTGGAAATCTGAAGAACACAGATGTTGGATAGTGAGAAAATAGCACATAATAACAATATTATTAATTTGGAAAGATGTATTTTGATAGGAGACTTGATTATTTAGTCATCTAAGTCTGTCTGACTTTGTGGCAAAGTGGGATTCATAGTGTTACCTAAAGAAATGTGCAAGTGTTAAAATGTACTCTACAGACCTGCATAAGTGTACAGATTCACTTGATGTTTTCTTGATAGACTATGGTTTGATTTAAACATTGAGTATCATAAATACAGAAATTATAATAGCTTCATTTTTTTGTCTTCTTAAGTTTCATAGAAACCCCAGCGCATTTCTCTTGGAAAGAAAGTTATTACCGATCCACCATGTCCCAGAGCACACAAACAAGTGAATTCCTCAGTCCAGAGGTTTTCCAGCATATCTGGGATTTTCTGGAACAGTAAGTATCAAAAGAGCAAGAAATATACCTAAAACTACTAATAATTGGTAAATGGAGGTCAAATATGGTCTAGAACCAGAAATTAGTTAATGTTGTTGGAGAAAATTCATTGCCTCCAATATTGTCTGTGTTCAAAATACAGTAGTTATTTGTTCACCATCCTCTACCAAACCATAATTGTTATTAAAAGCCGTATCATTTGGGGAACTCTAGAATGGACAAAGTTGAAATAATCTCCCTAGGGTTTCTCTGATAACTTAAATAAATCCATTCCTGGAACTTTGAAGACATACATCAAATTTTGGGGCATATGTTTTTTTTTATCTTTTTAGGAATTATTATTACCCTTTTATTAGATTTGGATATATTAAGGTGTTGGTGAAGAGAATATCATTGCCCTGAAAATCCTAAAGGATAGGTCGAAAAGACTGTACATTTAATCCATCCATTCTGTTCCAATTCTTATCCAGCAATTCAGATTGCTATCATGATTCCCTTTTAACCAGCGTGGCCCACACATGTGCAACTTGAAATTATCCATCTGAGAAAGGGGTTCAGCCAGGATCCAAATTTGGAGTTTCTGATTCTAAGCTACTAAGGAGTTTTGTCATCTTTGAAGCACAACATGTCCCTTTTTACCAATGGGGTGAATGTGTTTGACTTTGTGCCAGTGCCTCATAAATAATATACTTTCCTTGGGATTGTCAGGCCTATATGTTCAGTTCAACCCATTGACTTGAACTTTGTGGATGAGCCATCAGAAAATGGAGCAACAAACAAGATTGAAATTAGCATGGACTGTATCCGCATGCAAGACTCAGACCTCAGTGACCCCATGTGGGTGAGTAGAATGGGGGTCCTCTTTCATCTGTAGGCCATGCTATCCACCATTCTGCTATGTACTTAAAGGCATATACAAAGGCAATCGGCTCTGAAATGGCAAGTTTATTATATTTGCTGAGAAATGATTAGTAGTTGTCTATGGGTTCTAGAATGTCCTCAACTTCCTGTAATACATAGGCAAAGAGGAGGGAAATAACTCTTTATATCTCTATTCTGTATGCCAATCTCACTTCACTTGGGTTTACCAGGTGAAAGAGGGACAGAATCTGGACTTAATTCTACTCTACACAGAGAATGTTTCATAAGTAGCAAACCACCTCTCTCTGAAATTTCATTTACTGAATGAAGGAGGAAGAAGTATGCACATGCACAGGTTTAAGTACTTAGTAATAAAGAATGAAGGTTACCTGGTACATTAAAAAGACGTTTGGCTTTAGCACTGAGACATTAATTCCCTCATTCCTCAGGCACTGTCCCTCATCTCTTCAGCTCAAGGCTAGCACTCTACCACCTGAGCCACTGCACCACTTCCAGTTTTCTGAGTGGTTTATTGGAGATAAGAGTCTCTTGGACTTTCCTGACCAGGCTGGCTTTGAATCACAATCCTTAGATCTCAGCCTCCTGAGTAGCTCGGATTACAGGCATAAGCCACCAGTACCTGGCTAGTATACATATTTGTAAAGTTTCCTGTTTTTTAAGTGTTGACACCTCATATATTATGTACCTCCTGGAAATGCTAGAGAATGACAATCGTTGATGGTGCAAAAATGCTTTTCTGAGATGTTTTGTTGAGATGAAATTTTCTGTGTCCATGCACAAGATAGTGCTGTTGGATTGCCTTTCCTTTTATTTATTTTTTATGCAGGTACAGGGTCTGGGTTCTGTTCCTTAGCTTTTTCACTCAAAGCTAGCACTCTACCACTTTAGCCACAGATCTATTTCTAGCTTTATGTAATTGGAGAATAATTAAACATAAGAATTCAATGGAATTTCCTGCCCAAGCTTCTCTGACTGCTAAAGGGTTGGGAGTTATATTGTGTCATACCTAGTGCTTGAGAACACATAGCAGGTCCCCAGAATTCAGAAAAAATTAAGTGAGGCATTGACAATAATGGAAACAAAACAGAGCCAGCTCTACTTCCAGGCTGTATTGAAAGGAAGGAAAAACTGAGAATGAACTTCATCTAATAAGCAAGCCTGCCTATCTGTTATGTACTCTATGTCTCAATAGAATTGGCATTATTCATAATTAGCTTTTCAAAAGTTTTTCAAGGGTCTTTCCTTGCCTTAGGACTACCTTAATATCTTCAGATTCCATATATTTACATGTGACAATTACACAACAAGGCCTAGAGTACCATAGCCCTCAGATGCAGGACTGACAAAGTACAAGACTTGCTCAGGACAGTAGAAATGAGTGTTCTGAAGAAGTAGAGCCTCTTCAGCCCCTAATGCTTTTAACCTGTGACAGCTAGTTGTGTGGTTCTTTTGTTATTGTAAAGGTGATGTATAGAGGGGTTACAATTACATAAGTAAGGTAAGGAGTACATTTCTTTTCAGTGTTAGCCACCCTCATTTTCTCCCTCCTCTCCACTCCCCCCCCCACCTCAAGTTGTAAAATTCATCTCCAACATAGTATCTCGTGAGTATCACTATTGCAATGGTTCAGCCTTTGTTTTGTCTCACCATTTCTGTGATTCCCCTTCCCATCCCCAAATCAGATAAACTTACATACAATAAAAAGGGTATTGAAATAAAAAGTGACAAGGGGGGTAAACAAAAAAAAATAACTGCATAGAGTATACGAAGAAAAACAAAAACAAAAAACCTTCTTATTTCCGTATCTTGTAGTTAATTTTGATTCGGACCATTTTATAAGTTTAAATGTACATAGCTATTGAGTTATTGTGATCCCCTGCCAGAGCTATCAAACAAGGCCACACTAAAGTTACCAGCACAACTATGTTCACTGCACCATTATTTACCATAGTCAAGACATGGAATCAACCCAAATACCCCTCAGTGGATGAGTGGATCAAGAAAATATGGTATACATACACATGGGATTCTATCCTTCCATCAAAAATCACCCCATTCTCAGGAAATGGAAAGATTTGGAAAAAATCCTATTAAGTGAAGTAAGCCAGATCCAAAGAAACATAGGCTTCCTTGTTTCCCTTATTTGTAATACTTAGTATATTGTTTTATTTTGTTTCCACTACCTGATAGTGTATTCTCTTCCATGTAAATCTTGCTAACTTTGCTTAGTCAGTACATATTTTACTTTCCTTTTTGATATGTACATTGGATGTTGGAATCTCAGTCCAGTATTTTCTCACTTTTCAAGAAATACAACTCTATAATGCATATGAGATGACATGTCAGATTATTAGGGAAAGAAATATTGAAATTGAGAAATTCATCTTATTTTTAGTAATTCTTGATAAATGTTTACCTTACTAATCAAGACAGGCAATCTTATTGTTTTGCCTTTCATTACTAATAGGACATTTTAATTGCAGCACTCAGTATTAACTCCAGGGCCTTGCATTGTGCTACACAATTAATGTTACTGCTTGATCCATGTCTACAGGCCTTTTGTTTTGTCTTTTGATCTTACTAACATTGCTCAAACTTTTGATCTTCCTTCTCCTCTGCCTCCTGGGTAGCTGGCGTTATATTTGTGTGCTACCACACTTAGTTTGGTCTTTTGAATTAGAGAAACATTTGTAATGTACTAAGAATAAGCTCCCTTGAATAGTAGAGTGAATAGAATTTCTCAACAAAGAGTTTCTCAAAAGAAATTCATAGTTTAATCTATCTTTACCAAAACCTTCTTGGTTTTTGACTCTGTTGACTACTATATTACTTTATTTCTCATATTTATACAGATTGAGCATATGAAATATGCCTTTCATACCTTTAAGAGGTAATATTAACAACTGAACCTTGTGTATGTTATTATGCATAGTTATATTTTAGGTCTAATTTCCACATGTGAGAGAAAACTTGTGTTGTCTCTGAGCCTGGATTACTTCACTTAACATGATTTGTCCTAGGTTTGTCCATTTCCCTTCAAATCGCAAAATTCTTTCCAATGGATTGGCAAAATTCCATTGTGTTTATGTATATATATATTTTTTCTCCATTCTTTTGCTTTCGACCTATCCTTATCATTATATTTGAAGTTATTTATCCTACACAATCTATATTCAGATCACATCTCTCTTCTGGCAGTCTCTGTTTTTTAATTGGTATATTTTCAATTGCATAAAACATAATTATATTTTCAGCATTTTTAGGATTTATTTAGTTCTTCAATTCCTTTTTCCTTTATTCTATCTTTTAAATGATTTGACTTATTTTTATTTATTTTAATTTGTAATTATATTTGAGGTGTTTTGAGGACTTTTTCCCCATTTGTTCCCTCAATTCTTTTTTTTGTCTTTTAGATGATTTGACTTCTATTATTTAAATTTATTTATTTTATTATTAATTTTTTCTCTTTTTACATTTTCCCTAAATAACTCAGTGTTAATGTTTCCCCCAAATCTACTGAGAATCAATATTTGATCATTTCAAACAGAATATGAAGCCTTACTGTAATGTTAATTTATCATTATTTACCATTTGTGTCATAGTTATCATATCTATTACATGTTTGCACTGAAAATTAAATCACGGTAGTAATTTTTATTTTTAACTGTTAATGTAATTAAATCAAGACAATATGTTCCTATTTTATTGAGTAAGCTGTTTCTTGGTGTTGGTACTCTTTGTTTTCATCAATGCTATACTTCTCACTGGATATTACCAAGAAAAATATGGAACTATGCATAAGTTATCAGAATGATTTTTTTTCTAAGTTTTACATTTTCTAAGCAGTACCACAAATCAGACCAAAGTTTTTACTTGTGGGATTTAAAGTTGATTTGTATTTTATAGATATTATTTCCATGCCTCCTATCTTCTTTTGCTCTCTGCTAATGCTTGTAGGTATATTGCCAACACATACATGCACAATGCACGCGCGTGCACGCACACACACACACACACACACACACACACACACACACCGACTCATATATAATTTGATGGGAAACACACCTGTAGACATATCTTTGTATTAGAAAATTGAGTCAAGGGGCTGTGAAGGTGGCTCAGTGGTAGAGTGATTGCCTTACATGCATGAGGCCCTGGGTTCGATTCCTCAGCACCACATAAGCAAAAAGAAAAAAGCCGGAAGTGGCGCTGTGGCTTATGTGGTAGAGCACTATCCTTGAGCTGAAGAGCTGAGGGACAAAGCCCAGGCCCAGAGTTCAGGCCCCATGACTGGACCCCCCCACCTCAAAAAAAAAAAAGAAAATTGAGCCAAAATAATTTGTTTTGCAAGTTGTTTCAAATGTTCATTTGAGGATGTTTAGTATTTTAGTATAGAGGTTAAGCATATACTCTATTGACAGAGTATATTTTATGACAAATTTCATTGGCTGACTTAATTACAGTCAGAGCCCAAGATGCCAGTTGATAATACCATAATATGAGTCACACAAACACACTCAATCCTCTTCCCTGCTTGCTTCCTCTGGGCTATAGAAAGTAGAAAGGATCTGAATCCTGGTTTTATACCAGCAGCAATCATCTTCCACATATCTTAATCTCCCAAACTTTTGAGATGTACATCAACATCAAAAGCTTGCTCTTCTCTTTTCTCCTACATATCCCCTTATTTGTTTTCATGTTCTCTTGGTGTCAGCTACATGCTTGTATGGTCATTCAGAAAATCACTAGAATTCAGTATAAACAAGTTTGGTAAGAAGGCTTTTAAAAAGTTGATGGCTACCTTATTTTTAATATAAAGACTTTACCATTTACGATTTGCTTTGGAATTAGAATATTAGATTGGTCATTGAATTGGACTCGGGTCTTTATTAATTTTAATGAAATGACATCAAAATAATTGAGTATCTGTCTTTCCTTGGCTGTATAAATCAATATATCAGCAATTACTAGCCTCAGAGAATTGTGACAATTTCTTTCACTTATTTCATTCAAGGTCCTTGAGACATAAAAATATAGTCAAATAAAAACTTGTTATTTTTTATTATTGTCTATTCTAGTTTTCTAGTTCCCTCTGTACAGCATCTTTACAATAAAATAAAACTTAAAAAGATATGTATTATCTTTTATCATAAAATACCAATTAATAAATTTATCTGATTATTGAAATAAAATTAGAAAGAACTTTATAACTTCCACAATGATGTATATCCCTGAAGATTGGTAATACTTAAGAATGTTTGTTTTGCATTTTTTCTAAAAGTTTTATGAAACACATTGAAGCTATGTTATAGATAAAATTTACAATATGTGATTTTTCAAATAATTTTTTTTTGGTTGGTCATGGGGCTTGAACTCTGGGCCTGGGTACTGTCCCTCAGCTCTTCAGCTCAAGGCTAGCACTCTACCACTTGAGACACCGCACCACTTCTGGTTTTCTGGTGGTTAAGAGATGAGTCTCACAATCTTTCTTGCCTCGGCTGGCTTTGAACCCCAATCTTCAGATCTCAGCCTCTTTAGTAGCTAGGATTACAGGCATGAGCCACCAACATCCGGCTAATTTCATTATTTTTAAGTAGTCATACAAAGGAGTTGCTGTTTTACAAGACAGTATATAAATACATAAATGTAGCTAGGAACTGGTGCCTCATGCCTGTAGTCCTAGCTACTCAGGAAGCTGAGAGAGGATCACAGTTCAAAGCCAGAGGATCACAGAGAAAGCCAGAAATGGCCCTGTGTTTCCAATGGCAGAGCACTAGCCTGGAGCACAAAAAGGCTCAGGGATAGTGCTCAGGCCCTGAGTTCAAGCTCCAGGACTGGTAATAAATAAACAAAATAAATAAGTAAACATAAATACATACTATGCATCTTAATCAATGTCCCCCCTTCAACATCCTCACCTGTTCCTCCCAAACTGCCCCTTTTCTCGCTTTCCTTAATGTTGTAGGATAGACATTGAATGTCTTTATTGCATTCTCCCCACTTCTTTTTATTCATCTGCCCCTCCCTTTAGGGCCCTCCCCTGCCATTTCAAGTGCCTGTTTTCTGGTGTTCATTTTGTTGAACTTTCACATTGCCTTTTCAAAGTTTTTGGAGTTCTCTCCAAAGCCTTTCCAAAGTTTTGGAGTTCTCTCTTGGATTTACCATAGTTTAGTTAATATATTTGTATATACTTGCATACTACCTAATGTATTTACTTATTAGTTTGTAAGCTAATTCTAGCTTCTATATATAAAGGGAAACATGAAACCTTGGTCTGTCTAGGTCTGACTTAAATTTTTTTTCTAAATATTTCCATTTCTTTAAAAAATGATATATTATTCTAATGTGTGAGAAAAACTCCATTTAATATAGTATAGTATATATAATAGTATATAGTATATATAGTATAGTATATATAAAATCCCATTTTATACATATATATATATGTTATCCCATTATACATATATGGTATATAAACCACATGTACACCACATTTATATTCTGAGCAACTGTTTGTTTACTGACCTCTCAAGCAATCAACATGTTTATATCATTGCCAAAATACACCATAATTTAAATGTTCTACTCATAATTCTTAGAAGCACATTATTTTCTCATGTTAAATTCTAACAGGATATAATTTTTAGGTAAGGTGATATGAACAATATTGTTATCAAATTACTTTCCTTAATTTTCCCCTTCATTAATGTTACTGTCTATTTATACACACACTGTGTAAGGGCGTTTACAAACTTGACATCAGTTTTATCTGTGTATCTTCTTTGAAATACATAAAGACTAGCCAAGTATATTTCTTTCAAATCTATGATCCTAAAACTAAGGAGCCAGAATCAGAAGTGTTGTGAGTTTGAGGCTAACATGGGCCATGTAGTGAGACCTTGTCTCAAAAAATGCAAATACTTGTAAATTACTGAAGTAAGTTTGGTTATTTGCAGGTCTAGATGAAAGAGTATCTTTGACTGAAGTTAAAGCTGTATTGAAATAAAATGATAGGGGTGGTAGTTTGGGCCATAAATGAGGAAGGCAGTGGAGACCGGAAGACCTTTGTCTTGAGGTAAACTGATGTATCTGAGATTACAATGAAATAAGGAAAGATGTGGTGGAAAAATCAGTATTTCCAACTATATTTCCAATCTTTCTCCTAGAATAGTCCTTGAAAAGGCAGAGGGATAGCATTTTTTTCCTTTTCTTCTAGCATTTCTTTTTCTTTTAATGTGCCTGTCCTGAGGCTTAAACTCAGAGCCTGGTTAGTTTTCCTGAGCTTTGTTGCTCAAGGCTAGGACTCTGCCACTTTAGCCATACCTCCATTTTCAGCTTTTTGGTGGTTAATTGGAACTGAGAGTCTCAGGGACTTCTGCCCAGGCTAGCTTCAAGGCATGAGTCTCAGATCTCATCCTCCTGAATAGCTAGGTTTACAAGCATAAGCCCCTGTCAGACACCTAACTTCTTCTAGCTCTTGCCTTAAGATTCTTAACCCTTGGTTATTATCATTTTAAAAATCATTCAGATGCAATTTGTCTAATGTAGAGTTTATTCATTCTAGGAATATAAAAACATACAAACAAGAAAACACATTCCACATGGCAAGATATTGCTTTCATTTTTATAAAATGGGGTTGTAATTACCAGCATTATTTAGGAGGTAGCTCACTGTACACTCGGTTTAGACTAATTCAGGTGTCCCAATAAGAGCAGACTCTATTCTCTTCTTTGTGTAGCATAGCCAATGGGAAAGTATCACTTTGTTCAAGAGAGCCAATTCAGAGACTTTACCTTAAACCCAAGTATGCATTTCTAACCTTGAACAAACAGGCTGCTTAATAAAACAGGGGAAGGGGTTTTCTTTTTCTTCTTTTTCTTCTCTCGAAATTCACAAATATCACTTGACAGGTGACAGCTCTTCCTTTACAAAAAGGGGCTGTTTGCTTTTGGCTTGGTGTTTGGGTATACTACTGCACACACTGGCAGAAAATGTATTGCCTAGGGCAAGGTGTTTGCTGTCTCTGTGTTTAATCTGAAAAGAACCGCGTTTCCTTCTATGCTCCCGCATTTTTTTTTTTTTGAGAAGGGAGAGTTAGAATTGATAGCCTCCAGGGAAATAGTTCCCTTAACACCTGTCTCTGGTGTAACCTCAGTAATGTTACTTAAGCCACTGTGCTCAGCATGTATGCATTTGGAATGACAAAGTTGAAGAGGGCAGATCAACACCAGGGGATTGCCGCCCGAAACACAGGAGCTGATTCTGACCTTGTGTCCTCTCAAACACTGATCAGGTTGAAATCCTAGTATGCTGGTTAAAAAGCACATGATTTCTTTCCTGTTTGTCACCTTAGCTTTTGTTTGGCAAGAAAGTAAAATTTCCATCTACAAAAGATAGAAAACTGTAGAATGTTATACATAAAAATTTTTAAGAATACTCTAGAGTCCAGCCTTGAAGATAGAAAATCAAGATCCAATTCAAATACTTCTCCAACATTTCTCATATAAAGTTTGCAAGTAGGTCAGGGCTAAGCCACAACACCTTAAATTCTCTAAACCTGCTTCTCCACCTGTTATGAAAAGTAGGATAAAGTGTTCAGGTTCTAGAGGTACATGGCCAACCTATCTATATTTGATGCTGTCTTCATCATTCATTATTTGGATGACCTTAGAAAAATTAGACTGTTTCAGAGCCTCAGTTTCTCCATTCACAAAATGAAGCTAATTGTTCTAATAGCACGCATGCAGTAGGAGAACAATTTTGATAATTTAAATACAGCATCTGAAGCAGCTACCATGTATGTACCTGCCTGGGCCCAAGTCTCAGTGGAAGTGGGCATGTGACATATGTGAAGACATTGAAGTATTAATCACAAGTAGAACAATATACATTCCTGATGCAAGAAGAAAAAAGAAATTTGAATAGATTTATCATTTTGGTTTTTCCTAATTTAAAAATCTGATAGTATTTGAAGATAGGATAGCATTTCATAAAACATTGACTATCCTTTACTATATAAAATATGAGAAAAGTGAATTTTCTTCGCATGATAATCAGTGGTTTGAAGTAGACAAATTTCTTTTGGAAACCAAGATAATCAGTATTTGTTCAGGTCTCATAGAATTAACAAGACAAACTTATACTTAAAAAAAATATTTGGGGGTGTGGGAAGGTGGTTCAGTGGTAAAGTACTTGCCTTACATACATGAGGCCCTTGGTTCGATTCCTCAGCACCACATAAGCAGAAAAAGCCGGAAGTGGCTCTATGGCTCAAATGGTAAAGCGCTAGCCTTGAGCTGAAGAGCTGAAGGACAGCACCCAGGCCCAGAGTTCAGGCCCCATGACTGACCAAAAAAAACAAAACAAAACAAAAAACTATCATTGAGTAATCATAATTTAATGTTTTTTTTCCAGTCTAATGGTTAAGAAAATTTGTAATTAGAAATGCATATGTACCTGGGTTAGAATCTTAGCATAATAATAAAGTCAGAGATGTATAGACTCCTATATAGTTTAATTCAACAGTTCTTACAATATGGTCTCAGGGTGAGCAACATCAACACTAAATATTACTCCAGATCTAGAATCATAAATTGGATGGAAAGAAGACCAACATCTCTTCACACATTTTCAAGATTATTCTGGAGTTGATAGGGCCACTGACACAATCACTTCATATATAAATTGATAGATGAGGAATGACCGGCCTGAAGGTATCCAGCTAATCTGATAGAGAAGAAACATACACCAGTCTCTACAATGGATATTTCTAATTCTTATATATGAAAAAAAACTTAAGGATTTACTACATTGTGAAATTTATAAATTAAAAGGTAAAATTAGGCCAAGTGGTACACATTTATTGTCCCAGATATTAAGACAGGAAAATAACTGGAGATAACAGCGGTATCAACAGGAGTGAATGATTTCAAACTCCACACTCTCTTGTACTTATTTGTCAATAAAGTAGGCATTTTGGAAGTTGCCTTGGAAGACTTTTCTTTTCATATAAGGCGATATTTATTGTCCAATTTTTCTTTTCCAACATAGACTGGGTGCTAATTCTTGGAGTAGGAACAGAAAATGAGTGTTCTCTTAGTCTGTTTATTGTTTTGTTTTGGTGCTGGTACTGGGGCTTGAACTCAGATTATGGGTGCTTCTCTGCTCAAGGCTGACACTCTACCACTTGAGCTACAGTTCTACTTAACTGCTTTTTGGTGATTAATTAATTAATTAACTGCTTTTTGGAAATAGAAATCTCAGGGATTTCCCTGGCTTTGAACCATGATCCTCAGATCTCAGTCCTCAGAGTAGCTAGGATTACAGGTATGAACCACCAATATCCAACTTTCTTAGTGTAAATTCTCATCTGGAATACAGCTGTGAATATCACTAACTACAAAAGTAGATCCATATTAATAAGATATTCAAATAAGGATATGAAACAAAGCTGATAAACCCAGAAGCTGTATATATTATGTCTGATTAGAAAGATTATTATAGGAGACATTGCCAGTAAAGGAAAAAAATTGAAAATATACACATGTATTTCCCATTTTTTTTTCTCCCATTGGGAGCTATTTCAAAGATGTTCCTTTGACTTTCCACCAGTTTGCTTGTAGACAATTGGTGCCAAACAGGAGTATCTTGTCTACAGTGATGCAAGCTTCCTTCTTGTCTCTTCTGTCTACAAAGTTATTCTTGTGTATAGAAAAGACATTCATTGATACGCTTAACAAATCAATTCTAACTTCATTTTGTTTATTTAACATTGTCCCAAGAATCTGAAAGCTCTTAATTCACATTGTTGAAGTCATTTCTCGGCACACCCTTTACTTTAACGTCTGAAATTTTGTAACTCTCCAGCCCAGAGTAATGAAATAGAAATAACATTAAAAATAAAAACCATGTATTTTATCTAGGAGTCGAATATACTTTGTTCCAGAGAAAGTTGCTACCTGCTTTTGTTCAAATTAGAACTAGATGGCCTTATAAAACATGGCTTTTTAAAGTAACTCTCTATAATTAAAGAAAAGGAAATGATTCTGGGAAAGGAAAGATTCTGTTTTATGAATGATTAACACAGAGATATCCTTCTGTGTTATCTCTTTTTCCTTCAGATTTTGGAATTAATAAGTTATTTATAAGATTCAACTCTCTGGTAGTTCTTTGACATGGAAAGGAAACAGACTTTTCCATTTGGGGCTTTATGCCTCCTTCTTTTTTTTTTTTTTCTTTTGTGTCAGTACTGGGGCTTGAACTCAGAGCTTTGTACTCTTGCTTAGTTTTTTTTTTCTTTTCCACTCAAGTCTTAGTTTTTTTTTTAGTTCAGTCGTGGGGCCTGAACTCTGGGCCTGAGCTCTGTCCCTCAGCTCTTCAGCTCAAGGCTAGCGCTTTACCACTTGAGCCACAGTGCCACTTCCGGCTTTTTTTCTTTTTGCTTATGTGGTGCTGAGGAGTCGAACCGAGGGCCTCATGCATGCAAGGCAAGCGCTCTACCACTGAGCCACCTTCCCAGCCCTCAAGTCTTAGTTTGTTCCATGCTACCACATGGATTTTAGCTAGTGACTGGAGATAAGATTTTCATGAGTTTTTCTGCCCCAGCCAGCTTCAAACTGTGGTCCTCAGGACTTCAACTTTGTGAGTAGCTAGGATTACAGGAGTGAGCCACTAGTGCCTTGCTGTCTCCTGCATTTTTTAAAACAAAAATTTTCCACTATTATTAGAAAGGTGATGTACAGAGGGATCACAGTTGTATAAGTCAGGTAAAGAGTACATCCCTGCATTTTAATGACACTCCAACTTTAGGAATCATGAAATCTGATTAAACAACAGCAGCAATGAAACAACAACAACAACAACAAAAGACTGGGAGTTTGAGCTTTTTCCAGACTCTACCCTGCTGGTGCTAATTGGTTTTACATTGATAAACAGGCTATCTCTCCCTCTGGTCCTTATAGAAAAGAGCATGGAGTTGGTCTACATGAGTGAGTGCCCAGCCTCTTGCACTTGGTAATGATGAATGTCACTCCTTAGCTTTTGAATTATATCCTTTTAAGACTCCCTACATACTTCCATACAATGCCTAGGCATGCTGTCAAGAGGCATTTATGAAAGGGCACATATACCAATGCCACTGTTAGGAAACGTAACACAACATGTCTTCTAAGCAGTCCTCATGTGGCATAGGATCTAAAGACTTTGGGATGGTGTATCTCTTTTCTATTTATTCTTGGTGTATGAGGGGAGGGAACAGGCATATTACAAAAATCTCAACTACAAAAGCAGTATTTTTTTTCTCTCTCTGGGAAAATGATTGGTTCCTAATCAGAATCTTTTGTGGAGGCAGAGTGGGCGGCAACAATTGCCCTAATAAAGATTAGTCATAAATATGAACACTGTCTGGCTTGCTGAAGGCAGAAGTACCTAACTTCTGTTGCTCTCTTACTCCCTTCTCTGAAGCTGCCTGTATCTCCTTGGAGCCTCAGGCAGTGTTCCTTCAAAACAACTACTTGCCTAACCAGTTCGCTGGAATGTCTTTCTGTAGCTGATCTCTTCATTGAGATTTCTTCTGGAACTAAACCTCTAAAACATAAATCATGCTTTAAAAACAGTGGTTGAACATTTGTGCGTGCGTGAGCCTGTGTGCACACACGCACACACACAATCTCTTTGATTTTATTTTTTTTTGAACAAAATGTGCTTTCTTTAACCAACAATTGTTTACTATTAATAAAAGATCTCACACTTGGGAAAGTTACATGTAAACGCAAACACTTTTGTCCAGTAAACTGACAAGTCACTTTTGCCCAATTAAATGGATGATCAGTAAATTGTAGAATGTTTTCTCCTGGAAGAACAGTATGTTCTTTGTTGTTGTTGTTTTTTTCATGCAAAGACTTACCTATCACTTTGAACAACAAAATCCAAACGAAATTGTATCTCTCTTTCCTTTGAAAGAGTGTTTATTTTCTTGGTTGTGTATTTTTCCCCCTTTGGGTGACAGGGATTAAGATTCTCTTCATGTAACCTGTTCTTGTTGTTGCACACCTTTTCAATCCTTCTCTCTGGTTGCATAAAGTGATTTTATGAAAAATAGTAAGTATATTTTGTCTTTACTGTTAGATTTTGATTAATAAATGAATGTGCAGCAAAAGATATAAATCCTACAGGTACAAGTAAGTTGCCATATACTCAGTCTTGCATTAATAAATTGTATACAAATTGTTCATCAGAAGTGAAGTTGTAGTTCATGTGGTAGAGTGCCAATTTTAAGTTAAAAAAATGAGACAACACCCAAAGCTGAGTTCATGCACTGGTACCACCAATACACACACACACACACACACACACACACACACACACACAAGCATGCACGCATGCATGCACACATGAACGCACACAGACACCCCACATTCTTAATCTATGCTGAAAAGTTTAGTAATCATGAGTTTTATGCTTCAAAAACGTATCTTCAGTGTATACAACATCATAAGCAATAATTAAGCTGCCTGGATGATTTTTCTGAGCCAATCGTTTATCCAGTTTGGGATGAACATTTTCTTATTTTGATTATATATAGAGCCTAATTAGGGCTATTTTTGTAACTTTTATTTGATAAGGAAAACAATGAAAGTATATCTGTTTCTCAATTTATGGAAATAGGATCCCATTCAATATGAAATAAGCTGAATTTTTTTCATTCTCTGTTTAAAACTTGAGTGGCAATTCAGGATGAAATGGGCATTTTATTTGTTGAATTCTATTTTGGAAAAAACAATCTCAGAATCATTTGAATCAATCTGAAGCTTAGTTTTCTTTTCTATCTCTCCTTCTGCAGCAACACCATAAAATGAACTGTACTCATTAAGAAATTCAAGTCATAATTAGTGCATACTTGAAAAACATAAGCCTCGATATAGGACACACCCTGGGAAATGAAATGGTCCAACAGCCAATAAAAACCATTATCATATGCCTCAATTATCCAACAATATATGCAGATTCTATGTCTTCATAGGCAGATTGTGGTACAGAAGAAGGAGCTGTGTAGAAGCTCTGGAACTTAGATTCTGGCCAGGGATTTTCTATTTACATGTGACCTGGCACATGACACACATTCTCTCTCAGGTGTTTGATCACTCACAAAATAGCCCAGGTAATTGATGGTTCAATCTAGATGAGAGAGATTTTCCTTTTAAGAATAACCATCAATATTAAGTTCTGTATAGTAATGCCAATATACAAAAACATTTAATATTAGAGATTTATTTTAAGGCTACCTACTCCAAGGTGTGTTCAAATACCTTGGATATAGGAATAACTAATTATTACTGAACTTTCGAGTCTTTTCCTTCTCTCTTCTCTTTTCTTTCCCCTCTCTCTCTCTACCTTCTCCTCTCTTCTCTTCCTTCCCTTTCCTTCACTTTCTTCCCATTTCCTCTTTCTTCCCCTTCTTCTGTCCTCTTCCTCTCCTCTCTCCTCTTTTCTAAAACTGACATTAGTATGAGAACGTAAGTATAAATAGTTATGACAATAGCTTGTTCAATAAATGGTATCTTTTCTTTAAGACTCACTTTTTGTTAGGTCATTTGTTGAACACATGGGATATTTTAAATAAAAACAAGCCAAGAGGTGGCTTTGTGTGGAGGTTACAATGTTTTGCTAGCCTCCAGTTCCAATTCCTCTTTATTTGTGAAACAGTGTTAATTCTATAGTTAGATATTTGTTGCCAAATATTTCAAATTACAAATAATGATAGGGGCAAATTATTCGTGTTACTTTTTGTCAGTTATGGGTCTTGAACTGGGAGCCTGGGCACTGTCCATGAGCTCTTTTGGTCAAAGCTAGAGCTCTACCAGTTTGAGACTCACCTCTACTTCTGGCAAATTATTTTTGAAAAATGTTCTTTGCCAAACTGGTGGTATAGCTCAGGTGTTAGAGCACCAGCTGTGAGCTGAAATTGTTCTTTTTGCAATCCTATTAATAAACTTGCTCCAAAATTCTTAACAATGAATAGTAAAAAGTGATTTTAAAGTTAAATACTATTATCAAACAATTGCTTTCCTTCTTTATCATAAGTAATTCTAACAGAGCATCCAAAATTTCTCATTGGCATTAGAACTACCTATGACATAATATCACCCAAATGTACATAGGGTTGTCACTGAAGATGATTGATGTAACATTAGTTTGTGACAAGAGCTTGTTCTGAATGTATATTTGATAGTGACGTGTGATTGTCATTTTGAAATTTTGTCTACTGATTTAAGGACACATAGCAGATAGAGCACAGGGCCATAAAACAAAATAAAACCAAAACAACTAGCAGAGTTACAATTTCCCAGTTAATATCAGATACATACGTGTAGGTAGCAATAGCAATGGATGGAGAAGTTTTATCTGAAAGTCAGCAGGAAAACAAGTTAATGTTGCTGCAGAAGATCTGGCCAATGTCCAATTCTATCACTTACTACTTGTGTAATATCAGGCAAATTCTTCTTTTTCATCTATAAAATGTGAATTTTAACAGCACTTTCCTCCTAGGCTGATATGTTAAATTAGTCCATGTATGCAAAGTGCTAAGAATCATGCTTTGCCTCAATAAGCATCTCAGCCAGACACCAGTTGCCCATGTCTCTAAGCTACTTGCAAGGCTGAGATCTGAGGATAGCAGTTTGAAGCCAACCCAGTCAGAAAAATTCTACAGTCTTATCTTCAATCAATCAGTGAAAAACTACAAGTAGGCCCAAGTGGTAGAATGTCAGCCTTCAGCAATAAGGCTAAGGGAGAGTGCCCAGCCCTGAGTTCAAGCCTCAGTACTAGCATATGCATATGAGTAGACACAAAGTAATGTAAGATAATTTTATTTTACTAAATGTTATTAATGCTTACTCCTGTGGAGAATATTGGATAATGAAGCAATAATATATATATATACATATATATGTATAGTGATTTATTTCTGTTACTCAACATTATCTTCTGTTGAGATTAGAAATTTTGTGCTATGCTTAGCCTTACTTTTTTGTCTTAGTTGATATTTATTTCAAAAAATAATTATTTGTTCATAATTAAGTAGATGGCAATATTGTCTTTGAATAAGGATATAATCACAATAAATAATAGATCATAATAGGTATCATACTAGTTTATATACCCTAGAAGAAAAATATTAAAAGAACAATGGAACTATTTCATTTTCTGCTAGTATCAGAATGTAAACATATTTCCAAGAGGCCCTCTTGGCCAATTATGTCTCTTCAACTCCTTGTCACTCATGTTCAACAAAATCTTATTAGAAACACAAAAAGTCCTTATTTTAATGCTAATTTTCCCCCAAATTTAAGACACAGTATCTAATTTGATAACTCAATTTATGTATTCAATTTGGATGAAGGTGTTTTTTTAAAAGATGAAAATGTATCACCATTGATAATCATCCAGCAGTGAATCACAGACTGATTCATAAATCCTGGCAGATTTCTCAGCAGGCTCCCAGCTCCATGGAAGCAGAAGTCATATTTTTCTCTTCTATTAAAGACATTACAAAGCCCATAGGGTTAGAACTTGTTTGATGAATGCTTTGGGGATTCATAGTCCCCTTTAATAAATCTGTTAACTCCTACAAAAAAGTAGTGGCTCTGAGATTTCTACATTTCGCACATCTGCTTTGGGGCTGGAGTTGAACACAAGGGCTAACAGACATTAATAGTATGTGCACTATCCACATTGTCTTGAAATGAGATTGCAAACTAGACACAGCCCCTCTAATGCTTGCTGGAAATTGTTGTTAGATTTCATGTTAGTCTCATATGTTATCTGTTGCTTTCATGTTCATCTGGAGTGAGTAAATATTCATCTAAGGTGCTTCTTTGACATCTATTAAACAATACAATTAAGCAGAAGAATTGTAGCCATTTAGGCAATTGCCAGAAAAGCATTGTGCCTAGAAGGATGTTATTTTTTTTCTTCTTTTTCTCTGAGATTATGCAAATTAGAGAAGGATAGTCCAAGTTATTATTCCAGATTGTTAGGCAGGGCAAAATGTTTAATGTTACAAGTTTTTTCTTGAAATCAGTGAGTCACTTCCATTTTATAAATCATGTAATATGTCAGAGGTTTCCATTTGAATGAACCAAAGCTAATTGCAGGAAGGGTTTAAAAATATAACCTATTTTCTGGAAATAAATAAAAACCTTCTGCTTGCATAACTCTCTACAGTTTAAAAAATTATTTCATGATCTTCCTGACAACAAGCGATGTGTACCTAACACTATTCTATCTTTGGGGTTAATTATATGTTATTAAAAGCCACTTAATTCCATTACCATGCAAGGAAATGTATATAACTAAATAAAAGGTCCTCATAATATTTTATACTAACATGAAACAAATGAAAATATGGTACTTGTTCTGAAGCTCAAGTTAAAAAATTAAGATCTGAAAGACACATTTTCTTTAAAAATATATCATGTTGTTTTACTTGTCAGTAACAGTTACAACGAAACAGAGAACTCAAGGACTGAGCTTCAGAAAGGCCTGAGTTCTATCCCCAGAACTACAAAATGGGAGGGGAGTGGAGAAATGATGATGAAGGTGTTTTGTTTTGTTTTGTACCAGTACTGAAGCTTGAACTCGGGTCCTAGACAGTTTCTCTTAGCTTTTCGCTGAAGGCTATCACTCTACCATGTGAGCCATAGCTCCACTTTTGGTGTTTTAGTGGATAATTAGAGATAAGCATCTCACAGATTTTTCTAACTGGTTGACTTTGAACTCTGATCCTCAGATCTCAGCCTCCTGAGTAGCTAATATTACAGATGTGAGCCATCTGAACCTGGCTTGGGTGAAGGAATTTTTTTTAATTTCCAGACTGTCATCTGGTTGAAACGGAGGGCCTGGGCACTATCCCTGAGGTTTTTCACTCAGAGCTAGTGTTCTACCACTTTAAGCCACAGAGCCCCTTCTGGTTTTCTGGTATTTAATTGGAGATTAGAGTCTCATGGACTTTTCAGCTTTGTCTGGCTTTGAACCAGGATCCTCAAACGTCAGCCTCCTGAGAGCTGGATTATGGGCATGAGCCATGGGCAACTGGCCAGGGTGACGGAATTTCTAACATTGATCAACTAGTTGGCCTTGAAGATTACTTACTTTTGTGATTACTGATGTTTGCCTTCTCCTTAACAAAGTTCCACACACACTTTTAGACCTGCTTAGTTGAAGAGTTGTGCAGACTTGTGTACAGGTAGTGTTAGTACCACTGTGACTTAATACAGGTTTGTTTGAGTGGGAGATACTGGCTCTTGGCTAATGTGGAAATTATCTGAGCATGTGCATAGTGCTCCACAGAGTGCACATCAATGTGCAGCAAAATTGTCATGTGATTCATTTCCTATTAAAATGGGTTGGAAACTTGCTGTGTGTGATAATACTGTTTAGTGTTTCTCTGTCTAGCCTGATAGTTTTAGTAGGGATGTTATCCTCAAGAGGATTTGGTGGTATATCAGACATGTTTGTTGAGTATGGCAAAGTGATAAATGATGCTTTTGTTTGCATGACTAATTACAAAGGGTTGGAAACATTCCTTTGATGTATTAAGAGCAGCTAATGAAGACAGGTAAACAAACCATTATAATGTGTCTAGTAGTTCATATAGACATTTTGCTAATTTGCTTCTTGTCCCTGGCCCAAATTTTTGTGTATATCCTTTTATACAGAACACCTATGTAAAGACAAGCCAGTTTGTATGTGTTTATGTATAATCTGAGAGATCTCTATATATATATATCTATGTCTCCCAATTTTCTACTCAGAATGTCATTGTTGAAACTGACTTTAAAATCATCTAGTAGCTAATGCTTTTAAAATGTATAAAAACATAAATAAGAGACCTGAAGCATGGAAAGTGAAGTGACAATCTCTAGTTCAATTATCAGGTGGTAAAGTAGCCAGCCATGAACTCAGATTTCTTCCTTATATAATAATTTCTCTTAAAAAATTCAGCACTTATATATTATCTCTTGAACCTAAGTCTGTATCTCACCAATCAAGGTATACCAACTTAGAACTACCAAATGTTGAGGTGTAATAGTACACAGTTTATTTCACCCTGTCCTATAACTAATTGGAAAAAAGTGTTAAGACTTTTCCTCTGATACATTTATTTCTTCCTTGATGGTTGGCGTCAAGACTCCATTGTGTTTAGTGGAAAATTAGATTGAATTTCTGCTATAATTTTTTTAATCAGCATGTAGGCTTTATCCTTTAGCTATTTTGTGCAAGATTGGTGCTCCACCACTTAAACCACAGCTTCACTTCTTGTTTTGGGGGGTAATTGGAGATAGAGTCTCATGGACTTTTCTGTTGGCATTAGCTTTGAAACATGATCCTCAGATCTCAGCCTCCTGAATAGCTACTCAGTTACAGGTGTGAGCCACCACTGTTCAAGTTTTGCCATATTTTAAGGACTAATACTGTAAGAGCATATCATAATTCCCATCCTTCAGTGTCTTCCCACAGCATCAGTGGTGTAATGAATTCATTTTACAGGAGTCAGCTGTTTCGCAAGGGCTAAACAGGGAATCAAATCTTCCCTTTGTAGTAAGTCAAACTGCCAAAGTGATTGATACTACAGACAGAAGTAGGACTCCAAGAAAGAAATAAGGATGTAGGCGGGGTAATAAGTGGATAGCACTAGTACTTTGCATGTAGTGTCTTTTAGTTGTGTAGCTGATAACAGCTGTGTCTTCAGGTATCAGGGCCCCTTGTGTGTGTGGACCTCTTCTGTGATTGATAAATCAATTAACTCATTTTCAAAGATGACCAGTGGTGAGTATTTTTCTCTGGAAAGCCACATCACTACAGTACTAAACTATAAAACAATCACTCTCCAAGTTATCTCCATCTTTTTTTTTTTTTTTTGGTCATGGGGCTTGAACTCTGGGCTTGGGAACTATCCCTGTACTCTTCAGCTCAAGGCGAGTGGTCTACCACTTGAGCCACAGCACCACTTCTGGTTTTCTGAGTGGTTGATTGGAGATAAGAGTCTCACAAACTTGGGCTGGGGAAGGTGGCTCAGTGGTAGAGCGCTTGCCTTGCATGCATGAGGCCTGGGTTTGATTCCTCAGCACCACATAAGCAAAAAGAAAAAAGCTGGAAGTGGCACTGTGGCTTAAGTGGTAGAGTGCTAGCCTTGAGCTGAAGAGCTGAGGGACAGTGCCCAGGCCCAGAGTTCAGGCCCCATGACCGGCCCAAAAAAAAAATTTTTTTTTTTTAAAAAGAGAGTCTCATGGACTTTTCTGCCCGGGCTGGCTTTGAACCATTATCCTCAGATCTCAGCCTCCTGAGTAGTGAGGATTACTGGTGTGAGCCACCAGCACCTGGCAGTTATCTCCATCTCAATGCAGTGTTTTATTGTGCACTTTCCTCTACAACATTTGGATGTGAAAAGAAAAACTTCAGCTATTCCATGTAAGGCATATACTGTATTCTTTAATCCCTTCTCATTGTGTCAGATTCACTCCCTCTGAGTAATTCTCATTCTTGCATTTATGTTGCTCCTCAAAAATTTCCTTTGTAAATCTTCTTTTAGGTCAAAGTCCTTACACAGTAAATTTTCCAGACAGCTTCAAGCCATTATAGCTCCAAGGAACTATTATGAAGTAAAGCTGTGTTGAATAAAGTTGATGGGCCCTGTTAGAGATCTCTATAAGTATACCTTCATTAATTTTGTACACATCTAGTTAATTCAGACAAAGAGGGGACATTGCCAAGCCAAAAATTGTTTCCTTTTAGTAGAGTATGACTCAAAAGTCAGAAGCCAACTCCTAGGAGAGCTGGAGAACAATACTGGCTGCCTCATGTTTGTTTTTAAGTAACTTTATTCCTTATTTAACAGAGACAAGAATGATTTTCTAGACATTAAACCACCAGACATAAATACTAAATGACATTAAAAATATCAGTTAGACATCATGTCTATTTATGGCTGTATTTGTTTGCTGGTTTAACTCTCTCCCTTTTTCTCTCCCTCTCCCCTCCCCTCCCTTCTTTCCATCTTTCCTTTTTTCCTTCTCATTTTGTGTGTGTGTGTGTGTGTGTGTGTGTGTGTGTGTGTGTGTGAATTATAATAACGTTTGGGCTAGGAGAGATCCACTTATGTCATCATATCTAACCACCCAAGTAGTTACCTTTAATTCTATAATCTCACTATGGAGTTATAGAAAATTAATAAATATGAAACAGAAACAAAACAAAAACACTAGGTTAAACATGTTCCTCAAATTTTATACTTCTAAAGACAGATCTGCTTTGTTTTTTGGGTTTTTTTCACATTTTTATAAAATAACAGTGGGGTTTTGAACTCAGAGCCTATTGCTTCTTATGCAGGTGCTCTACAGCTTTACCATTTGAACCATATGTTTAGGTCTGGTTTTTGCTGATTGCTTTTAAAATAGGGTTTCCCTTCCTCTCTGAGCACATGTATGATTTCTGTTGTTGGCTGGGATGTCTAATATTGTATCCATCTTTTTGAGAAAGAATCTTTCCTATGTGGGCTGGTCAGGCTTTGAACTACAATACTATTCTCAGCTTCCCAAGTAGCTATTATGACAGGGATATGGCACTGGTCCTTAGCAAGATTTGCTTTCTCTAATAAATATTTCCTTTTAAACATAAATTTTAAGCTGATCCCCAGTGCTCATGCTTATAATTGTAGCTCCTCAGAAGGCTGAGATCTGAGGATCATGGTTCTTAGCCAGCTCAGACAAGGAAATTCATGAAATTCATATTTCTAATTAAAAAGCAAAATGCCAGAAGTAGAGCCATGGCTCAAGTGGTAGAGTACTAGCCTTGAGCACAAAAGCTCAGGGATAGTGCCCAGGCTCTGAGTTCAAGCCTTAGGACTGTCAAAACAACAACAACAACAACAACAAAACCAAATGATAAAAACCAATCAATTTCAGGGTCAAAAATAGCTCAGTGAATTTTTTTTTCTAATTTTCCCAAGGGGCAGTTTATGGGGCAGCAACTAAGAAATCAGCTATTGGACTTGGCCACATGATCTTTATTAGCTATACATCAGACAAGAGCCTCATATCTAAAATATACTTAGAGTTCAAAACTTAAACCCCACCAAAAATGAATCCTCAAAGAAACAACAACCCCATAAATAAGTGGGCTAAAGACTTAAAGAGACACTTCTCTGAAGAAGAAATAAGAATGGCCAATAGCCACATGAAGAAATGTTCAACATCCCTAAAAGAAATATAAATGAAAACTGCATTGCTTCCACCTTATCCCAGTAAAAATGGCCATTATCAAGAAAGCTAATAATAACGGATGCTGGTAGGGATGTGGCCAAAGAGGAATGTTACTACACTGTTGGTGGGAATGTAAACTTGTTCAACCACTCTGGAAAGCAGTTTGGATTTTCCTCAAAAGTTTAAACATAAAGCTCCCTTATGACCCAACAATCCCACTCATGGGCATTTATACCCAGATGGCCACAAAGAAGGCCATACTAAAGCTACCAGCATAACCATGTTCATTGCAGCATTCTTTATCATGGCTAAAATATGGAATCAGCCCACATGCCCTTCAGTGGATAAATGGATCAAGAAAATGTATTATATATACACAATGGAATTATAAGCTTCCATCAGAGAGAATAGCATTGCACCATTTGTAAGGAAATGGAAAGACTTGAAAAAAAATTATATTAAGCAAATAAGCCAGACCCAAAGAAACATAGACTGCTTAGTCTCCCTCATTTGTAATAACTCGAATAATTGTCCAAGATATTTTTAGCAGAGGATCATAATAGTTCAATAGCTATGTGCATATGACCATATTAAATGATGCTTATTGAAATGAACTAGAGTACAAGTGTACTGCTTGCAGTTACTTCTTTTTTCTTTTCTTTTTCTCCTTTGGTTTATTCCCTGTTGCCACTGTTTTTTATTTCTGTGTCCTCTGTCTTGTATATAAGTTTATCTGATTTGGGGAAGGGAATGTCCACCAAATAAATGATGGGATAAAGGGTGAACCAGTGCAGCAGTGATACTCACTAGACACTATACTGGAAATAAACTTTACAGCTGGGGGGGAAGGGAAAGAGGGGGAGTGGGTGAAACTGAGGAAGGTGGCAATATTGTTCAAAAAGAAATGTACTCATTACCTTACTTATGTAACTGTAACCCCTCTGTACATCACCTTTACAATAAAAGAAAATGTTAAAAAAAATATGAGTCAGTGGTAGAGCTTAGTATGTATGAGGCCCCGGGTTTAATCCATAGCATTAAATATAAAACAATAGCAAAAAATCCCAAAAGCAAGAACACATAAATTCCATATATGACAGACAATTTTAAATTATGGTTTATCGCTATGGGAGAAGAATTACTATAAAGTATATATAGGTATCACTGCTCTGGCAATCTCACTATACTGTTCCTAATTCTAATTATTTATGTTTTCCCTTCTTTATCACTTATACAATTTTTCTCCATTTGATAAGATAGTAATCTTGTGATGTAGTTAGTGATGTAGGTAGTGATATTCCCAATTTAATAAATGTGAAAGTAGATTTTTATGTTTTTTCAAGGCCATGGAGATAATACATATCAGAACCCAGACCTCAAGAAAGGTGTGTTTATTCCAAGTCATGACAGAAGAGCTTACAGCACATAGAGCAAATCGAGTGTATTGGTAGCAAGTGGTGTTATCAGGATCTGGATAGAACATTGGTCATTTTGGATACAGATCTTTCCTGCAGAAAGGAAATCAACTTATAAGCCAAATATGAAGAAGTCATTTGCCATGAGTGAGTACATTTTGATAAGGATTTAGGATTCCTACATTATTGTCTCCTTATCATAGTCCAATTTCCTTTTATTGCCCTAAACTTAGAGGCTAACTTGCCATGCTAGAGTTGATGTGCTATTCTTACCATAAAACTACCCTTTATATGACTTTTTAGATGTTGTCTCATTGTTTCCCATTTGTGTGTGTATGTGTGTGTGTGCCTGTGCCTGTACTTGTGTGTGTATGTGTGTCCTGGAGTTTAAAGTCAAGACCTGGGTGCTGTCCCTGAGCTTTATTGTTCATGGCTATACCAGTTGATCCAAGCTCTACTTCTGGCTTTTTTGTAGTGAATGGGAGGGAAAGCCTCATGAATTTTTTTTGCCTGTCCTGGATTCAAACTTCAATTGTCAGATTTTAGTCTCCTGAGTAGCTAGATGTACAGGCATGAGCCACCAGCTCCTAGCTTTGTTTCTATGTTTTGTAGGTTAACCTTGAAAATTCTCTCCCACTCTTGTGCCTCTTTGTCTGAAGTAGCTTGCTTTCACTTTCCACTGATACCTAATCTTCCATTCCTCACTTAACTCACTAGTGTCTTCCATCTTTTATAAGACTATAACCAAGGATTTAACCATCTTTCTCAGAGACAGAGGTTATCTTTTGCTAACACCTTAGAAAACTGTCCAAGTCACTAAAATTTAACTGATTTTACAGAAAAAAACTTGAGGAAAATTTCTGGTACCCTTGGAATACTGGCCATTGGCTACGGATGGAAATACAGGTGTTTAAATGTTATGATCAGTTCTTTCATTTCTGGGCTACAATACTAAGGAGAGAAGCTTGGCGTTCACAAAACAGTAGCAGAGCAACGGGGCATTTGTTTCCTATCCTTTCATCTCACCCTGTTTATTTCTAAAGTATAAAATTTTGGCTATATGATTTCTAAATCCCTTAAAGATGTAAAATTTGTAGTTCAGTCTTTATTAGTGCTGAGAAATACTGCTCATAATATTAATCTCTTCAAGCCAGTCCTTCTTGCTACTTTCCCATCTTTTATCTTGGATTTCTACATTTCCTCAAAGAGACAAGATCAGAGCCCCATCTCTCTTCCCTGCTTTTCTTCCTGAGCACAAGAAGTGAAAATGGAAATATCACTATGGGTGTGTTCATAGAACCAGGAAATAATTTAAAAGAATTTATGAGTGGATGCTTAACTGAACCTTGTTTAATATTCACTTGAGTAACTAACTGCTCATTACTCAATACAGAAGAGTAATGGCTTAAAAAACCTGAATGATCCTATCATTGTAAAAGAAATTCAGTTTAAAAAAAAACAGTTGTTTTTATATTAATGTTTATTTGATTTTTTTAAATAAAAGGAATCCTATACTTCTCCTAAGAACCTAAGCCAGCCCCAACTGGGTTAGTACGGTCAATGGCCAGGGATCAATTAGGAAGATGGTGTTTTATAGGCTTAAATGTAACTCTAATTAACCTGCAGATTGGTTTTTAAAGAAGCAAGGGTGTAGCATTCAGCATTGTACAAAGGCATCCTGTGCCATTGTTTGCTAAAGGTCAGAGGGTAAATGCTGTTGTGACATTTGGGTGGACTGGGCACACTTCTTAGGGAGAATGAGCCAGAGAAGAGGAGTTGATGTTGATCTTTAGTGATAGCAAGAGAAAAAGGCAGTCCTCAGAATTCTAGGTTATCTTTTCTGCATATTTTAATTCACATAATTTCTACTTTTAATGCAAGGGGTTAGAAAAATGAGAGGAAATAAGGAATAACCTAGCCCATACTTTTCCAGCCAGGGAATTTAAGTCATAAAGGCTCTGGTATCCCAAAGTTGCCTTTAGTATGAGAAAGATGCAAGCAATTCAAACCTACCTCAGTCTTATTCCAACATTCCTTTCCTGCTCCATCTTCTATCTTTCGTGTCTCACCCGGCTCACTAACTCTATTCTCTGATTCCGAGTCGTTTTATGTCGGTCTTTTGGCCAGTACTACTGCTTTAATTTGAGAAAGTCTTCTTTTCTTCCCCTTTTTTCCAAGTTTTGTTCCCAATCCTAAAGGTTTAACATCCATTATATCTATGAAGACTTCAGCAGTCCACCTACTTTAATTCTCCAAAGAACTTGCAACTTAGTACTTGTTAGGTTTTTAAGAAGCTGCTGAGTAAGAACACCATGCACATTGTATTCAGGTAAGCGGTAGGTTTATTCATTGTTCCAGCTGGCACCAGGCCAGGTTGGCACTCCATGAGGCTGGCCAAAGAGAGCGTCTGACCTTGGGGTAGGCCTCATCTAGGGTAGGAATGGGGGAAAGTGTGGCCACATTGAATCCAGTTGTGACCTCTGTGGATGCAGATGTGACCTCTTCCAGGTGTGCCAGTTGTCTAGGTAATGCAGGTACTGGACGGAGACTTGGCTGCAAGGAGGGTGGAGTCTGCTTATCATCAAGGAGCAGACTTGCATTCCAGCCTTTTAATAATCATGAAATAGGTGCAGATTCTCTCTGGCTACTTCCTGCTGACAAGGGGCATTGACATTAGGGATAAAAGGCCGGAATGTGGTCCTCTCCCAGAGAAGGCAGCACCCAGCAGTACCTGTCCCTTGGTAGGTGTGAATCCTTAGATGAAGTCTGGAGGAGGCAAGTCTCTTGGATGAAGTCTGGAGAAGTCTCAGGAGGCATTGAGGGGCTGGACAAAAAAAAACAAAAAAAACAATACTATAGAGCAAACAAATAGCAAGAGGAAGGGCTTAGAGCTGAAAACCTAAAATTGGATGATTTGGCTAGAATGGCTCGTTCTTATCTCCTTACAGTATTTAACATCAATTTTATCCATTTCACACGTATTTTAACCTGACTTTATAAACATATTACTGTGTATAGTATATAAATATATATATAGTATTTCTTAAACATATATATTCCTTTCTCACTACATACTGAAGCTTATTCTTTTTTAAAATCTATTTATGGCATCATGTGCAATAAAATAATACAGATAATGTTTGGAATAAAATGTATGTTTGCAAGAAATAAAGTGGTGTCTGATGGTCTGCAATATATCGTCTAGCCTTAACATCTTATCAAATGGGTCTATTGTTGATGACATAATCAAAACAATTATTGGATACTATAGTCTTCATAAGTTTGGCTTTCATTTTTTTGTCTAGATTTTCAATTGCTTAAGGGACAAATTGTCAAATTTGACAATTTTCCAAATTAGGTGAACCCGGAAGCCTTTTTGACTTGGACTAAAATAGATCAAAAGGAATTTTGGTATGTTTGGAGACAATGAGCAGCTATTTACCATGACTAAGAATATATTATAGTAGCTAGATAAAATGATGAAATAGACCTTTTTAATATTTCATTTTGTATTGTTATTATATTTGTATTGTTATTATAAGGTGCATATACAGAGGGGTTACAGTTACATAAGATAGATGATTCTTTTTTGGACAGTGTTACCACCTTCCCTCATTCTCTCCCAGAAAAATTGGCCTCTTGAAGAATGAGTTAGGAAGCTGGACATATCTTTAAAAAAAATTATTGTATTGTGAAGATGCTGAACAGGTCTTTTAAAGCAATGCTCAGACTGAAGCCCCAGTAACTAACTTTGGCCACAATCCTACAGATCCAAGACATAGCACTTACACTCTAATCAGTGACAGATTCCCTGTGGTAGCACATGCATGTGTATTAAAGTACATGTCAGTCTTTGCTGGGAATTATTTATATTTCTTAGGTGCTTCACTCCTCTAGTGAGTTTTAAAAATCTTTCTCACAGAGTTGACCAGTTAATGATCTGTACAGATAATGTTTCCTGACAAAAATCAAACCAGCGGCCTTCAGAGGCCAGAAGATCTGGCTCAACAACCTGGTCACAGAGGCACACCTACTTGGTTGCACCACTTTTTAATCAAGTTGTGAATCATGATTGGGAAACTAGAGTTAAGTCCATTTATTGTGTGTATATCAGTAGGAAGCTCCAGAGAACCGTATTTAGGGAAAACTACTGGTACAGGGGAAAGAGTCATTTGTGGCTACAAAACCTCTCATCTTCTCTCACAGAGTAGGCATACACAAAAAGTTTCTTTCCTCAGAGACTACATTTCCTCCACCCTGTTGGTGCATGTGCAAAGATCTCCTTGTGAGGAGCAACTTGTGCGGTGTACTCAGAGTACATGGTTTGGAGACAACAGACTTGAGTTTCCAGTACTAGCTTGGATGTGTGAACTTCATTATCATATTTAACCCCTCTGTAAGCTGTTGTCTTTATCTGAGAATTAGGGATGATTAGATCATGCCTGCTTCACAGACTGCTAGGAGGAACAAAACTAGGAAGATTTTGTGTAGCAAAACATTGTTTGAATGCTGACTTTGCATACTCTCAAAGCTTCAGGAACCATAGAGCAAAATCTGGGCAGAACTGTTTCTGTGAGGTTCCTATTTTACTGTGATTCATGAAAACATGATTAAAAGGCAATGAGATGAGATCTACAATAATAGAGACATTGCTTTTGGAGAGCAACTGGCTGCCAAGAAAATCTAAGAATGACCAAGCAAAACCAAAAAGAGGGAGGTGGGGGGGGGCAGAGAGAAAGAGAGAGAAAACATCTAAGCTAACTAAGCACTTATCAGACACTCAAAAAGTACCAGTAAAAAAGGAGATGATGTATGCTATGTTTGTGTTAATGCATTTGAATTTGCCTCTCAGGGGGAAAAAAAAAGAGGTACTGTCATTTTCAAAGCTACAAAATGGCAAATCCAAAATATACAATATATACACTGATGCTTTTAGTATACATCGCCAAATTATTGACTTCTTTTGGGAAAGTTAATGTGGCTTTTGTTGTTGTTCATAAGGCTTGAACTCATGGCCGAGGCACTGTCCCTAAGCTCTTTTTGCTGGTTTTCTGGTAGTTAGTTGGAGATTAGAGACTTTCCTGTCCAGGCTGGCTTTGAAACATGATTCTCAGAATAGCTAGGATGAGAGGCATGAGTCACTAGTGCCCAGCATGGGGCACTATCTATAGACATACTCAACCACACCAGATACCTTAATGAGGATCTTAATTTAAAGCTGGCCTGGGCAAATAAATCTGAAAGACTCTTCAATTAGCAAAAAGCTGGAAGTAGAATGTGGCATAAGTGGTAGACTGTCACCTTTGAGTGAAAGAGCTAAGAGCTTGTTGCTCTGAGCTCAAACCTCTGTACTAGTACATATACATGCATATACACTTCAATAATAATAATAAAAAAACATAGTAATATCTAAGTCTCTGCTAAGCAGAAATAGAGTATTAGAATTGACCATGAGAAACTTCCCAACACTTTTTCATACAGTTTTAAGTTAATATTTATCTATTATTTAAGCACTGAAAACAGTGCAAGATTACTTCCTAATTTTACATCAGGGATCCTTTCTTTTTTTTTTCTTTGATAATTCCATACATTTCTCTCTCTCCTGTACTCTGGGACTGTAGAATAAAAATAGCAGTAGGAAGTCAATTACTTAGGGGTTTTTTTTTTGGACCAGGGTGAGATAGATCATGCCAGCTGATGATCTTTATGCCTGAGAAAAGAAGCCATTGCAAACATTGTCATCAATTCTAAAAAGCACTGTAGTTTGTTGTGCTTGAAGTGGCTTCAAAACTTTGTTGGCAGGCTGGGAAGGTGGCTCAGTGGTAGAGCGCTTGCCTTGCATGCATGAGGCCCTGGGTTCGATTCCTCAGCACCACATAAGAAGAAAATAAAAGCCAGAAGTGGCGCGGTGGCTCAAGTGGTAGAGCACTAGCCTTGAGCTGAAGAGCTGGGGGACAGTGCCCAAGCCTAGAGTTCAAGCCCCACGACCAAAACCAAAAAAAAAACAAACTTTGTTGGCATGTCAGTAGCCCTAGGTCTAGGCAGAGTGTCAAGTTTTTACTGTATCATCTCAAGTCTTTATTTAAATAATGTAGTTTTTCTTGTTTCACATGAATTTCCTTATAAAGACCTGATTTCTGCCACAGAAATCAGTATCAAAGCCTTTGCATCAGAAGGAAGTGGCAACTCTTAGAAGTATATAGAGAATCAGAGAATGTCAGGCCAGGGAAGGCTTTAGAAATGCTGCAGGATTTGATCAATCTTTTGTTGTAGAGAGTTAGGACACAGGGTAGAAAGCAATGTCCAGAGCAGATAGTAAGTCATGAAATAGATAAAGTGAAACTTTAAAACCTTACAAACCATAGTTATAGATAGCTTATTTGAAGACTTAGCATCTAGAAGCAGTGCCATTCTGAAGAGTGGAACAGGGCACACATTTAGTTCATTCCCCAGGGTGTATGGTGTGGAGCTGGTATGCATGCTGGCCAGAAGAAGCACAGATGAATTATTTGAATTTTACACAGACTTCTCCGTCTGTGTTTTTGAATCAGAAGCCACGAGTGTACACATAGCTACAACTGAAAATGCATACCTTTAGGAATTGAAAAGAGAGAAGGATGTTAAAGCTCTTAGAGTAAAATGTAATTCTCCCCTCTGGAGATCAAAAGTAAATTCAGCTTCTTCTTATGTTGTCTAGAGATCATTCTCTTCCCTTAAATGGTAGAGAAGATCTATATTAGAGAGTAAGAATAAAAACTGAAGTAATTCAAAGTACAGAGTGCAGGAAGAAAGAGATCTGTCCTGCTGAGGAGAGAAAAAAAATGAAGAATAAAAATGAAGCCAAAAGTCACCAGGTTGAAATACTTTATAGAAGTCAAGTGTTCTGTGAAACCAACTATCTTTGGGGAGAAATTTCTATGACAGGCAGATATCTAAGCTGTCTGTCTTCATCAGAAAGTAGACAAATACAAATTCCTTAAAGGCTGGAATCACAGTTATATTGTATGCAAATATATTACAACATTGGGTCTAATTGGCAAACTGAAAGAAACAGAGGGACAGCTAGGGGAAATGCTATGCTTCAGTTTACTGGAAGGAGGCAGGACTTATTACTAAATCCATGACTCTGCAGACAACGCCCTTTCATGCATCATCCTTACAGGCAAGCAGAATTGCCTTTTCTATAATTTTAGGTAAATTATTGAAATCTAGAGTTGCATGGGAAATAACCCAGTCTGGACTCAGAAGGAAAGGTGATGTGTTGTGTAATTACTGTGAGCTAACACTTTTTCATTATCTACTCAGTAAAAGAAACCAACTTAAAATCAAATAAATGAGATTTTTTTTCACTACTCTTCCACTCTCTCTTGTTGGCAGTTGAATGCATCATGTGTAATCAATGGGAATGGAGATGAATGAGCCTGTTATTGCTTGTTTTGTTTTGTTTTTTTGCTTTTGGTCGGTTGTGGGGCTTGAACTCTAGGCCTGGGCACTGTCCCTGAGCTCTTCAGCTCAAGGCTAGCACTCTACCATTTGAGTCACAGAGCTACTTCTGGCCTTTTCAAACCCAGGGCCTCATACATGCAAGGCAAGCACTCTACAATTAAGCTACCTTCCCAGACCCAGAATGAAGCTGTTTAATGAGTAAAATAAAATAGCAATTTACTAGACATTTGTGGCTCATGCCTATAATCCTAACTACTTAGGAGAATGAGATATGAGGGTCACAGTTTGAAGTCAGCATGGGCAGAAAAGTCTATGAGATTCTTACCTCCAATTAACCAACAAAAAGCCAGAAGTGAAGGGGTGACATTGTTAAAAAGAAATGTACTCATTACCTGACTTGTGAAGCTGTAACCCCTCTGTATATTACCTTTATAATAACAATAAAAACGTATATTACAAAAAGCCAAAAGTAGAGCTGTGGCTCAAGCCTTGAGCATAAAAGTTCAGGGATAGGACCCAGCCCTGAATTCAAGCCTCAGGACTGACACCAAAGAAATAAATACCATGGGGGAAGAACATACAAGAGAAACAAAAAAAATCACATAGTACATTTTAGATACATTAAGAACAATAGCAAGAAAAGAAAAACAAATTGTGTCCCTATCTTGGGGTTCATTTCACTTAGCATCATCTTATATGGTCATATGTATATAGCTTTTGACCTTTTCTGCTTGTGCTCGACTTATGCTAGTTATTGGAAATAAGGGAAACCATGGGACGTATGTTTCTTTGCGCCTGGCTTATTTCACTTAATATAATTTTCTCCAAGTCTTTCCATTTCCTAACAAATGGGGCAATGTCATTCTTTCTGATGGAGGCATAGAATTCCATCATATATATATCACATTTTCTTGATCCATTCATCTACTGAGGGGTATCTGGGTTGGTTCCATATATTAGCTATGGTAAATAATGCTGCGATAAACATAGTTGTGCTGGTAGCTTTACAACTTGGTGGGGGGAGGGGGAAGTTGGGGAAGTGAGGAGGGAAGGGATGGTAGGGGAAAAACAAAGGAGGAGGTAACAATGCTCAATAGGAAATGTAGTCATTATCTTACTCATGTAACTGTAACCCCTCTGTACACTATTTTTACAATAAAAACCATAAAAAAGAAAAAAATAAAATAAGACAGCAATTTGACAAATCTAGCTTCTTAAGTTTTTATAGCAAAATATTTGAAAGAATTTTAAATAATATGAGGTGGTCGTAAGGGGAACACTGTTCTAGGTCCTTGATCAGTTTCATCTAGCTTTGTGTCACTGTAAGAAAATACCTCAAAAATAAAAACTTAAAGGAGAAAATATTCATTTTGGCTCATGGTTTTAGAGGATTTTTGTTCTACCTCTCATTGCTTGAGGCTTGTTGTCAATCGTGGGTTGCTTTGGTCATGTTGTCAGGCAATAATTCATTATGGTAGGCTGTGTAGTACATGCACTATGATGGGTTGTCTTGGTACTATGGTCTGGCAGTATACCATCACACAGAAGAGGAAAGCTGAACATGTAGTATAGCTACGAATCTGGGTGTCAATATACCTTTCAAGGACATTCCCCAGTGATACTTTCTCCATTGAATCCCCATTGCTAAATGTCTACCACGTCTCAGTAGCTTCATCAACTGGGGATGGAGCCCTCAATAATGAAACTCTTGGAGCACATTTAAGATCAAAATCATAAAATTGTCAGTCCTATACTAATATGATGTCTTGAAATCAATATACAGGCATCTGTTAGCCTTAGAATATCATTTAAATTGAATAACTAGCTTATATTAGTGCATTCTAATTAAGCATACTGTTCTGGTCTTCAGTATAGTATTAAAAACTGTGATACACAATGAATTCCCAATTAATGGGAAATGATTAATTCAGTAGTACTGTAATAACAATTTAAAGTTCAAATGATTTTTTAAAGTACTTTTAATTATATGTATATTCACAAGTTAATTTTATTAAATTGGTGAATGCATGGGTATATACAGGTACATTATATATTAAAATATGTTTTTAACTTGATAATATTATATATGTATAAGTTATATACATATGTATACATATATACATATTCTTTTTACATACTTGGGTATAATATACCAAAAATTTAACAGTGGTTACTTGTCAATTCTGGGTTACTTGAGTCTGTTTTCTATATTTTCCTTTTCCTTATATATGGAAATATATACTAAAAATGAAACTAACATGAAAATATTTGGTAGATTTGTCAAAGTGTTACTTATTTTATTTATTTTAGTCAGTCATTGGGCTAGAACTCTGGGCCTGGTTGTTGTCCCTCAGCTTTGCAGCTCATGGTTAGTGCTCTACCACTTGAGCCACAATTCCACTTCCAGTTTTCTAGTGGTTTATTGGAGATAAGAGTCTCATGGACTTGCCTGCCCGGGCTGGCTTTGAACCACCATCTTCAGATCTCAGCCTCCTGAGTAGCTAGGATTACAGGTGTGAGTCACCAGCGCCCAGCTAATATTTTTATTAATAAGGAATTTATTACTAATCCAATGTGAGAAGGCAGAGGGAAAAATATTAAAAATGAATTTAGGACATGAATACATCATTTAAAGAACAAATTAAAAGGGGTAATAGATACACTGAAACATATTCACTAGTAGGTTGAGCGTGGTGGCACCACTCTATAATCCTAGCTCCTGCAGAGGTGGAGTTTGAGAAGACTATGGTTTGAGACCAGCATGAGCAAAACAGTAGGGAGAACTCCAACTCAAAAAACAATAAGGAACAGCTGGAAATTGCCATGTATATCTGTGAGTCCAATTATTGACAAGCATAAGAAGGAATATGAGACTCTATCTGAAACAAAAAGGCAAATAAGGGCTGAGAGTATGGTTCAAGTGGTAGAGCACCAACCTAGTAAGCAAGAATCCCAAATAAACAACAACAAAATCCTCAGACGAAAGAATGAATATTAAAATGAGATTTGTTTTTCATCTTTTAAGTTGCAAAGAGATGAGGCTGAAGGCTGTGGTAGTTATCCTTACTGTGGTAGTTATCCTTATACAATATGTATTTTGGTACAATCTTTTCAGACAATATGTTGACATCATATCTATTTAACATTTTAAATTATAGCGTTTGGCCTAGTACTTTTCATTGTATGGATACTTGGCAAGAGAAATGGTCAGAATACTATGATAACTAGCAAGACAATATTAAACAAGCTTTTAACTTTACTGATATGAACATGCAGGATGATGCCAGTAGGAACTTCAGCAATAATTTTGAGTGTTATGCTTAGAATTGGCCTTCTTGCAATTTGGATTTTATTATTAATTTTTGCTTCTAATTATTGTATTTTTAATAAAAATATTTTCAGTGCACAATGCAAAAGATTATGAAGAAAGGTGATTTTTATCTCAGTTCTTCATCTATTGGGTTGAACTGTTTGTGAAGCCCTTTAGAAGTAAGGCAATCTTTAAATCCAGGGAAGTAGTTAAAAAATACTGTTATTATTATAATCACAGAGTGGACTGTCTGGCCAATAAGCTGTAGGGCTGCTGTGGACATGACACTGAATGGGGGATAAATATGGGGTAAGGGGAAGAGAAATGGAGATGCAATTTAATCATAACAGTAGAGGTTTTGTGTAAATTTGGGAGCTAAAATATATGGGTTCTGACATTGATTCCATCATTTAGCATCTGTCTGCACTAAAGCAATGATCAGATACCTACATCATAAATTTTCATGAGGATTAAATGAATATACTATATGTAACATACTCTGAAAAGGATTAGACATAAAGAATCTAAACCCTGTTTAATATTTTTCTTTATTTATTTAGCTGGTACTAGGGCATATACTCAGGCCCTGGTCACTGACCCTTACCTTTTCACTGAAGGCTAAAGCTCAACTCTTCTTTTGGCTTTTTGGTGTTTAAATGAAGATCAATAGTCTCCCAGACTTTTTTCTATGGGCTGGCTTCTAACTCTAATCCTCAGATCTCAGCCTCCTAAGTAGCTAGGATTACAAGTGTCAGACAAAGATATCTGGCATTAATTTTTCTTTTTATAACAAATTTTATTTTTTTTCATAAACATACTGTACAAAAAGGTTACAGTTACATCAGTAAGGTGATGAGTATGTTTCTTGTCAGGCATTGTTACCCCTCTGTTGTTTTTCTCCCACTATCCCTTTTCCCTCCCCTCCCTTCTCTCCCCCCCTCCTCCATCTCCCCTCACCACCACCTTGACAAAATTGTAAGGTTCATTTCCAACATACTATTTTTATGTGAATATTTACACCAGTACTTTTTAAAAAATTTTTTTGAATACAACTGTAGGATTTAGAATGGGATTAATTTTTCCTTCTATGCTTACAAAGATTCCCCATTTTTCAACAGAGCTGGTGACCTTAAAATGGATAGGTTTTATATCTTGCTTTGGAATGTAGCCTTTAAAGAAAAATTTGATTGGGTGGGTGCCTTAATTTAGTGGCCTTCTGACTTCTAAAAATGCTTGCTTGTTTCATCTATGTGAGGAAGAGGTGGAAGCTAAACACTTAACTCAGGAGTGATTAGAGCTTCACAAGTTACTCAGTGTTCTATGTGGATCATCCTTTAATTTAAGGTTAGCTGATGTTGAAAAAGATCTAATTGATTTTGTTCTGGAACAGCGTGGAAAGTCCCAGCATTTCTTAGCTTTCACACATAATCTGAAAACCTCAGTCTTTTTTTTTTTTTTTTCGGTTTCTCTATTACAGGTTTACCTTGTTGGCAGCTTCCCTTTTGAAAAATAATTGCTAAGCATATTAAATACTGAGCTTGGATTGAGAGTATGATTATTTTTTTCAATTTTAATTAAGTGCTATGCTTTGATTCAGAGAGGAAAGGCATCTCTTCAAAATAAGTACTTCATAAACTCTTGGAATGAATCCACTGTTCAAATTTCATAAAGAATAAAATCAATTTACTTGACTTTATATTCCTTGAGATTTTAGACACTAGATATGGACAGAAACATACTCTGACTTATAAAATTGGATGGAAAAGGCAGATATACAACTTTTTGCATTAAAAGTTACAATTTTGTTACTGTATTTATACACATTTGTGGAAAGATTAAGCTTTAACATTGGAGAAATCCTCACAAAAATATTATTAAAAGAATCCCAACACAAACGTTTGAATGTCTTAGGTAAAATTATGAATATATACCAAACTGAGGGATGGAGCAGAAGCCAAGTGTCAGCAGCTCATACCTGTAATCCTAGCTACTCAGGAAGACTACTGAGATCTGAGCATTAAGGTTCAAACCTAGCACAGGCAGAAAAGTATGGGAGACTGCTCTCAAATTAACCAGCAAAAAATGTAGAGGTGTGGTTCAAGTGGTAGAGTACCAGCCTTGAGCCATAAAGCCAAAGGAAACTATAAGACCTTGAATTCTAGGACCAGTACCAATACAAAATGAAAATAATGAATCAATCAATCAATATGAATAAATGAAATAGATGGAGCAGAAGGACAGAAATGGTTGTGCGGAGCCTCATGAAGTAAGTAGAGTGAACTATAAGAAAGATGAAGTAGAGCAGATATCTATCCAGATTGTGAAAGGCTCTGAATACCTGTCTAAGAAGTTGGTTGTTCCACTGGCATCAGGGCCCCCAGTGTGACAAAGTCAGGGTTGTTCTTTAAGAAATACAGTTGTTGAGAAGCCTCTGGAAGAGGATGAAAGAGGACTAGAGTACTACTGTCCCCAGGGCCATCTAAAGGCCCTTCAAATCATTTAGTATGCTTCTCATTGATTGTCTATGGTCTGTCTGTATCTGCTTGTATGATGATTTTTTAAGCCCATGATGATATAATAAATATACAAATGGTCCTTGGTAGAAGAGAGGGCTACCCTTGATTGATACATTTAGAATTAGCTACACGCTCTTTCTTAGGGTCTCATCTATTGCTATTAAAAGTAAAAGCAATTTTTATTCCCTTTGATAACTACTTAGTTCTAGCCAAATATACCCAGTCCTTGGTTTTTTTCTAATCTTACTTCTCTTTCAACTCAAGAGAACGAATACTGTAATAAGATACCCCACTATCTCCTTAACTGAGCTTTGCAAAACCTAAACATTTCCCTTCTACACCTATTTTTACCCATAGAATACAGACATAGATTGAAGAGCACAAAATTGTCTCAATTTCTAACTTTCCAGAAGTTTGTAAGTACCATATTGTTCCTTATTTAAATCTACATGACATGCATAAAGAACATAAAGCAACTATTTTCTTTTTCTTTCTTTTCTTTTTCTTTTTTCTTTTTGTTGTTGTTGGTTATGGGGCTTGAACTCTGGGACTGGGCGGTCTCCCTCAGTTCTTCAGCTCAAGGCCAGCGCTCTACCACTTGAGGAATTGCGCCACTTCTGGTTTTCTGGTGGTTTATTGGACATGAGAGTCTCATGAACTTTCCTGCCCAGGCTGCCTTTAAACCTCAATCCTCATATCTCAGCCTCCTGAGTAGCTAGGATTACAGGCCTAAGCCACCAATGCCCAGCAAAACAACTATTTTCTATGTGTAAAGATTTATCTGTATGCTTATTTTTCTCCCACAGTGATATAAAATGAAGCTATTTGATATATTATGACAAGGACAGTGACATTTCAAATTAGGGAAAAAAATGTGTTATTCAATACATGATAAATATACTTTTGTTTTTAACAAGCACTTAGAGACATTTTGTTTCTCATAAAAATTCTGGAAAACAAGACTTCTATGTAAAAAGAATGTAAATTCTGTTGCTGTGATTTTGAAATATATTAGCAGTGCTTTATAGTGTTGAGATCAAAGGCCTTATCTAAAAGACTTTTCTGAAAACCAACAGATCATACAGTAAAAAAATAATATAGTCAGGTGTTGGTGGCTCACACCTGTAATCCTAGCTACTCAGGAGGTTGAGATCTGAGGATCGCAGTTCAAAGCCAGCCTCATCAGAAAAGCCCCTGTGAGACTTTTATCACAATTAAACACTCAAAAAACAGAAGTGGTGGGGCTGGGAAGGTGGCTCAGTGGTAGAGCACTTGCCTTGCATGCATGAGGCCCTGGATTCGATTCCTCAGCATCACATAAGCAAAAAAAAGAAAAAAGCCAGAAGTGGTGCTGTAGCTTAAGAGGTAGAGGGCTAGCCTTGAGCTGAAGAGCTGAGGGACAGCGTCCAGGCCCAGAGTTCAGGCCCCACGACCGGACCCCCAAAAAAAACAAACAAAAAAAAACAGAAGTGGTTCTGTGGCTCAAAAGTGGTTGAGTGCTAGCCTTCAGCAAGATCTCAGGGACAGGGCCCAGGCCCTGAGTTCAAGCCCCATGACAGGAAAACAATAATAATGATAACAATAACAATAATTTCTCCATAGAAAGATTAAAATTCCAGACTGTCATGAAAGTTGGGGAACCAGATAAACAGAAAAGTATTCATAGCACTTACAGGAAAGAAACTGAGCAACTGTTGTAAAACGTATTCAGCAAAATTCTAGTTTTTCTGCATAGCATATGTTTTGACCCCCACATGTAAGAAATCTTTTTGAGTTGTGAGTTTATAACAGTGATATGCTAATTCAGGGGTAACACTAATCCCTAAGTCTGAGGCCACTAAGCTTTAAGACCTCTGGAGAAATGACTGAGAATACAAAGTTATGAATTTTAAATGGAGTTAGTACCAATTCCTGAGGAATATTAACTTAAGATCCTTAGTTTTGTTCATTTATCTTTAAAAGATGGATAATAATGATTCTTAGATTATTAGGTTGTTGGAAAATTAAAGCACATTACCAAACCCCTGATGTTTACAGCTCAGTGCTATTTTGTAATGAGCATACAGAAGTGTTACTTCTTTGTGACCTCTGCTTAAATCAATGCATGATTCTTACATCAGCTACCTACACTCATTCCAGAATCAAGCATTGTCAGAGGTTCTTTAATTAACTAGCTCTCTTATGGAAATGTTTGTGTTAAGTTCCAATTAATGCTCACTATTAGCTAGTTTTTCACTTGGAGAATATCATAAAGAAAAAAAAACACATACCCATGCATTGCTCCATTTTCTCTGTATTATTTAATATCTAAGTACAGATTCCACTGTTTTACTTATACAATATAGACAGGGGCAAATTAAGGGGAACTATCCAAGTAAAGTAAGAGAAATATGACTAATCATCTAAAACATGTCTCTGTATTCTGGGCAAAGGCACAGGTCTTCTCTGTAATAGTCTTTAGAAATCATTTAGTTCTGCAGCTCTCTCATTTCACAAATGAGGAATTGGAATCCAGAGTGGTTAAGTAACTTGCCCTTGGGGCACAGAGCTAGTTAAAAACAGACCTAGAAACACAGTCCCTAACTCCCAGTCCAGGGCTCTTTTCTTCAACTACCCAAAGTTGTTAAGTAGTGCAGTGGACAGACTGTCTTGGATTTTTGTCTAGAATCTGGGAACATATATGTTAGACTGAGAAAATTGTGAGATTCCTTCATACTGTGAATTTGACTTTTCACCCAGAGATCCCACAGGAAATCTATTAACTCAGGAAGACAACATTTGTTTACCTTTTGATTGTATACCATAAACACTTGAAATCTTGCCTTTAGATTTAGGGGTCAAATGACTATATTATCCCAAAAGAACTTACCACAGTAATGGTGCAGCTGTATAGCTGTACCCACAGCATCTATTCTAGAGCAGTCCTACCCAGGCATGGTGCATTCAGGACTGCCTGAAAATATCTAAGGGTTGGGCTTGCAGCTCTGGAAAGTCTAATGTAATAGACCTGGGGCCCATCTACATTGGTTCTCCAAAAGTACCTTGGGTGATTCTTAGGATTATCCTAGTGTTGAACCACTGTAATAAAACACACAGCTTTAAAGAAGCAACGCTCTGCATTCCATTACCATTCACCTGACAGGATAAAGTTGAAACACTGCAAAATTGTTATAAATATTTGTGCTATATACTGTAAGTTTTTGTTTCTTTGCTTTGTACCCAACATTTACATGGCTCATGGCAGGAGTAAGAGAGGTTGTTCTTGCTAAAATTTACATGAGGAAATAAATGTTTTGTGCAACCTAGGTTTGTGGTGTGGCAATATTATCAGATTCTTGAATATTTGAGATCAACTGTTATGTTAGGGGAGATGGATGTTAACTAACAAAAGCAATATTGCCAATAATTCAATGGCGTTAAGATAACTTTTAGTCCAATGACTGTATCATTTTTATATGCATGTATATAGATGCATTTTATAGATACCAAGATGAAAGGAAAGAGGAAGCAAATGCAAAGTCATAAACATATTTGCAAACTCAGTTTCTGAAATTGATATAATAATCTATTCTGACTTCTAATTTTCTTTTCATCTTCTAACTAGATTCAAGCACTGAGCAATAATGAAAGAGTACTGATTCATATAACCAGCAGGTTGCATTGTACTTTCATTGTACTGTGATAACCAAAACCAGATTCTACATGAATATTCTTTTGATTATTAGGACTTGAATACAGAGCCTGGTACTCTCACTTGGCTTTTTCACTCAAGAATTGTGTTCTACCACTTGAGCCACAGGTCTACTTTCAGATTTTTGCTATTTGAATGAAAATCAGAGTCTCACAGATTTTTCTACTCCACCTGGTTTTAAACCTTGGTCCTCAGATGTCAGCCTCCTGAGTAGCTAGGATTACAGATATGAGCTACCAGAACCCAGTTTACATGATTATTCTTATGTATTTATACAAATACATGTTTAAGGTAAAAAAAACACTGTCATGCTTCATGAAAAATTCTATTAGTCATTTGAGTGGAGAGAACATGTAAAATAATAGGTTTCATTACCCACTTACAGGAAAAAGTATCTTTCTTTGAGTCTTAATTTTAAAAAAGTGTTTAATAGAGGAAATGCAAAAGAAAATTGAAAATTTTTGTTTTTATTATGCACATATTTCCTAGGATTTCTATTTATGTATTATAGAAGTTTTGACAAGCTAACAAGACTAATCGCTTATATTATTATGGAAATAGGTTCTGAAAAAAATCAAATGGCTCATGTCATTGAGTCGTTTGAAACCACTAGTATTTATCAGAGGAAAATAGGTGAATACTTTTTAGCCAACAGGCAGTAGGTATGGATTTTTATATCGAGGAAATATAACAGTAGAATTAAGTATATTCCTCTAGTTTGTAACTCAGTATAATCAGTTTTGAAGTCCCAAATGTAGTTGTTTTTTTTTAAAGAGCCTTCCTTTCCCTGAAGTTTTAGTTTTGTAAAACTTAAAAATAACTTTCTGAAATGCCTTCTGTAAGTGGTAGTAGTGGTATGTGGTAAATTTGTTTGGGGAGATTCTGATTTGTTTTTAGGAGAGAGTTCACTTTCTTATGAAAGAGACAGGTAAAGTTTTACCTGTCTGTCTCTCTTCTTTTTTTTTTTTCTCCTTTTCTTTTAAAGATTGGTGATAAGGAATTCTAACTACTTAATGAGATGGGAGAGGCTTCACTCCATTGGAGTGGAGGAGTCCAGGTGGAAGTTGATGGATTGGACAGGTAAAGAGAAGAGTCCCGCCCCCTCATGCCTATGGTTGGGTATATATTAGAGAACCTTAAACTATGTACAGAGAGAGAAAGAGAGAGAGGGATTTGAGTTCTGTTATCTTCTTGGTAGATTCCTATTGTAAGGGTCTCAGAGGGGGTGGGGGGGTTGCAAAAATCCTGGAACCAGAAGAGAAGACAACAGCCTTGATCAATCTTACAGCTAACATGTTGTACCTGGAAAACAATGCCCAGACTCAATTTAGTGAGGTAAGGATTCTAGATTTTTAACGTTCCATTTAGAGATGATTTTTCAGTCTTAGTTTTTAAAATAGAAACTTACATATTTGTGGTTCTTGGTTATCCAATGTAATTTTTTTTTGCAAATTGTATATAGGAATCTCCTTTACTTAGCGAATGTTTTCTATTTAGTGACTCTGAGATATTCTTTTTGATTCCATTGATTTTGTTTTTAAATTTAAGTGAAAGATAAAATAGTGGGAGAAAAGAGAAAAGTAAAGTCCTGGGTGGCACTATGTATGTAAAGAAATTTAGTATTTTATTTTTTAAAAAAATCACTTTTTATGAAAAATAGACTGCGAAAGCAGATCACATTCTGCTGGCTATACTGGAATAACTCAGTTGATGGGTATTCTTGTATCAGTGAGACAAAGTAGGTGATGTGTCTTTAACTTTTTATCTCAGATCTATATATCCAGATTTCATCCTAAAAACAAATAGAGTTTAGTTTTTCAAAGTAATCAGGAGTTATTTTTTTTAGAGCCATCTTCGTTTATTACTTATGTCAATCCATACACGCATTTAAATTCAGAAGAAACTTTAGTAATGTCTGTATTATCTGGCTGTTTGCTTAAACGTTTACTGTATAATGACAAATAAAGGTATTTCAGGTTATAAATGAATAACTGTTTATGCATGCATCCATGTAAGTGTGCAGGAGGGCATTTCAGATCCTATTCAAGATCCTGGTGTCGGACTTAGGCAGTCTCAGACTTAACAAATTTGACTTAAGGATTTACAACATTGAGCCAAGGGATAAAGGGAAAGAAAAGTACTGAAGGGACTGTAAGGCTTTGAAGAAGTTTCCTAAAGTTGAGGGAGGTCTGACAACAATATTAGTTTACATTCCTCCAAATAGAGCAGCTGTGTTGACACTAATCAGATGGGGTGGAAGGGGGAGAAGGCTAGTTGTTCAGTGTTTGAGATAAAAATGCTTGCAGGTGAATGCTTGGAAAAATAGGTTAGAGTACTCAAATCAAGCTTCTTGAACGTCAAAACAAAATGCATAGTACTCAGTACAGACCGCAAAAGGAAGCGCCAGCAAAGAGCAACCAAGCAGGGCAGAGGCACTATGGAATGACCATGCTATTGTCTAGACACCTGAACTGTGTAAATATAGCAGGGGAAATATCAAGTTATCTAAAGAAGCAAAAGGAAGTGTCTATTTTCCTTTAAAACACTCATGCAGCCACGCTTGTGTTCAGGAACAGAAACTTGAGTTTCTTGTTTAATATTGAAAGTTAGCTTAAAATCTTAGCAAACTTTTTTTTTTTTAAATGGAGGTCACTTTTTTGATTAGCTTGTGGTTTCTCTTGGAGACAATTCTGCTCAGTCTGTAAAAGAAATGATTCGTCAGGCCATATATGATTTTATCTGTACTTGTTACTAAGCTATGTTAAATAAGATTTCTAAACAGGGTGCAATCTGACTAAGTATGTTGAAGAATTAAAGAGGAGAACCAAACGTTGGTTCCGAGATAGAAGAAAAAAATTACTGGTGGAAAGTGGGGAAAATGTTTTTTGTTGCTGTTTTTTTGTTTTGTTTTCAGTGAAATGTTCTGAAATAAAAGACCTGCGTGTTTGTAATCATTAAAAGGTATTTTTAGAATTATTGTCTTCTATAGAGGCAATGAATTATGCTATATGTGAAAATATAATGTCCCTATGATGCTTGGACCTATCTTTACAAAGTGGTTTACATTTTCCTAATGTTAGGGAAATGTGTGGTTCTGAGTTCAAAAGGCTGTACTTGTCTCTTTTCTATTGGAATGCTGCTAAAATGTGAAGAAATCTCTGAAAAAATATGGCTGAACTTTTCTACCTTCCCTGTGTGCTTTTGTGTTCTTAATATGACTTCCAGATTCTTCTGCCAGTGTACCTATTATGGGATAACTTCATGGTGGGATTTCCTTGCCATTTAAGTTCATCTCTTTTTTTCTGCTTAGAATTCTTCTGTAAGATCTAGTCCTGTCTTAAAATGCTGTCTACATGCAAGTATCTGAAATCCTAGGTCCCTGTGACCCTAAGACTCCTTAAATATCAAAATTGTGATGTTGTAGTGTCAAGTTTATTACGAAATTCTGGAAACCTACTATTACTGCACAAGAACACTTAAAATAGTCCAGACTATCAACAGAAAAGGTGCAGATTTTCCAGTGAGAGGAAAACTTATTTAAAACCTATAATCAATTCTTAGACTTCAAATCATTTTTAATTTGCTTAACATTTTGAGTTGATATCCTAAAACAATATAAAAGCAGGGCCTCCTCTCTCTCTCTCTCTCTCTCTCTCTCTCTCTCTCTTACTCTCTCTCTCTCTCACTCTCTTTCACAACCTTCTAGTTATTTTCCCTCCAGCAGAGTTGGATTTAAGGAAACTGTTCATGAACAGGAAGGGTCCGGAAGGGAGGAGAAAATGGACAAGATGTAACAGGCAGGGCTTGGGCTTAAGGTGCAACTCTAGGGTGACAACTGGGAAATTTCAAGCAAGCTCCACATCTCAGATATGGAGAAAGAGAGCTTGAAAGGAAAGAGGTTTCTTCATTCCTGGAGTTTTACAGGAACTTTCTTGCCAGAGTTATGTCAGAGATGTGTGTTTGTGTGTGTGTGTGTGTGTGTGTATGTGTGTGTGTGTGTGTGTATGTGTGTGTGCGTGCGTGCATATGTGCATGTGTGCATGTGTGTGTATGTATGCATACAAACACAGAGTCTCAAATTCCATCTTAGAAAGATATATTTACTGAAACTGGCTTGGTAAATCAATTATCATACCAAACAGAACTCAAGTTCCATATACCATTTTGCAAATCAGTGTTTAATGAGTTTTCTTTTCATATTTGGGAAAGCTATGTATAAATCTTGGAGTTCTACTAATCCATAATGTCTCCTTAATTCCAGGGAGAGATTGAATATGTGTCGTTCAGAGTATAAGTTCCAGAAAGCATTCTGGGAAAAGCTACTTGCATTCAAGAAGAAAGTGGCCAAAGCAGCAGTAGGAGCTCTGAGAATCCAGACTTTCCCATGATGTGTTTCTCAGGTGTTTTAATTACCCAGACCAAAGAACAGCGGTCAAGAAGCAGAGCTGTTCGTTAAATTCAAGTGCTGGCTAGGCCTCTTCCCTGATTCTGTGCTATGGCATTAGATCACACTACTTGTTTTCCAATTGGGTGCCCTCAGCCCGGCCCACAGGGGACTGGGAGAAAGAGATCTTAGATGGGAGATCACAGATCATACCTCCCTTCACTACTATTAGAAAAATGACTTGGCGATAGTAAACTACCTATTCTTTATCTAGATCAGGGAAAGTATGTTTGTTTGGTTTTGACTTTTTAGAAGAGCAGTGATCCTCAACGGGCTGTGAGGAGCAGGGAGCATGAATGGATGTCTGGATTTTCTATAGAAACCAAAAGAGGGCTGGTTGCTTTTTCTTCATGTTTAGTAAGATTTTCTAGACACATTATTGCTAACATTTTCCCAGAGATGACCATATAGAGACATTAGATTTCATATTCTACGTATTTAAGGAAGTATATATGTGAGATCATGAGATTTTTGTTTATCAAAGAAGAATATGGGTCAAATAGTTGAGAAATATGTTGTCACAAATGCCCTCTAGCTTTCTTTGATATATATACGATTGTTTAGGGTGTGACTTGAGCCCTTCCTTGAAAGAGAGGCATAAATTAAATATATATATATATATATATATTTCCTTAATACTTCAATTATGAAGCTAGACATTTTTCTCCTGCTGAATGTTCTCACATTCTAATTATTTTATGTCAATAGCCAAGGAAGAATGAGCAAAGATAAATAAAAGATGATTCAGTTACTTCATAATTATTGTAACTTACATGAAGTTTTATAGTTTTGTTTTGTTTGGTTTGGGATTTTGGTGTGTGTGTGTGCGCGCACGTGTGCATATGTTCATGTGCACATACACACGTGCACACGTGCCTCGGTCCTGGGCTTAATCTCAGAGCCTGGGTACTGTCCCTGAACTTTTTCAACCAAAGCTAGCACTGTACTACTTGAGCTACAGTTCCATTTCCAGTTGTTCTTGGTGGTTACTTGGAATCCCACATACTTTCCTGCCCAGGCTGGCTTTGTACCATGAGCCTCCGATCTCAGCCTCTTGAGTAGCTAGGATTAAGGCTTGAGACATAGCCGAGCTACTATTTGGAAAGGAAGATTTTTTTCTTTTTCATACCAGTGGACTTTCCATTTTCTTTTCGTATCTCATGAGCAATAGTTATGATAATAATACATTATTTTCCAGTGCCAATTTTGAGGAGCCTGTACAATGTGTTCAATAGGAAAGGTTTATTTGGGATATGGAAGATAATGAATTGAACTATTAAGGGAAAACTTGTTGTAGAAGTTAATCTTAGTCCTAATCTACTCTTAAAAACACACAATTTGGAAGCATGATGAAGAGAAATGTGTCTCCTTTTTTTTAATTTTTGATTGTCAGTCATAAGGCTTGAACTCTGGGCCTGGGCACCATCCCTGAGCTCTTAAGCTCAAGGCTAGCACTCTACCACTTGAACCACAGCACCACTTCCAGTTTTCTGGTAGTTAATTGGAGATAAGAGTCTCACAAACTTTCCTGCCCTGGCTGGCTTTGAACTGTGATCCTCAGATCTCAGCTTCCTGAGTAGATAGGATTAAACAGCTATGAGCCACTGGTGCCTGGCTTACTGTGGCTTATTAATGTACTACTTCTCTAAACATTTTATAATTTTTTTTTTGGGTCCGGTCGTGGGGCCTGAACTCTGGGCCTGCATGCTGTCCCTCAGCTCTTCAGCTCAAGGCTAGCGCTCTACCACTTGAGCCACAGCACCACTTCCGGCTTTTTTCTTTTTGCTTATGTGGTGCTGAGGAATCGAACCCAGGGCCTCAGGCATACAAGGCAAGCACTCTACCACTGAGCTACCTTCCCAGCCCTACATTTTATAATTTTTATTTATGTTTTTTGGCTGAGTTGTACTTTGCCAATATCTATCAGAAGCAGTATTCAATAGATGAAACAGAAGTTAGGGAAAAATCTTACTTATTCTTTTCAAATAAAGATTTGTGAAGCACCAATTATGTATATAATATTATGTAAGATCTAGAATGGGGTACAAATTATTTCCTAGACTGACATTTAAAGCTCATTGGGAAAATGAAACAATTATACATAAACATATACTTAAAACAAGCCAGATCTTAAATGCTTTATGAAAAACATGAGCAAAATAAAATGGCAAAGAAAATGGAAGGCCATAATAAGGAAATCAAGAAAGCCTGTATGTATATGCAATATGCAGCTGTACTTGGAAAGAGAAGGAGAACTTCCCACCTCTTAAAGCTGCAAGACCAAAGGAAGATTTCGGGTAAAGCCAAAATAAGAAAGGCACAGGGAAGGGCCGATGATTGATGTACTCAGAAATGTCAAATAAATGGTTCATATAGAATTGAAAGCAGGTGGTATTAGAGGATCAAGTTAGAATCCTAAGATAGAGTGGCTTAGGAAGGGCCATACCACTGGGAGGTGAATAGATTTAATGTAGTGGCAATGTTAAGCCTTGGAAGGGTTTGTAAGAGGAGTGGTAGAATTGAAGGTCTCCGAGAGAGCCCTTGGTGTGTATGCATGGCTTTGTGTGACTGGTTGGAAGTATAAAACTGCATTTCTCTGAACTCCACAACAGTTGCCTGTTTTGCAAGAATATCAATCACTCTTGTGGAACCTTTGAAAGAGGAAGAATGAGGTCTTATTCAACTTACGATGGTTTTGTGTGTATCTCTCTTCAATAGCTATGGTCTACCATACATAAACTGGAAACCATTGCTCTTAGTTTGATCTTATTTATGCTTGTTATTTCACTATGGTTATTAATAACACTTCTCAGTTTCAAAAGTATCCTACTTGGAACATAAATTAGTCACTCCAAAATTAGATTGCAATATTTTTCTCATTCTTTTCCTCAATATATCATCCCCAAATGGAAAGCTTGTAAAATTTTGCCTATTAACTGGATATACTGATTTTGATGGAACAGCCTTGAACCACTTAGACTATATCTCCCACTGAAGGAGCATTTTTTTTTTCTGATTCAGCACTGGCTGAAAGCCAACGAAGTATAGACATGGTGTTAACTGCCATGAAGAAAGCAGAAATAAGTAAGGTTTACCCATACACCTCTTAAGAACTCAACAGCCCAGGAAGTATTCATGAATGACTCCAATGTAAAACTGCCTGCTAGAAGACATGGGAGAATCCTAAGGAGAGAGTTTAACCTGTTTGCAGTGTCTGCTTGAGTTTAGATGACTCTCCCAGATAATATTTACCTGTCAATTTAATATTCAAAAACTAGACTTCATATGAAGCACCTTTTAGTCATAGGTAGGATAAAAGCTGGAGAGAATAAACATTTCTGGACCATTACTGGATATGTGTAGAACATAAATTGATATTTCATGCTTGTGATCTGAGTTGTATCTTGTCTCTGTTACTTAAATGGAAAATAAAATCCATGTAAAAGTGAGAGAGAGAATTTTGAGTATGCTGCCAGACACGGAAATTTATGAAACACTCTTGTCAGCTACTCTGGAAACACTACAAAAGAAACGTTCTACTTTCTTATTGGTGTTAAAGCCACTAATAGGTGCAGTTTAGTATAATATCACCATGAGAATTACCACCCCCAAAGTGAGCTTGCTTTGGACAAAATTCTACACGGGCATTTTCTCCTTCCTTTTAATCTTGTGCAAAATACCCAAAGGGGCCATTTCCAATCCAAGCAGTGATCTTTCTCAAGTTGATTCTTTCTCAGATCACAGAGACAATGGAGAATAGGTCCTGTTTACTCAAATCAGTCTGGATTAGTGTCACTGCATTGATGGAATCAGAATTAAAAGGAAACCCATTACTTCTCAAAAGGTACCATCAGATGTCTGGGGGAATAGCTTGGTTACATTTAAATAGACTGTGTAAGGAGGTGGAGGATTCTACAAGATATATACAACAGAGAATTGGTACAATGGGGCAAGGTAGGAAGCGCATCTCAGCCTTAGGCCTGGAAGAATACAAGTGCTTGAAAGGCTGAATATCAAAACAGGGGAAGACTCTCTTCTCCTGCCTTTTTTGTTTCTATACTCTAACAACTACACTCGAATGTTTATCTGTAGGCCAAGTTCTTTCCAGTCATTAAGGCTCTGGTGGAGAGCTACAGCATCCTCAAAAATTTCTCAGATCCTTCCACACAGAAGAAAGCCTCTTCCCTTTTAACTCTATTTTTCTGTCTTTGTCAGATGCCTCCACTCCTAAAAAAGTGTTTTCTTTAGTCCTGTATCCTCTACAGGGCCAATAAATTGTATTCCGTGAATACAAGCATCCGTGGATACAAGCATCTGTTGCTATGGTTTTGAAGTACTATCTTCAGATAGAAATGTAGCGCATGGTATCTATTTAAAGAAAAGGTTGTTACTGTCCTGCGCAAAAAGCTAAAGTAATCCCCACACATTACACAAACCTTGTTCACCTAAATGTTCTGTAGGTAACTAAAACATTTGTTTTTGTGGACAATATGCAATCTGAATTTTGAAAGTGAGTCAGATGTTACTCTATTTTAATTCAAATGGCAAGAAAGGTTTTCAAATGGAGGGCAGTTTCCTAAATGACTTGCATTCTGCCAGGTAAATAATGTTAAGTGTGTGCTGCTTCCACATAATTGATTACCTACAGGATAGATAATGTGTTTGATTAAAAGAAAAAAAACAACAGAACAGATCAGGTTTTTATCTGGTATTGCCATCACTTTTAAAAGTGTTTACTTGCTTCCATGCTATTTGCTTGATTCAGTCTGTCCCTTGAATGTATGTCTCTTAGTCATGGCCAGAAAGGTGAGTGGTTTGATCTGGGTGAATAGGCTTGATGATTGGCAAACACTGTCGCCTTTTTATTTTCTATGGTCTTATTACTGAAGGAGGCCTAAGAAGCCTTGAAATCATTTCACTCAGACATGGTGTCTCAGGATTATTTTTACTCAAAGACATTAATAAGCTATTGCAGTTACTAACCTGACATATATGGTAGTGTAAATAAAATTGAACAGATAAATGCTCTTTTGGAGTAAAGCATGTCTTCTATATATCTGAAAACCTTAGTTTTAATTTGAGGTAAAAGTGACAGCTTAAAGGAACATTCCAATGGTATTTAAATCTCCATGTCTAATCCCAAAGTTTAGGAAATTACTGAAAACTTTACACCAACTAAAATACGTAGCAAACAACAAAGCACTTGACAAACCAAGTTAAGTTGGAGAACTGGGGCCATTGTACACTTTGCCTAGCATGTGTGAGGCGGTGGGATACAAAAGAAATGAGAAGAGAAGAAATAAAGTAAATTAGAACTCATGAAAGAATACTCATTTGAGGAGTAGTATGATCCCTGCTTTCTGCTTCTTATTGGCTTCTGATTTGGTCTCAGTGTATATGTTATAAATCTGGACAATGAAGTCATGAATTTATATCATTTCCAAGAAATAGTTTGTAAAGTCTGATAAACCACAATCTTAGTTCCTCAAAAAATACATTTGTATTCCATTAATTATGTTATTATTCTAAACTGAATTCTGACTAACTGGGCAGAAAATCATAGAAATTATACAAGGAGAGGCCAATTTTGTGGCCAGTCTTCCAGAAATGAATAGTCTTAATTCTAAATTTGTTTTCCAGGTGGTTTCTTTCCAAAGTAGTCTACATTTGGCCATAATTGACATTAGTAGGAAGTGAATAATGACATGACCACAAAGATTTGTATCCTTAGTGCTGACTGAGGTGCAAAATCTAAATGATTGGATCAGAAACATTGCTTTGGCACAAACAAGAGTGTGTTATGTGTTCATTTTGAGGAAGTAGAAGCTCATTAATAAACTCGGCAGCTATGTGTGAACCTCCAAAGATTATTACTCATTGCATCGTGAGTGACAATACTGGCTATTCTGCTACTAGTTCCCATCAAAGCTGAAGCTGAAAACACAGTTCCCACCTAACCAGACAAAGCCTAGCACAAAGGAAAGGTCATAGAGATTACTTGAGGATACATTATAACATTTACTTGGCAGTAGAATGTATAGAAATCAGCCCAATTGGGGCACACACTTGCTTCAGGATTAAAAACAAAAAAACAAAAAACAATACCCTACTGAGTTAGAATAAAAGAGGTAGTTTTGCAAAGTAATTTTTAATTTCAAAGTGTTCTGCATGCATTTTTTAAAGAAGTATTTGAGCATCTACTGTGTCTCAAACACTGGTCTAGATACTAGAGATTTCCTAGTAAATATGCCAGGTAAGAATGCATTATCTAGCAGAGAAAAGCATCATTGTTAAATAGCTATACAGATAGTCCATTTTGACTATTATTATGTGATGCAAATGGAAAGTCCTATAAAAGTGTGGGGCAGAAAGCAGTGGTCTTTTCAGCAGTGAGAGAAGGTGCTTGGCAGAGGACAATTAAATTGAACACTGGGAAAGCTGTTGCATAATGAACCCTGGAGCAGTTGGGATGTGCCAAAGGCATTAGAACTAAAGGAGTTGGTCTTTGAAAAACTACAGGAAAACCCATTTGCTAAAGGAGAGCACAGGGTGACATAACTAGAGCTGGTGGTAGCTCAAAGGAGTTAGATCTCTTTTTTCTTTTTATTCCTTTTGTGCTACTACTGGGGCTTGAACGCAGTGTCTGGCTCTGTCCTTTAGCATTTTAACTTGAGGCAGCTAGTGTACCGTTTGAGCAACACCTCCACTTCTGACTTTTTGGTGGTTAATAGGAGATAAATGTCTTATAGATTTTTCCTGCTTGGGCTTCTTTGAACCACAATTCTCAGATCTCAGCTTCCGAGTAGCAGGACTATACATGTGAGCCTACAATGGATTTCTTAACTCAAGTTTCTTAACTCTCCACAAATATACACATTCTAGGAGTGCAGATATGGCTAAAATGGTAGAGTATCAGTTAAGAGTAAACACACCCTGTGGGAACACAAGGTCAGGCTGGAGTTTAAGCCTCAGTATGGAATAAAATGGACAGAGAATTACTGCTGAACTTGAAAAGTCTCAAGGGTTCATTTCCATACAAATAGACTAACTTTCACTAAAGAGTTCAGTTATTCTACACTTCCTAATCTCAACTATGTAGGCAAAGCAGAGGTAGTAAGATGACTATTATTTTTATAGATTGAAATGTCCTCAAGAAATAGAAGAGAAAATTGCTTCAATAATAGTTTCATTTGTACCTTTATAAATAGCTTTTGGTTTGAACAAACTGAAATTGCTTACATTTCTCTAATAAGTGGATCGAGAATTATAGACTATTAGAATTACATTCATCTGCTTGTATTCAGCCTGCATTTGCCTGAACATAGTGATGTCAGTTTCCTATAGATTCCTTGTAATTTTATTTTGTTCATCCTAATTTCTAGAAGGGAACATTTTCTAAAGTCGTATAATTTAACATTTATTTCTTTCTAACTGAACAATGTACATTTTAATTTGGCTATCTTTGGATTGTGTCATTTCTTCCTATTTTTTCGAATGCTATCTGTGATATTAGTTGATATTTTGTTTGCTTGATCAGCCAACTTTGAATTTAATTTCTCTCACCTGTCAGTTTGAATTTCTAGGGAGCTCTTTCTTCCACTATAGATTCTTGGTCATTCAATAATCTTGCCATTTTGTGTCATAAAATAAAACATTGTAGTTGACTTTCTATGTGCCTTCCAGAATTTTGTGTGACAAATTATTTATTGTTATATTTGGCTTACTATAAGATATGGGAAAGTTATACTTTCAGACATTCCCTTTCCAAGATTATTTTAGAACACAAACATAAGTAAAAAGTTTTACATTTAACAAAACGTGATTTTTATAAATGTGACAATAAGTAAATTAATTTTTTTTGTGGTCGGTTGTGGGGCTTGAACTCTAGGCCTAGGCGCTGTCCCTGCACTCTTCAGCTCAAGGCAAGCACTCTACCTCTTGAGCCACAGTGCCACTTCCGGTTTTCTAGTGGTTTATTGGAGATCAGAATCTCACAGACTTTTCTGCCCAGGCTGGCTTTGAACCATGATCCTCAGATCTCAGCCTCCTGAGTATCTAGGATTACAGACAAGAGCCACCGGTGCCCAGCTAGTCAGTCAATTTTTAAGGTTGAACCATGGTACTTATCTTCTTGACCTCAAATGTAGTTAATTGTATTTAATTCTAGTATAAAACAAACCATTCTCTGAAGTGAGACAGGTAGTAAAATACTTAAAAATGACAAGTATTTCCCCCTTGGGCAGGGTTTGTTGAAAATTTGTATCCTGCTAATATTAGAAGATGGAAATGCGGTACTGTGTGCAAAAATATAATATAGGCTTTGTAAATTCAGTGTCATGAAGAAACTGTTTTCTTATTCCCTGGAGTGTCTGTAGAATGTTCACAAAATCTTCTTCAGGAAGTGAAAGGTCTTACTTAACTGAAGAAACTATAGATACTGTCTGAGATGTTTTTGCTTTTCAGATTTGGCCACAGAAATATGGGCAAAGAAAAAGCAGTTATTTTATGCACCTGTTTTGAAAATGGTCTGATAGCATTACTATAAAATAGCTTCCCATGGAGGGTGATTAAGGGGCTTCAGATGAATGGAGAGTAGAAGAGTAGGTGAATACAGTCATTATATTCAATGTTCATATATAAAAATGGAACCATCACTTGAATTTATGGGTGGAACTGGGAGAGATGAGGAAGAAGAATGGAAAGGGTGACACTGATCCAGTGCATTGTGTTTATAAACTGACAAGAATTGAAACTACTTCTTATCCGTGAGTATAAAAAATATAGATAAATAGCTTTACCATGGAGCTAGAAGAATGTTAGGACCTGGGGCAAACATTGTATCCCATCTTCAGATCCAGTTTCCTCAACTTTAGATGGATTTTTTACCTTATAGGAAGCTCAGTGTCAAGCTGTTCAACTAGATTACCTGGAGGTACATAACATATTAGTGGCGAAGGCTGGCCTCAAACTCAGTTCTACTATATCAGCCTCACAAGTGCTGGGATTACAGGATTGTACTACTACATGTGGACAAATCATGATTATATATTCCAATAGTAATCTCTCTTGTCTCTAACTTAATTCTGTTCCCCATTTTCATGACTCTCTTGGCATATGCTATTGGCTATTGTTGCTATATAAATATCACATAACTAGTATAGAGAGTAATATCTGGGAAAGAGGAACTTTGTCTTTTGCAGACATGGTAGAAAGAGAGTCTTGGAAACACAAATTGCACTTAAGGTTCTGTTTGCACTGCATTTATCAAATGACTTGATGGTAATCTGTTTTTGATATTAACTTGTTTCAGAACTAGGGGCTTGGCTCATTCTTGACCTGGTATTCTGGTGGCCCTAGGTTTAATCCCTAGTATGGAAATAAATGGGTTAATTAAGTAATGTTTCATATGAAAATAATTACAGCATCAATTTTAATTGCACAGAAATCCAGATATTTAATATTCAGCTTTGGTTACAGCAATCCACCAATACATTATTATGGAGCCTGTCTGGGAAAATCAATGATATATTCAGAATTCATGTTCATCAGAAGGATTTAATTCAGGAAAGCAAAATAAAACATCACTAGAGAGACTATATTCAGAGAACATTTTATAAAGAGAAAATCTGGTCATATATAATTTATTTCTTACCTATCTTTATTGTAGCACCTTCTACAATTTAGTGGGGAAATGGAGCAGAGGCTAGAAATGACCATAATGTTGAGTGTTTTTGTCCCAAGTCTGCATCATCCTTCTTATAGAACTGTTGGCTCATCTGGTTCGAACTTAAATATGTTATGAACATTGGTAACAGTCCAGGGTCCACTCAGAGAGTCTGCTCTCTCCAAGTTCATAAGGAATAAAATGTCTATTGAAACTCACAGGGAGTCTACTGGTTTATTCAATCAGGATTACAGCAATTCAAAGACACAGCTCAGTTTTGTCTTTTATGTTTTGTAGAAGGAAGACTACCTCATCTCTCACATGTGATTGGATAGACACATAATATGCATTCATTATCCATATATATGCAGAGTATATGAAGTTTATTCGGAAACCAATGAACTTTATGTTTAGAAAGGGAGAATATATACATTATTTCATTTCAGACACTCTAATAATCTTTGTTACATGAGACATATAAAGACCAGTAAGTTCTTCCAAGGGTAGTGTTTATGCCATATATGCACATGTCATGTTCTAATCTCTGGAACTCTTTTAAAGGCATTGTCAATAAGCATTGCATTAGCATTCTGGCATAACCTGTTTCTTCCTTCTGTGTTTATGGAATGTCTGAGAGTAAAGAAGGGAACTGTTCCTTTCTTTCCAGCAGCTTCACTATGATGGGAAATGAGGGGATAACTATTCTTCACGTTGTCCTGGAGAGAGAGCTACTTCCTGGGCAAGAAAACTGTGTGTTAACCTCCTTAGAAGAGCACTGTGCTTTGCTTCATGCTCTACAACCACCATTTACAAATGCTTAGTAATTTATGAACAGAAGGCCCTGAATTTTTGTTTTGCACAGAGCTACAAATGATTTCCCTGTCCTATCTCAGTAACACTTGTTCTTCTTTGGCTCTGTTGCTTTGCCCTTGGCCTCCAAATCATACTCTGTCAACATATGTAATCTCTCTTCAAATCAAAAAATAAATAAGAACCTTTAAAAAAAACTAAATATTTTAAAACTCCATTTCTAATGAGCTATATCCATGGTAGTTTTTTGACTTACTGATTTGTGTGGTGGTAGTATTGGGATGTGAGTGTGGTGTGTGGGTGTGTGTATGTGTGGGTGTGGGTGTGTATATGTGTGTGCAAGAGAGAGAGAGAGAGAAAGGGAGGGAGGGAGAGAGAGAGAGAGAGAGAGAGAGAGAGAGAGAAGAGATGGTCCTGAGACTTGAACTCAAGGCTAGCAACATATTACTTGAACCACAGCTCTACTTCCAGCTTTTGGTGATTAATTGGAGACTTTCCTGTCTGGGCTGGTTTTGGATGCTGATTCTCAGATATCAGCTTCCTTAGTCTGATTATAGACATGAGCCACCAGCACTGGTGACTTACTGTTATTTTTTTTTCTTTTTTAGTTGTTTGTTTGTTTGTTTTCAGTTAGTGATGGGGCTTGGCTGTGGGGCTTGAACTCAGGGCCTGGACATTGTCCCTGAGCTCATTTGCCCAAGGCTAGTGCTCCATCACTTTGAACCACAATTTCACTTGCAGTTTTCTAGCCATTAATTGAAGATGTTTCTCATGGACTTTCTTGCCCCAGCTGGCTTTGAATGGTGATCCTTAGATCTCAGCCTCCTCAATAACTAGGGTTATAGGTGAGCCTGTAACAGGCTGTTTATTTATTTATTTATTTATTTTTGGGTCCGGTCGTGGGGCCCGAACTCTGGGCCTGGGCGCTGTCCCTCAGCTCTTCAGCTCAAGGCTAGCGCTCTACCACTTGAGCCACAGCGCCACTTCCGGCTTTTTTCTTTTTGCTTATGTGGTGCTGAGGAATCGAACTCAGGGCCTCAGGCATGCAAGGCAAGTGCTCTACCACTGAGCCACCTTCCCAGGCCTATTTATTTATTTTTTTAAAATAAACTAAGATAAGTATTCAAATAGATATCCAATAATGCAACTCTTACTTGAGTGGTCTCATTGATTGTGTTTTTTTAAAAATAAGTTAATAGTGCTGGCATTACTACTACTAAAAAAAATAAGCATGCTATTTGAATTCTGATTATTTGAAATTAAATTGGGGAAGAATTTAAATTAAAATATGTTCCCAAATTTTAGATTGAATTTATTTTGAATTATTATGCTAATAATTATGCCCAGGACTGAGAAATCTAGCTTGATGCTGTATGAACTGAGCCATTAACCTTAGAAACAAATTCTTTTGTCTCTGAGTATGATATTTTATCTGGAATGTATACAACTTAAAAATATGTCATTTTAAAAAAAGATCCATCAGCTCCCACCATGCTTATTAATGAGTTTTGGAATACAGCTTGAGCTTCATTGGTTCCAAACAGCATGGTTAATCTTATTGCAAAGGTTGAGAAGTCCTTTTGAGACCCCTCAATAAATGGTATTTCCATTTCTCTTAAATCCTTGGAGAAACCATGAGTGTTTCCCTCACTGCCTGATAAAGCTGGGCCTCCCACCTTACCCTTTCTCTTTATATGTACATATTGTGGCGGGAAATTCAAAGGGTCAGTGGGTGTTTCTTTGTTCTCATCCAAGCCCACAATTAGCTGCTGTGCCTCTGGGAGGGGAGGAGGAGGTAGAGGTGGCCCAATGGCCCTTTTACTGCCTGCAGAAAGTGCTCAGCCAGTTTCTTTGTCCTTTCTGTCAGGCATGGCTGCCTCCCTAATTGTAGCGCTGTAGGGAAACACGTGCCTTTGTGAACATTATCTGATTCCTACAGGACTTTCAGGAGTGCTTTGTATACTGACCCCTAACAAACACAAATAAGATCTTCTCAATTCCTTTTGCAGGCTGATATCAGCCTCAGGCTTCAGTTCAGCCAGGCGACCCCGAATACTCGTGTGTCAGCCTCAGCCTCTGATTTTTCTTTCTTCCTTTTCTAGACCTACAGTGTTATTTATTCATTTCTTTTGCCCAGTCCTTCAGAGGTTGAAGATGGAGGATAGGGAAGGAGCAAGAGCTATAGAAGTCAGAGGGGAGAAGAGGCGAGACAAACAGCTGCTCTTGTCAGCATGGGGATAAGTGTGGATAGATTGATAGCAATCTGCAGAGCAAATGGGGAGGTGGCATTCGCGGGGAATGTGAACGCATGAATGTAATGGAATGGGCATGCGACTGTTAAGGTTTAGACAGATGCTCTCTCTGGACTGAATGGAATGGTCGAGTCAGTTTCTTCTCCCCATGGGGCAGAATGAATGCTGGGTAACTTTATTAAAGTTTAAATATAAAACAAAGGAGGAGGCAACAATGCTTGATAAGCAATGTACTCATTACCTTGCTCACGTCATTGTAATCCCTCTGTATGGTATTTTCACAATAAAAAAAAGTTTAAATATTTAAAAGGCACAAGCCCTAATTTCTTTGTGAAGTTATTTCTTTTCTTTCCCCCCTACTGTTCTTTAGCTTGGGTCTCTGACTTAATTGAAAAGCCTTGTTTTCTTTGTAAGATACGCACTCCGACATATGTACCTTCCTCTTGCTCTTGATTAGCTTAAGGAGAAAATGAGATTTCCCTGTCTCAGAAGGGTTCACAAAAGGAAACTACCACAGGCTGCTTTTCCCTTTTGAAAACGTGTTCATTTTGACTCAGGTTTCAGGATGGACTGCAGGCTTTTGACAGTTATGAGGTTCTGAACAGAGTTCTGAGCATATGTACATGTAAACACACACACACATACACATGAAGCAGTTTTACATTTTCTTCTCTGCTTATTAGCCAATGCTTGGACAAATTATTTTCCCTCTCTGATATTAATGTGATAATGTTGGTTTGCAGGTAAAATGCGAAGAATTTAATCCATTCCTTCCATCAACACTTTCCTGAGTATGTATTTATGCTCATGTTCACACACATTGAGGAGATAAAAGCTTCTCCCAGCATAGCTACATGAGCTGAAACTCTTCTGAGTTCTATCAAGAGCAGAATTTTATCCATAGCTACTTGATGTTTTGTTGACTTTCACGTTCTATACTCTGAAGTGAATGTTGCCACTGAAAATGAAACAAAAACATATTTAAAAGATAAATTAGTAAGTTATCTATTAAAATATATAGTTGAAATCAGACAGAGTGATGGAGATACTAACTGGAGAGTCCCAGTCAGGGAAGCACTTCACTCCAGTAGTTAAAGAACAGCTTGGGCAATATAGGAAGATCTGCATCTCAGAATATGACTAGATCAACAAGAGAAAATAAATCAATACACAAAATAAAATTGTATTTTTCGGCTTCCCTAACCCTGTTGCCCATTTGCGTGAATCTTTGTGAAATTCGTTCCTAGCATTGGATTGGATGGGATGGGCTGGGGGTGAGTACAATGCATAATGTAGGACAACAGAATTTAGAATTAAAACAAAGGAAATTTGAAAATCATCTGATTTTTGTCCCACATATGCAAAAATTTTGATGTGTAAACTCCCTTCAATTGATCAAGTTGGTCCTTTTCAGTGTGAATACTATAAATATTCTTCCTCTTACAAAGGAATAAAGCAAAGTATGTCTTCATTATAAAATACTTCTAGATGAGGCTAAATGGCTCTGGTCTGTTAACTCTGTTATTCAGGAGACTGAGGTTTGAGGGTCACAGTTCAAAATCAGCTCAGGCAGACAAATCTGAGAGATTCTTACCTCTAAATAATCGGTTAAAATGTTGGAAATAAATGTGTGGATGCCAGCCTTGAGTGAAAACGCTAAACCAGGGTAGAAGGCCCTGAGTTCAAGCCCCAGCATCGGCACATACACAAACAATAATTCTATGCAGCTCTTGAGCACTGGACACATTCTGCCTAGCTAGAGTACTATATATTGTTTCACACATTCTTCAGGATACCAGTCACCAAGGTGATGTAATCTGTGAAGGTCATTCAAGGTCATTAGGGCTCAGACTTGATGTTTTCCAGTGAGTCACAAATGGTTGATTTTTTTTACTTTGTATATGAAGTTTTAGACTTGGAGTGGGTTTTGGGAATGTGCAGGCAACAAATAATGTCTTTTTTTTTTCTGGAGCTTCCATGACTAACGTTGGGGTTCTGGGTGTTCACGCAGCCACAGTACACGAACCTGGGGCTCCTGAACAGCATGGACCAGCAGATCCAGAATGGCTCCTCGTCCACCAGCCCCTACAACACAGACCATGCACAGAACAGCGTCACGGCGCCCTCGCCCTATGCGCAGCCCAGCTCCACCTTTGACGCCCTCTCTCCATCACCTGCCATTCCCTCCAACACAGACTACCCAGGCCCGCACAGCTTCGATGTGTCTTTCCAGCAGTCGAGTACCGCCAAGTCGGCCACCTGGACGGTAAGAGCACAGGATCCCCATGCCATCAAGCTTCACTTCCAACCATAAGGAAGGTGCTCATCACCTGGCAGGGTGATTCCTCTGCCAAAGTTAGAGCGTGTTTGTTTTCTGATTGGAAACTTTTGTTGTTTTGGATATTTAATGCTTAAAACAGAGAAAAAGAAAGACCGGGTGCCATTTAACAAGGAAAGTCACATTTGGACCCAAATGCCCCTCTCCATTCCATACAGGTCCTATTCACTGCAATCTTTGTGACATTCTTGCTTTGTGATGTCTTTTATTTTTTGAGAATTTCCAGCAAAACTATAAAACATTATGCCAGTAAGAAATATCATAATCATAGCCTAAAGATAGAATGTATGTTTACCAACTACAAAATTTCAAGGACTTTATATCTCTTTATGGTAAAGATGTAAATATTTTAGGAATTGATTTTTCAAAAATATGTTTCTTCTACTTCATAGTTTATTTTAGAATGTATAATAATATGAATAAAGCTCAGACGTGTAGGCGACACCTACAGAGATGTTGTTTACTAATTGGTCAAAGTATACTCCTGGCCCAAGTACTATTTATTAATTAATTTAATGTTTGCATGGATCACAGAAGTTCATCTAAATAACCCTCACCACGTCAAAAAAAAAGTAGCTTCAGTATTTCCTGAAGTTCTTTTCTCTCCTGATTTCTCTCCTGATTCTCTGATAAACATTTCCATTCTTTACTTTACCTATAATATCTAGTGCACCATTGTCTTTTGTGCAACTGAAGAAGTTATTAGGTATCTGATTTGGTAACTCTACACTTGACATAATTTCATATCTGCCCACTGATTTTGACTTCATATCTTTATCAAATAGGCACACACATTTTGTTTTGTTTTGTTAACTCCTAATATGCCAGTGAGGAAGCCTGGAAAACTGGAGACTAAGTGACATGTGAAAGTTGCAGAGGCTCTATAAGAGCTAGATGAATTTCTGGTTCCTATCTTTCCTCAATGAACTATGTTCTTTTTTACTTTTTATATCATTTCCTGTCAGAATGTCCCCAAATTGTCTCAGAACCTGTTTTGTCATTGGACTTTGTTTTGTTATTTGAAAAGAGGTCATGTTATGATTCATATTTATACATAAAGTATAAACATTAGCTTAACTTTTTCTTCCTGGTGCCCTTTATCAATTATCCCATAATCCTTGCTACCATTTGCCTTTATAATCCTGGACATGGACCTGAAGGTGAGTAAACTTGAATTTATAGGCCTTCTAGAGTTGGTTGGTTGATCCAGGTGATATTTTTTTGGATGGGGGGAGAGTGGTCACCTAGAGCACCTTCACAAACACTAATCTTCAAGGTGAATAGTACATGTCATTCTGAGTTCAAGGTCCATTATAATATGAGTGAGCTTGTCTGAAGGAATGATTGTCTTGTGGAGGCAGCCAAATTAAAAAAAAAATCACTTTCCTTCTAAAATCATTTAAGAATTGAGGGGGTAGAGCTTGTCATACATTCACCAGGATGATCAGTTTTCTCCTTTCTTCTTCCTTTACCACCTCATCATCCAGAAATCCTAAGCTCTATTTGCAAATTCAGCACATTGAGAAACTATTCCCATTCAAAACCTCTGTTTCAGGGAAGTAGGATTTAGAAAAGAACTGATGTTGGTATAATACACTGTAAAATACTTTTTACATATAACAGCAGTACTGTCAGAACTCTGGGGAAAAAAAGTACAGGCACTTTAGGTGATGAGAAACGATTAGTGAGGGAGAGCCAGAAAACCTAGATTCTAGTGTGGTCATCTGAGTGACCTTAGTCAAATCACTTCACCTTTCTGGAATTCAGTAGGTGCCTCAGGCTAAGATAATGAAATCTACTTATTTTCTGAAGGCCAAGTGATAGCATTAATGATCTGTTTTAGAAGTAATTAGGTTCTTATTGAATATTTGGTCATATGGAATGAACTTCAATGGTTTTGCATGTCTTGAATTTCTGCTTCGTTGTCTATTGTCTTAACACATTTTACAGAATAACTATATTCTAAGTTTATTATATGACATATTTTTACAAACTTATCAGCAGGCTTATTTCAAATTTATTTTGCATTTCCTCTAAGTCTAGTGCCCTTGAACTCTGGTAGCTGCTCAGGTTACCTAAAAACTCACTGTATACATGGACACCTGTACCTTGGATATAGCAGCATCTAACTCTTTCAGACAAATTATGTATCCTTTCCTTTATGCAGAGGTATTGCTGCTTAAAAGGATTGGATCATATATTTATCTTAGTTGAACCAAATGGCCAAGTCTGTGAAGAAACTTTCAGCAGTAGTCACAAGGTTCATCATAAGCCAAAATGAGAGAGGAGCCCAAGGCCTCATATTCTAGGTATAACCCCCTACCATCCTATCTAGACTGTCTCTCGTTGTGATTGACAGAAAGAAGGTTGGAGGTCCAGTACTTCTCTGCACATTCTCAGGTTGGCCTTGAATAGTATAGAGCTGGTATCTTAGTGGCTAAGGGTATTTTGTGTGCCATTTTACACAGTACCAATTTCTTAGGCATATGCACTTAAAAACACTCACTCAAAATAAAATGCTTCCTTTGGAATTGCCCACAGACTGGTAGCTGGCTGAAGTTGCTATCATTAGTGAGATGCAATGCTTCTTGCATAGTCTTTCTGGTAAATCATTAATTGAAAAAAAAAGTTTTTAGAGCTCCTTTTATCATTTGTCATTCTCTGTGTTTTTTTTCCCTTAGAGTATTTCTGCTTTTCCTTTCAGGATTACTGTCAAAATATAACTAACATTTAAAGTAACTACACATTTTTCTTTGCTTTCTCTATTTCCTAAATAATCAATGTCATTATGATTCCACTTGTCTTAAAATATAATATTTATTTTAAACTTGTAATGAAAGCAAGTGGTGTCCTATCATTCTCTATTTTATATACATAGCACATGCCCAAGGTAATGTTCAAGATTTTTGTTTCAGATTTTCTTCTTTCCACAATTTAATTGATACTAATAATAAAAGCTTGCTATTTAATGTGTTGCATTACTGGTCTCGTATGTTAGCTGAGGATATCAGTCATAGGATAGTTGAAAGAATGGCAGTTTGTGAATGACATGAAACATGCATAGATTTCAGTTCTGAAGTTTACTAGCAGCATATACCCTTCAAGTCCAGACTCTCTCAAAGTTACTCTGTTCACCTACAAATGGAGTTGTCATTACTTCATTGTCACATAATAATAACAGAGTAAATATAACTTCAGTACCTGGTTAGTGTTAGGCAAACAAATGCTTAGTGAGTTTTAATTTGAATCCTTTTGTCAGGAGAGTTTAAAATAATTTTCTTGAGGGTTCAATTTGAAAAGCAGACAATAATTTGAATGAATAAAAAGTGTTTATTATGTTTTTTTTTCCTTAATGTTTTAGGGCTCTTAGAATGCATATTACAAGCCAGGTGCTGGTGGCTCATGCTTATAATCCTAATTACCCAGGTGGTTGAGGATAAGGGTTCAAAACCAGCCTGAGCAGGCAAGTCCATAAGACTTTTGTCTCTCATTAATGAACAAAAAGCTAGAAATGAAGTATGCCTCAAGTAGTAGAGTGCCAGCCTTGAACAGAAAAGCTGAGAGAGTGTTCTGCCCTGAGTTCAAGTCCCAGTACCAACACAAACTAAAAAGAAAATAATAGCAACCAAAAAATGAATCCTAGAGCCTAAAAGGACTGCAGGTAATATTAACCACTATCAAATAGATGAATAGATGGCAGAAGACAGTAAGAGGCTCTCCTAGATGCCGATCCAGAGAGTGCTGCCCTACTTACTACCTTCCCAAGCAGATGCAAGCTCACCTTCCCAGCACAAGGAAGGATCCTTTCTGGATTTAAAGTATGCTGACCTGGGCTGGCAGAGCTCCAGTTGAACAACCTGTCGACTAAATGCATTTACTCACCTTGTTGTTTTTTGTTGTTTGTTTGTTTTTTTTTGGTTGTGGGGCTTGAACGTTGGGCCTGAGCACTGTCCCTCAGCTCTTCAGCTCAAGGCAAGCACTCTACCACTTGAGCCACAGAGCCACTTCCGGTTTTCTGGTGGTTAATTGGAGATAAGAGTCTCGTGGACTTTCCTGCCCGACTTTCTTGCCTGGGCTGTCTTTGAACCATGATCCTCAGATCTCAGCCTCCTGAGTAGCTAAGATTACAGGCCTGAGCCAACATCGCCAGGCAACTTAAGAATCTTAAGCTTAGCCACATTTAACTAGGATCCAGCACAGCATCAGATGTAGGATAAGACCTTTAAGACTTACTCAGAAGTTTTTTTTCCCCCTTACTCATGGTTAAAAGAAACAATTCTAATTTCAAGCAGTACCCTTCAGTGCTGATCCTGATTGTTAAGTATCTATGGTTTGGTCCCTTTGGGCAGAGTGGCCCAGGAATTTTGGAGAACATTTTTTCTTCTCGTTGCTTAATCATGCCAGGCTCCTATAACATTTAGAGCTTTGAAGAATTTGACTTGAGCTCCTGGAGAGATTAAGGAGGTGTCTTTTGAAATGGGAACAGCCAGTTCCCGGGAGAGTTCCATTGATCCCAGCGTATCAGTCTTGGTCTCCATCTGGCAAGCTGGCTCTTCTTGGCTCTACAGGCAGGCAGGCTGAGATGTGCGTCTGGGGCCCACCCTGCCTGTCATCAGGTTACCTGTAATGTAAGACTTTCAGAAAACGGCTGCCAGCTCTGCAGAAATCAAATGTAAGCCAGACCATTGCATGGCCCTCTGGAATGTAGAGACTCTTAAGAATAGCTATCAAAGGACATGATGTCCAGACAAACTTCGAGGTTGGATAGGATTTATCAGCTGGCTTCACAGGGCAAATATTTTTGGGCTAGAGTGTAACTCAGTGATAGAATATAAGCTCAGCATGCACAAGGTTCTAGTGTGATCTATAGCACATACATACCCACACTGGTACACTTTACCCTTTAAAATTGGTAAGCCTTAATTTGGACTTGATGTAGTCTTACAGTTGAACATCTGTTAGGTGCTTTTCTTTGGTTTTATTTTTTGTTTGTTAGTTTCCTTCAAGACAGTATCTTGCTGTGTAGCAGAGGATGGCCTCAAACAAGTTTACTGGCATGTGTCACCAGGCCCAACAATGGCTGTTAGGTTTTATTGATGATGGAAAGGAGAGAAATTTTGTAACTCATACCAGTGATACACTTATTCATAGCTGTTTTATACATCACCTGTAATACATATAGAGCTGCCTTTTTGCACCCCTCCTGTAACTGATATAAGAATGACACTGAGAATATTAAGCTTCTAACCAAGGTATTTGTTAGTTGTCAGCATAGTGAGGAAGAATCCTCAATAAAGTGCTTGGTGATTGTTGGTGATAGCTCATGAAACTTCCTTCTAGGATTTGGGCTTACAGATTTCCATGGTAAGGCATGCTGCAGTAATGTTCTCCAGTCAAGCAAAATAACTTAATCACCATGCCTGCCCAAATTCATTTAGATGGACTCTAGGTTAATACATTTGGGATAAGCTGCTTTCACCTAATCTAATGTTTATCACCTTCTCAATTATTCAGAATGATTCGTTGACTGCAACCTGGAGTTTCTATTTAAAAGAAAAAAGCATCAGTCGTGATTTATTGCATATGAATATTGCTACTGCTACAACAGAAACAAATGAAGCTTACTTGCTATTTTTCCTACTAAGAGGATAATAGCATTTTTTCCCTTCTTTTTGTTCTTTGTCTTCCTGTTCCGCCTAGATCTCTAGCCTTAGAACCTGGTATTCCTCTTCCTCTTCATCCTTCTCTTTCAGTTGGCATTTGTAGTTTTCACCATCCAAGCTGGTATCTTATTTTTCTACTTCCCTGGGATGGTTAGTTCATATGAGGAAGATCATGATATAAGCAATCACACAGGCATTTTCATCAAGATCACAAATCAGGTTATCAGCCCTTTGTATCCAGCCAATCACTTTGGCTAACAATGGGCTAATAATGCCAAATGGGTAAGGAGGGAACCATAATTCTTGAGCCAGATGATGACTACAGGGACTATGGAGTATGAGCCAACATGCCTGACTGTAGGATCATCTGCTTTGTAATCCCAGCAGTGTTGTTGTAGGGATAAAGAACCATATATCTGATATTCACTGGTAGCTCATGCTATAATCCTACTTACTAAGGAGGCTGAGATCTAAGGAGAGATTTGAGGATCACAATTCAAAGCCATGTTAGGTAGGAAAGTCTCTTACAGCCTTATCTCCAGTTAACTGCCAAAAAATGGAATGTAGAGGCATGGCTCAAGTGGTATAGTGCCAGCCTTTAGTGAAAAAGCTAAGGAACAGCACCCAGGCCCTGAGTTCAAGCCTTAGTACTGGCACCTCATACCCCACACATACAAATTAAAAATATTTCAGGTTAAACAGTTAGTTTAACATTTAGTTAACAGTTAGTTTGACATTCTCTGCAAAGCACTAACAAGGAAAGATAATTCAAATTGAGGAAAATAAAGTAAAGCATATACAAGGGAAAGGTTACTAGTAGATGTATTTCATTATGGGGTGATAATTTTCTATCCCTTTAAAGAATACACATTCAAAGTAAGCAATACATTATGGGATTATATTTTTATTAATTTTTCTAATAGTATATATCTTCTTTCCCTCATATTTCTATAATATTTATTTATAAAAACTAACGCTGGCTGGGCACCTGTGGCTCATGCCTGTATCCGAGTGACTCAGAAGGCTGAGGTCTGAAGATCATGGTTTAAAGCCAGCCCGGGTAGGAAAGTCCATGAGACTCTTTTCTCCAATAAACCATCAGAAACTGGAAGTGACGCTGTGGCTCAAGTGGTAGAGCACTTGTCTTCTGCTGAAGAGCTGAGGGACAGCACCCAGGCCCAGACTTCAAGCCCTATGACCAGAAAAATACAAAAACAAACAAACAAAAAACCAGTCTGATAGTATGCAGTGTTAGGTACTTGGCATAAAGTATTTTTTAACTTGGTTTTGCTCTTACCCTGTTGGAGAATTTATGGAATTCTGAAACTTAACTCTAAAAAATTGGCCAAAGCCATAATCAAAAAAGGGCAGTGAAATTTAAAAGTCTTCAAATCAATTTTCCCAGCTTGCTAACGGAAGGTGTATTTTTAATTGGCCCATTGAGCATGTGGGGGAGCAAAAGTCACCTGAAAATTGATATATAAACAGTGGATAACGTCCTAAGAATTTCTTAATGACTCAAGACAACTATAGTATATCATTAAAGTCAACAGAGATACCTTGAAATGAATGTGTATTTGAAATCAGCTTTGAATGATGAGTGCCTCTTGTGGGATTGTTGCTCCTGGTGTTTTCCCATATATGTGTTTTGTATTTTCTCTGGTTTGTAACCTGCCTCCCAAAGTAGGTATTCCTATAATGTACCTGCTCTGTTCAATAGTTGCCACCCCTTTTAGGGAAGGGCAGATACATGTTTCTCATGAAAGAGATTTAGCTAGCAGTTAACTATATTTCATGAGTAGAAGCAAATAAAAGTCTTGTGTTTTTTATATCAGCAACCATTAGTATATTTACTCAGATCACTGTGAATGAATGAATGAAGCCTTAAGTAATTCAACTTTCCTGCTCAAAACACTGATAATCCCTCTAGATACAAGAAGAATTTATTGTTGAACAGGAAGGTAAATCTTAGACGCTTTGAAGCCTTACAGATGTGTCTGTAGACTTGGAAAGGTTTTTAAAACAAGGGGTCCTATAATTAGGCATACAGAGGCCTAGAGGTAATGATCTTAGGAGAAGGCTCTCCTGTGGTTTTTAATAATGATGTTGACCCTATCATCAGACACAACGTAAAAGAAAATTTGATAGTAGCCAGGGACCCTACATCTAATTTACTGTGTGGTAAATTAGGGAGAGTTTCCTACCTTATGTTTTAGGCTGAGTTAATACTAAAAATTTAAATTCACAAATAGAGAACTCATTTTCAGGTTACTAAGTTTTCACTTTATTCATTTTCATGTTACTTAACCATTATCATCTTCACTGAGTTTGGTGAAAAATGTAATGAATAAGTTAAGGAGACTATTTCAAAAGACTTTTTCTTTTAATGACTTTCACAGTGAATTCTATACAAAGAACAAGGATGGGGGTTGGTAATAACAAAATACATTATGTCTCTATAGGAAGATAGAATAAGGAAACCCAATAAAAGCTGTTAAAAATGAGATGGGGGAAAGAGAGAGCAACAGAGGGGTCTAATCTGATCAAAGTATAATAAGGCATGTGTGATATACTACAGTGAAATCCCCTGGTACAGTTCATACATGGTAATAAATAAGATTGAACAAAGGTTGCTTAACTTGAAGGTATACATTTGAACTTCTGAGGTCATCTAACAGGATCCTGATCAGTGTTGCTCATTAAGTAAAACAGAACACTCAGAGGCTGCTTTGGGGTATAAGTGATATGAACTGGGGCAGGTGGTTTTGTCTCTGCCCATCTGTTAAATGGGTATTATAATATTTACTTGGCAGAATGGCTGAGAGGCTTAATTAAAGTTTATGGAGTGATTTGAGAGCCTGAGAGATGAAGCTTTGAAAACATAGTATGTTATTATCTCATCTGAGATTTCTGTTGCTTACATTTCTCGTCTTGAACACTGCAGCACATCCATGTCTATCATTCAGAAAGCGCTCTGTGATTTTTTTGTTTTGTATAAAGACATCACATAAGACAAGAGAAATATGTCCCTAGATATGATCATATGATTATATATAGAGAGTTATTTTGTAAGCTTAAAAAAGTTCTCTTAAAAAGTTCTATCTGATGAAGCCTTTATCTATTAATCAGCTACATTTTTAGTGCCTATATATTTTAATTGGTGATATTTCATTAGAACCAATAAAAATGTTTTAAAATGAGAGGGTCATAAGAAAAAGTTTTACTTTCTTTGATGAAATGAAAAGCCTATTGTGCATGCATATATATATTTGCATGTCTATGTTAATTTACACACAGAACAGTGCCACTTGAGTAGCAATGGAACTAATTTTCAATAATTTTAAGTTGATAAAAGATATTTGTTCCTTTTCTTTCCATCTTGCTTACCTTTCCCTTCTGCTTTATGAGTTAACTTGAGGTTGTCATATTCATGAATTTATACCTCATACTCCTGAGTTACTAACTGCCACTTCTCTATCATTGGGAAAGAATATCACATTTTTCTCATTAGAATAATGTAATAATTTTGAATTACATTCTGGCTAAAGAATTATTATCAAATAAGCCTTGGAAATATGATCAACCACAATTCCTGTAAAGTTTAAATGTCGTGTATTCTTTGGCACATGTAAGTTTTTTTATTTTTATTTATTTAATTTTTTTATTGTGAGAATACCGTACAGAGGAGTTACACTTACATGGGCAAGATAATGACATGTAAGTTTATTTAAAACAAAACTGTAAGTTATTTTTATGAATTTATCTTACCTAAAGTTAACTATTATAATAAATCACATTTTCTCAATTCAGAATTATAGCACATTAATAGAACATAACTTGAGAAAACCATGTAACAAATTTTCTAAAGGGAAATTAGATTCTCACATAATATATTCCTATAGCTAAAAATAATAGTAAAAAAATACTGACCAGGTGCTAGTGGCTTGTACTTGTAACCCTAGCTACTCAGGAAACTAAGAATTGAGGATCACAATTTGAAGTCATCCTGGGTGGGAAAGTATGTGAGACTCATCTCCAGTTAATCACCAGAAAACCAGAATTAGAGCTGTGGCTCAAAGTGTTAGTATGAGAGAAAAAGCTCAGGAATAGTGCCCCATGGCTGACAAAAAAAAAAAAAAAAAACGATAGTGTAAAATTGTTAAAGAAATTCTGTCAATAATTGACAATATCATCAAGGATTTCGCTTGTAAGAAAAATCCTGCATCTTATTATATTTGAAAAATGTGTGTGTGTGTGTGTGTGTGTGTGTGTGTGTGTGTGTTATCCCTGCCTGACATGCCACTCTGAAAGTAGTCTTGAGGCAGAAAGCTCCAAAAGCAGTAGCTGCAAGAAGGGCTTGTTGTATTGATGAGGAAAATGTTTTGCTGATGTTAGAAAAACTCAACTCTGCAACAATAGACAGTACGTTGTTCAACATCAGGAGAAGGATGGCAAAGAGAAAGTGTGTATTAACAACAAAACAATAAGATAATGGAAAATTGGTGACAGAATTCATAAATAACATCGTCTTTACTCAGGTCCATGAAAAAGTAGAAAAATTTCATCATCACTTTGGACAGGAAGAAACTGAGAAGGAAAGTGATTTGTTGAATGAACAAATATCCTTTTTGCTTCATTAATCTTTTCATTATATTTAATTATCTTTATTACAAATGTCTTACATGCAACAATTTCTAAGTTTTTGGTTTAACATGGATCAAGCCCTTTGGTTAGTAAATACATACATTTGGGGTAACAACAACCAGAATTATGCTGGCAACAGTCTTTTAAGTTTTATAGACCCTTCCCATCCCCACTTTCCACCCAACAGTAATTATCATTTTAGGCACTTTGGGATTAAGAGTAGGGATGGAAGAAGATAATTAGAAGGAAGAATAGGAGAGAGGGGAAGTAAAAGAAGTCATTAGAAAGTTGTGTGTAAAGCCTTTTACGAAAGTATTTTTTAAAATGTTAGATATTTTAAGACATATTTTTAGCACTGATAATATATATTTATGGACATAAGCTTCTGCTTTGGGGAGGAAATCCACACTAATTCAAATAGAATGTTCAAAATTAAGCTAAAAATATATTTTCCCTTCTTTCTTTCTTTCTTTCTTCCTTCCTTTCTTTCTTTCTTTCTTTTTTTTCTGGGGACTGTCCTTGAACTCTTCAGCTCAAGGAGAGCACTCTATCACTTGAGCTATAGCACCACTTCCAGTTTTCTGGTGGTTAATTAAAGATAAGAGTCTCAGGGACTTCCTGCCCAACTTTCCTGCCTGGGCTGACTTTGAACCATGATCCTTAGATCTCAGCCTCCTGAGTAGCTAGGATTATAGCCATGAGCTACTGGTACCTGGCTGTTTTCATAATAATATAGCAACTGAGAAATCATGCCTATAATCCTAGCTACTAAGGAGGCTGTGATCAGAGAATCATGGTTTGAACCTAGCCATTGGAAAGAAATCCAGGAGAGTCTTGGTCTTGAAATAAGTATAAGTGTGGCTCAAGTATAGAGTAACAGCATTGAAGGAAAAATATGAAAAAGCCAAGTGAAAACATGAGACCTGGAGTTCAAATCCCAGTACTAACAAAACAAAAATAAACAAAAAAATCCTTATTTCCTTTTAGAAGTGTTGATTGAACTATTTCAGGAAAATGAAAGAAATAATTAGTAAATCATTCTTCTTCTTTCTTCTTTCTTCTTCCTCCTCCCTCCTCCCTCTTCCCTTATCCTCCTCCTCCTCCTCCTCCTCCTCCTCCTCGACCTTTCTGGCAATTTTCTCTTCTTTTGGAGATAAGGGAAATTAATAGTTTTATTCTGTTTATACAAAAGTATTTCAATTTTGCATTTTGATATAAACATAATTGAATATATTTTTCCTTCTTTGAAAGATATCTCTAAAAACATTATTCTGGGGAAATGAGAAATGTGTATTTTGTGGCTTTGGGTTAGACCTAAAAACACTACCATCTATACTTCTGATAAACATTTTCCTTCAACACTTGTCTAAAAAGCACAATGTTGAGGTAAATTATACTGTGCTAAAATAAAAGCACAGAGAAGTATTTCTCTTTGTAACTTCAACATATAAAGGACTAGGACCCATGTGAAGGAATGGCAAGATTATGTGGCCAGAATTATTTTATCATGCACTGTCCTGGAACCAGCTACATTCTAGATTTGGCTAGAATGGATCCTAAAGACACAGTAACCGCTTAAAAGGCAAGTCACTGTGAGGTGGCTCTGGCTCCAAACAGAAAGCTGTCAGTTTTCTCAGGGCCAAGTGGTGTACTTTTGGAGGCTGTAAGCTGTAACCTTTAGAGAGCATGAAACCGGAAGTGAGGCCTGTGACTCATGATTTAGATGAAAAATGAATCAAGCAAGTTTCCAAGTGAATTCAAATTCTGTACGTCTTTAAGAAAAATCATTTATAGTGAGAGAGAGAGGGAAAAAAGAGAGAGAAAAAAGAACAACTGAATTATTCTTTTTTTTTTTGGGTCCAGTCGTGGGCCTGAACTCTGGGCCTGGGCGCTGTCCCTCAGCTCTTCAGCTCAAGGCTAGCGCTCTACTATTTGAGCCACAATGCCACTTCCGGCTTTTTTCTTTTTGCTTATGTGGTGCTGAGGAATCGAACCCAGGGCCTCATGCATGCAAGGCATGCGCTCTACCACTGAGCCACCTTCCCAGCCCACAACTGAATTATTCTGTGCAGAGAATTGTTGCGTGGGAGGCAGATTCCACTTTTCACACACACAGTGGAGGTAACTAAGTTAAGTAAAAACCCAATGAGTCTGCACTGTGTTTCCCAAGTCGTTGGCTGCTCTCCTCCTCTGCTTCAAGTTGTGGTCCAATATGGGATCTATGCAAGGGAAGAGTAAAATAGAACAGACTGTATAGTTCAAAGTGTTCAGAACATAACTTCTGGGCCAAGAGCTCATCGTTAAAACCTTTAAAACATCAATGTTGTGCAGTTGTTGTTGGTGGTGGAGGTAAAGAGAGCAGTGTGAAAATGCCAATTTACTTCAGGTACAGTGGTAGGGTACAGTGCTCCAGTGTGACAGGATTCACTTGATATTGGGAAGATAGAGATGAAGGAGGACAAGATTAGTGATCATTGCCATCTCTGGTGTCTCATGTTTATAATCCTAGCTGAGATCTGAGGTTCCTGGTTCAAAGCTGGCTCAAGAAGAAAAGTCCTTCAATGTTACTGAATTTGGACAAGTTTGCTTTGTGACCTATAATGTGTTCTATTTTGGAAAACATTCCATGTGCTGCTGAGAAAAACGTGAATTCTGATGCTGTTGGGTGAAATGTTCGGTAGATGTCTGTTAAGTCTAGTTGATCTATACGGTTGTTTAGGTCTGCGGTTCCTCTGTTGAGTTTTTGCCTAGTTGATCTATTTAGTGGGGGTCTATCCAATCTTTGGATCTATGTGGGATTTGAGGGAAAGTAGTGTTTCTTGGATAAATTTGGGTGCTCCGTTGTTTGGCAAATTGATATTTAGAATTGTAATATTCTCCTGAATGAGAGATCCCTTAATTAGTATGTAGCGACCTTCTTTATCTCTTCTCACTAATTTTAATTTGAAGTCTATTTTATCAGATACTAGGATTGCAACTCCCGCCTGTTTATGGGGGCTGTTTGCTTGGTAGATTTTGTTTCAGCCTTTCACTTTCAAAGTATGTTTGTTTTTGTGGGCAAGATGTGACTTCTGAAGACAGCAGATAGAAGGATCTTGCTTTTGAATCCAACTAGACAGTCTGTGTGGCTTACTTGGAGAGTTAAATCCATTAATGTTGAGAGTTAGGACTGAGAGGTGTTTGGTAGTTCCTGCCATGTTATCCACCTTCTTGGGGGCTGCAACAACTGGGTTCTTCCAATGGTTCTTGGATTCTCAGTTTGGGTGCAGTTTCTTGGCCTTTATTGTGGTCTTGATGGTTTTCTATACATAGAAAATGTGGTAGATGTACACAATGGAATTCTACACCTCCATCAGAAAGAATGGCATTACCCCATTTGTTAGGAAATGGAAAGACCTGGAAAAAATTATATTAAGTGAAGTAAAACAGGCCCAAAGAAACATAGGTCCCATGGTTTCCCTTATTTTCAATATGTCTGATACAAGCAGAAATGGTCAGATAAGTTGATGTTACATGAAATGAACCCCAAGATAAGGATTCAAATGTTTTTTTTTCTTTCTTGCTATTGTTTCTAACATATTTATACAATATTTCTTTGGTGCTTTGTATGTCCCTCCCCCACAGTATAACCCCTGTTTTCACTGTATTTGATGCTGGTATAATTTGGGGAGGGGAAGGAAAAAAACAAATTGTTTAAATAGGATACAGGTGGATCCATTGCAACAATGAGATGTACAAAATGTTATGTCGAAAAACGAACTTTACAACTTTGGCGAGGGGAAGGGGGAGACAGGGCGGGGAGTGGAGGAGATGGGAAGGAATGAGAAGGGGAAACAAAGGAGGAGGCAACAATGCTTGATAAGAAATGTACTCATTACCTTGTAATTTTAACCCCTCTGTACAGTATTTTCACAATAAAAAAAATAAAAAAAGAAGAATAGTCCATGGTAATGTGGCCAGCCTTCAGAAGAAAAAGCCACGCAAGTGAGTAAGGCCCTGAGTTTAAGCCCCAGTACCATCATGCACACATGATCATCATGCACACACACACACACATATATACATTTTAGGGGGAGGAGAAAGAGAATTTACCAGTCACTGGGGACTCACATCTACAATCCTAGCTACTCAGAAGGGTGAGATCTGAGGATCCTGGTTTGAGTCCAGACAGACAAATCTGTGAGACTCTTATCTCAAAGTAAACAGCCGAAAAAAAAAACAACAACCCAGAAAAGAAAGTGTGGTTCAAGTGGTGGAACACTAGTCTTAAGCAAAGAAGCTCAGGGACAGCACCCAGCCGTTCCTTTTTGTTGTTGGTGGTGATGGTCATGGGGCTTAAATTCTGGGTCTGGGCACTGTCCCTGAGCGCGTTAGCTCAAGGCTAGCCCTCTACCACTTGAGCCACAGTGCCACTTCTGGTTTTCTGGTAGCTAATTGAAGATAAGAGTCTCATGGACTTTCTTGTCCAGGCTGGCTTTGAACCACGATTCTCAGATCTCAGCCCAGCACTCCATTTTTAAGCCCCAGAACCAGCACACCACATACACAAAAAAAGAAGTTGAAATCACTGCTTTTTTTAGGGGCTAAATAAAAAAGGAGGGAGGCAAAATGGAAAGTCAGAGAAGAAGCCAAGGTGATTACTTAACATTACTAGAGCAAGTCTGTTGGAAAAGTGGGCTTGCTTGCTCCAGCTAGGACCTTAGCAAATGGTATGACCCCAATTGTTCCCCCCACACTCCTACTTACCCCCTTATCTTTAAATGAGGATAGAGATCCCTACCCTAGGAGGAAGTTATCAGGATCCAATGAGATAATGAGGTGAAAGTGTTTCCAGAACTCAGAAGTCTATCCCCATGTGAGGTGTGGCTGCTCTTTGGGGATGGAAACCGCAGCTTCCTGCCTTACAATGAACTTCACATCCTCTCACTTGGTGTACAAGCTCAAGGTCCTATTTGAATGAGATGATTCCTATCCAGCCTATTTCAAAACCTCCTACCACATTCTCTCTTATCCCTGGTAATAAAAGCTAAGAACCTGCTCCACGGCCAGAGATCTGTGACCCTTCTGCCTTTTCTGTGCTCCTCAAGGAGAAACCAAAGCAGTTTCAAGAATAGAATGTACACTTTTGTCCTGGGAAGCTGGCTATGGGAGAGGAGGGCCTTTCTGTGGGATTGTCCCGAGAGGGGTGGGGTGTGTTGTGGGTGCCGTTAGATTACTGCTTCTCGGTAGAGACAGCTGTGTCCGTATTACCTCTTTCCTCACCATACTGATCACAGACATGTTAGGTAGTGACTATGCCTCAATCACGGGCTGTCCCTAGGAAGAAATGATTTCCCCTCACAAAGCTCCAATAAGGGGAGAGGCTCATCAGAATTCTCACGACTGAATCATTGCCATGAGCTAATGTCTCCAGCTTTATGAGTCAGTGCTAGCCTAGGCATTGGTTTTGTAGGTAACCAAAAAAAAAAAAAATGAGGACACAGGTTAAGCTCCCTCATTGTCATTTGCTTGTGCAGGAAGAAAGCAAACAGAGCTGTCACTAGATAGTGACATTTCATAGGCTCTGATGTTGAGTCCTTCTCTGGGCAGGAGTTAGGATGAGAAGAGTTGAAGAGTTAAATATCATCACAATAAAAATCTCTGTGATTTGTGTGTGTGTGTGTGTGTGTTGCCTGGCTTCTGGCAAAGTAGGCGAAATGATGTGTTTGGGAGATGAATGTGCATGTAACAGGCAAGACGTAGCTTGCAGAAGAACATCTGTAACCAACCCATTCTGTATGAGATAGGGCCAAGACTTGTTTGTGCTTTAGCACCTGTTTGAACATGTTGAATATTTTAAAAGATTTATAAAGTTTTAGAGGATATCTCTCCTATTGTTATTTTCTCATATAACAGGCATATGTATTAACAGCCTGCTTAAGAAAATGCATGTACATATCCTGAATTTGGATAATGCCACTATTGAACTAAATGATACAAAAGTGAATTGTTAGCATTATAAAGTACTTATGAAAATATTTGGAATCATATTGATTTTATGTTAAGTATTAAAAATCATATTGAATTCATATCAAGTTATTAAAATGAAGTAAGCAGCTAACGAATCTACCTACTAATCTAGCAGTAGGTAAAAATACATAGTGCTTTCCATGTTTCTACATGTTCATTGTAGAGATTTTGTAGAAAGAATAACAGAAGTACCTGTATATTTTGCTCAAAGCTTGATCAAAGGGCTAGAGTATGGCTTTAACTAGAAATCTTTGCCTCACAAGTCTCAACTTCCTAGTTCAAATCTTAGTACCATAACAAACCAACCAACCAACAAACACTACAAACTTCATTACAAAGAAAAGCAATGGAGAGGAGAAGAGAAATCAGTGAGGGATAGTAGGTTTAAATAATATCTATCAATCAAATTACAGGATTGTTAACTGCCCTTGTCTTTAAGATATGTGTATAAATGTGTACATACATGGAAAATCTTGAGAGAATTCTCTTACCTTGAGTAAACTACCAAAAAGCTGGAATTAGAACTGTGGCTTAAGTGATAGTGCATCAGCCTTGAGCTAGGCCCTGAGTTCAAACTGGCACACACATGAAAACATGTGCAATCTTCTGTGGTGGTAATGTTCTTTACAACACACCTTTTGGGAAGAGAATGAAAGATATATGCTATGACTGGTAACAAATATTCAGAATTCACAAAAAGGACTGTTCTTCCCATCGGTCCATTACCCTCTCTTCTTCCTCTCCCTCATCTCTTTCTTGTTTCCTGCTTCATTCTCTCAAGAAGGAAATGACATAAAGAAAAAGACAAAGGAAGAAAGGAATAGGAAATGATGACAGAAATATTGAGAAACTTAAATTTTAGTTGTTCTTTAGTGAAATGAAACATTTAAGCTTCCACAGGTTAAACTAGCTTAAATAAAGTCTTTGGATTCATATATCAAGCCTTTTCAAAATGTCTGAGCCAACTATACATACTGTATACAGTAAAGACAAATGTTGTCTTCTGACATGGAAAACTCAGAAATGTTTTGACACAAGCATCTGAGTTGATTCCATTTGATCAACTTCTTGGAAAAAGCATTAGTTCAACAGGCAAAAAAGTAATTTCTAGTTTTCCTTAGACATTAAAATAGCTTAATAGATACCAAAATGTTAACAATGTGTCTCTCTAGGAAGTAAGAACACATATTTTTTTTAATTTTTAGTTTGTATTGGCTTTATAACACACACACACACACACACGAAACTTTACTGGCGAGAAATCAATAAAATGTACTATGAAAGCACTATACCAAAGTAAGTCTTGATCTAAATGAAGTGTCCCAATAAAGACATAAAAATCATTTTTTTCCTCAGTAAGTTCTAAGAAATAACAGCTATGTTTAGAACTCCATGATTTCAAGGGGGAAAAAGCCAATGTTAAAGAATTTTGCTTAGCATTTTTCAAATTTTATCTTCTCAGAAATTTCAATATGACAAGCCACCTAATCTGATATGTCCAAATGGAGGCTTTTAATAGCTGTCACATGATTTGGTCAATGGCTGTTGTATAGGTTTTGTATCATAAAGTGAGGATCTGGTAAGGATCTGGGGGCCAATACCCTTTGTTGTAGCTAAACTGAGACACTCCATCAGGTCTCAACTGTTATTGTAGACCGAAGAGTGCCATTAGTTTTAAAATACATTTCTTGAACACTAGTGTTATACTTTGGAGAATAACAAGTATAACTGCACAGTTTATTAGCTGGGGTAAATAGGCAAGTGACAAGACCTCTTTAAAATTTAATTTCTTCATCTTTCAGGTGGAAATAATCTCTCTTGAAGGTTGTTAACTTTCAATTTATGAAGCTTATAGTCCAAAGCCTGCCTCTAAGCAGGCCCTTGACGAATCATGCTGGATGCTGTAGGGTAATCATATTAATAGACAGATAAGAGCCCTTCTTCAAAGAATTCATAGTCAATCGGAGCAAACGGAGAAAGCTGCTAGCTATAATTCAGTGTGACAGGTGCTATAATCTTCCTGGAATGTCCCTCTACCCACTACCACCTTTGTCTTCCAGGCAGACTCCTACTCATCCAATTAAACTCACTGGAAGCTTAATTGTAGATGAAACCTTTCCTTACTTTCCCCTCCCCCCACTCCTATGTACACCCACTTACTCTGGGGTTCACAGGCATTAGCCTGGCCTTTTCATGTCTGTGTCTGACACTTGTAATGGGTCTAAAGAAATATCTATCAGAGAATATTTCTTTCAGATATGCTAGCTAGACTGATGCTTTGTCACTTATTTTTTGTTGTTAATTTTTGAGATAGAATCGTGCAAACTTGTCTTCCTGAACTGGACTTGAATTGCAGTCCTCCTCTTCTCAGCCTCCTAAGTAGCTAGGATTATTAGTGTGAGCTACTAGCTCTTCTTGTCTAAACAAATGTGATTCAGCACACACACACACACACACACACACATACACACACACAAACACACACCTAGTTTTATAGATAGTTTAATGTTCAGTGGTAGCTCTCAAAGGGTAATCAGAGCCTTGAAATTAGGAGAAAAATAAAATGTAGAGTGAATAAGGATGAGTGAAAACAGGCAAATGTCAACATTTGAGAGAGGAAAAGTTGAAGCTAGGGAGAAGTCCACTGAGCCAGAGTGAGCAGGGCTTGGAATATTATCCTTAAGAATGTATCTGTAGTTTTTCAAGAATGAAGACACAAGAGAGACTGGTGATGTCAGGTTCTCCTGGAGGAGATAGCAGATCCAGTTAGGAGGCTGGAAGGCAAGGGCAGGAAGACTGATTGGGAGTGTGTAAGGGTTCAGAGAAGAGATAAGAGCAAGGGGAAACGTATGATGAGTGTGGGACTGGAAGTAGATTTGCAGTATATATTTCAGGCAGAGAGAAGACCTACTTCCTACAATTGAGGTGATTTTTGACTCCTGAAATTGTGGTATTTCCTGTATGTTGGTTTTAAGATTACTTCTCATCAAGATTGTACTCATAAATAGGTCAAATTGTTAGATTCCTCAAGTGTTTGGGGATGTTATTAAGGGATATGTTTTGCTTTCTTCATTTTTGCATCTTTGCATTCTTCGTTGGCTGTTTATCCTACATCCTTGTGTATGACAGGACCCAAATGTAAATAGCTGGCCCAATAAGGAAATTCTTCAGGATATATGTAGCTTGACTTTAGTTTGAAGGGTTATGGGTCAAAGGGAAGACATATCTATAGGGGTCCAGCTTTTTGTAATCTATGAAATATATAAATATGTGTGTATACATACATATTTTAATATATATTAAGCCTTCCTCCTGTTTTTTATCCTAATAAGAGTGAATAATTCTGTGAAAATAATGTCACTAACAGTAGTTTATAAAAGAGCAATATCTTAAGTTTTAGACTAATGAAGAAGAGCATATGCTATTCATGAGTAATGCTATTGCCCAAAATTACCAACCAGATATGTACTTATCCTCTCATCCATGGTGGTCCTCAGTAAATATTTAGCAAATCTCTTCTTTCCTGAATAATAGGGACATGAATTTATTACAAAGAATATTTACCTAGTATTGAGTTGATAAGCTACTTTTATTTTCACAAGAACTCAAAGGAAGATTAAGAATTCTTGACAAAAAAACCCCATATTATTCAATACTGTATTATTAAATCTTGCTATAGCAGCTGGACCAAAATAAGAAGGCAGAAGTGTCTGCCTAGTGAACCAAGAGTTAGGAAAATAAATCAGGAGGCTAATGAAATGTTTCTCTTTGCTTTAATGCCTAAAAATATACTACAGAGATTGTTCTGACACTGAATATGATATGATTGTGAGCTTTAAGAATTTATACTGAAAGGTAGTTGCAAGCAAACATGTTAGATGCCATCTGTCAATGCTTAGAAAATGACCTTCTATATTTTCTAATGGTTTGACCTGAGATTAGGAAGAGTAGCAAATAGCTGGAGATGAGCTGCTGTGTTTATTTTAAAATGATAGCAGGATTTGTGCTTGGGGACAGTTCCAGAGTTTATTTCACTTCTGACTAAATTCAGTGCCAAACATTTCTATGCTACATTCAACTATACTCTCAATCCTCCATCTTGGTAGAAAGACACCAGTGGAAATTTACTAGGATGGCAATTGGATGGGTGAAAGGCTCTGGCCAGGGAGTCTTAAACTATTGTTTGCAGAAAGATGGTTGAGATGTAACTGAAGACTTGAATAGGAGAATCTAGTTGGTAAATACAGCTATACCTTTAAAAAATATAGTTAAGAGCTATCCTTAGAGCAGTTTGTCACAGTTCCTGATACAAAGATTGATAACTTGTGGATTTGCAAAGCAAAACAAAACACATTTACCCTTCAACTTGATTAACTGCAGCTCTGATAATCGTGAGTTTCACAGCAAAGGTTAGGGACAAAGTTCATTCTATAAAACTAAGTATTGGAAATTGGATATCAGCATTCAGTTCTAAGGAGTGAAAGACTTCAAATTTGGCAGCAAGACTAAAAATCATCAACATCTTTTCTATTGTCATAGTTGTACTGTTCATATCAGAGATATAATTATCATCCTATTTTCATTGGTTTTGTACAAGTGACATCTCACTTTACAGAGCAAACATGCAATTTTGTTGTTGGTAGTATTGTCATATTTAGTCTACCACTAGATTGAAAGATATATAAAGTAAGATTTCTATGTAGAAATTTAGCGTCTTGACAGGAAAAACAAATGAAGGACTATGATTTTAATAAATAAAAGATATATATGTATGTATGTATATATATATGCTTTACAAAGAAAACAAATACAAATTCTTTGAGAGACTTTGAAGGAAAAATGGTATAACTGCTATTCTGTAAATGTTGTTTGAATAAAGGAATGAGTGTGTAAAAGTGAGAAAAATATCCCACGCAAATCTAGAGTAAATTAAACAGAGACTGCTCAAACAGATTTACTTAGGGCCTGAAAATGTCATTTTAAATTATCCATGAGCAATATAAGAGAAATGGGGGGGGGGAGGAAAGAAAGAAAGAAACAAACCAAAGCTTCTTGCCCCAGCCTCTGCCTGGTGAGATGACCAGCAGAGCTAACTCAGATGAGCAGCCCTGCTTCCCTCTGCTCTCTGTGTGGTTTCCTTCTCACTACCAGTTGCCAACTTCTTGGCAGAGCAAACCCCATCAGGAGTACAGAGTCTAGCCAAATGAGAGCAGTGTGGTGCTATCTACAGCAACATAAATCCTTATAATTTCAACATGGAAGATAGTTATTCAAATCAGTTGCTTGAGGTTCCTTGGCTCCTGAGTGCTTTCTGTACCTAATAAAGAGTTCCACTTGATTATTGTCTATCCAATGATTGAATTAAGTATACATCTTTATTTTATAAATAAATTATGTAGGAACACATCTCCCCCCCCCCAATTATCTTTGAAAACATTTCTGGTGTTATTTTCTTAAGGAGTTGCTATTATTTTTCCATGTGTAAGTTGCAGGACACTTCTATTTCATGGTATCATTTGATCATGCACTCTGAGATGTTAAGGATGAGAACACGGACTGAACAGATAGTCTCTAGGCTTCGTATGTGGTAGAACTGAGATTCTGATTCCCTGGTGAGCTATTCATGGGACAAAGGCAGTGTGAATCTACATCCAGTCTGCACTGTTTAATCCTCTTCTCCTATTATAGGAACATTACAATTAAAGAAGCAGAATTTTGGGCTGGGAAGGTGGCAGAGCACTTGCCTTGCATGCCTGAGGCCCTGGGTTCGATTCCTCAGCACCACATAAGCAAAAAGAAAAAAAAGCCGCAAGTGGCTCTGTGGCTCAAGTGGTAGAGCGCTAGCCTTGAGCTGAAGAGCTGAGGCACAGTGCCCAGGCCCAGAGTTCAGGCCCCACGACCGGAGGCCCCCGCCCAAAGAAGCAGAATTTGGTTGATAAACAGTAGGTTTTAATTTTTAATATGTAAGACTAGCATTATAATTTTCAACCTAAAAGTCAGTGTTCTATGAAAATGACCCTGCTCTCATTAGAGGAAAATGAATCTTCAGTTGATGCAAGTAACTAACTTCTTTTTGCTATTGAGTTTTTACTAAATAACTAGATGATAGAAAATATGAACAACATTATCTTGACGGAGTACAGTATTCTCATAGTCATCCAGAGAGATAACTGTTAGATCCAAAGTCCTTGGTACAATGATTGTTAAGGGTCAACTCTCTGCTTTAACTAGTTCTTCGCTAAAATGGCTTTAGTACAGCTCAGGTTCAATGGCTGTAGCTGTAGCAAGCTCACCAGCCAAAACCAAAAGTATTAGTGACAACACAATGACAAAGGCTAAAATTGAAAGCTCTTTGCTCTCATCCTCATTTTCTAGTAATACATAATGTTTGGCCTAAATTTCAACCTCCAGCATTTTGCTTATTTTCCTATGTATGTTGTTATGATATCAGAAGTTGACAATTGATGACCATCTCTGAAGTTTGGAAGATGAACTGCAACTTGTAGTTACCATTAGTTAACTATAAAGCCAAGCAATCCATAGATATTTGGCCGTGTCAGAATAATTCTCCAAAACAGGGAATTAATATTTCCATAGTATATTGGCTTTAAGTCACCTGTTGAATACAGAGCTCTTCTTATATTTGGGAATGCCTGGCCCTTGTAAACAGAGTTGTTCCTGCTATTATCATGACATCAAATGTTTTTGTTTTTGTCTGTCATGTGTCTTGAACTCTGGTCCTGGGCACTGTCCCTCAGCTTTTCAGCTCAAGGCTAGTGGTCTACCACTTGAGCCACAGCACCACTTCCAGCCTTTTTCTGCTTATGTGGTGCTGAGGAATCAAACCCATGGCCTCAGGCATGCAAGGCTAGCACTCTACCACTGAGCCTTCTCAGTCCCCAACATCAAATGTTTTAAGCACATTAACTGTTGTATAGTTCCTATTTTTGCTTGCTTAAAATTAAGCACTTATAAGATAAAGAGAGCAAGGGCAGAGGTGGGACTGGACTTTCTCTTATGCATCACTGTAAACAGTGAATGGCATCAGATTTGCTCAGGGTTTTTCCTTTCACCTTGCCCCCCCAACAACCTGAGGTTAGGAAATAATATAAGCTCCACCTAATCTAAGTTTATATCACTCATGATTCAACTATCTTTCCAATTTAAAATTTTATCTGAAAGAAATCATGTATGCTGCTGGAGAGCTGGGAGGTGAGGAGAAGTATGGCCTCGAGAAGAAAATGCAGTGAATGAGTAGAAGCAAATAAGTACTTCAAACCAAAGGATTGGCTCATCTCTACTGCAAAACATGCATTTGCTTTGGCTCAAAAAGTGCCTTCCTCCTTTGTGAGCATGTTCCGGATTATGTAAGCAGTGTCCAAATAACAAACCCAATACCTCTTACCTAAAGAATGCAAAACACTTTGCAAACAGAAGAACTTAGTCCCTGCGTAATAGAGCAACATCTTTTTAAAATGCTCTGTTTTATAGATTGGGAAGTAAACTCAAGGAGACATAGCAATCTGTCCATGTTGACAAAATAGACTAAACTCTAACTGTAGCTTCCTGTCTCCTTAGAGGTAGACCACACTGAAAGACAAGTCTTAAGTCAAGGGTAGCAATTTTCTCTCTCTCTCTCTCTCTCTCTCTCTCTCTCTCTCTGTCTCTTTCTTTCTCTCTCTGTTTCTCTCACTCTATTTCTCTCTCTCTCCTTCTCTCTCTCTCTCTCTGAAAAACACAAATTGCACAAGAGACATATTTGCATAAAGATAGATCTCTAAAAACGTTGACTTTTCCTTTTACTTCGGACAGAAATTAGAAAGATTAGATCTCTTCCCCCACTGGATTTTAGAGTAGAGAAGTTTACCAAGAAGAAAAGACAATCTTTTTGCATTCTCTCTTGTCTTTTCATGAAAAAAAAAAACATTAATCCATTCAGAATGGGAAATAGTTTATTTGGAAAGTGCACAAGAAAGAATAGTTATAAAGCAGATATGCTTAGAATATGCATAGATATAAATTAAAAGTAATTCGAAGAAAATAAACGTGTGTGCCCACATCTGTGCATGTGTGCTGCAGCTAGAGCTGATTTTGAAAGTTGGGAGACATGACGCTACTTGTAAGGTATGAGGGAGACAAGACCAGAGGCGCCGAGAGGCTTGACTACCGTGGAGTGCTCAGTTGAGACTTGTCTTTGCCCCATGGCCTGCAGCGTTTATGTAGAAATTGGGGACGCTTTTACTTGTTCCAAAGCCTTACCTGATCAGACCTGCCCACGTTGGAGTTTGGGAAAAAAAGTGTTTGAAGTAAACAGGAAAATTACTCACCTTAATGATGTGTTTTACTGGCACTGACAGTGCTTTGATAGTCTGACAGATTCCTTTTTTTTTCTTTTTGCTTTCTTTTTTTTTTTTAAGTTTTAAGAGGGGAGATTTGGGGGGAAATTACTGATGTACTGTTTGGACAACATTGACTTTGGTGCTTTCTTTTCTGACAATAAGGGGGAAAGTGGGCATTGTGCCACTTAAACTTGTGGGCTTACCCCTCCTAATAAAGTCTCAATCGGGAATTTTCCATTAGGAATTTTGGTGGAAAAATCACAACGATCGTGATACCAAGTATTCTGAGTGCATTTGTGGGCCACGTGTCTCCACACTCCAAAGAACAAATTGTTCCCATACAGGTTCCTCAACATGGAGGTAGTTTTCTTCCCTAATTGGTGATGAAAGTGTAAACCTACTGGCTTGATGGAAGCATTTAATACCTAAAACAGAACAAACACCTCCTTCCTCCTACTTGGTATCACAAACTATAATCTCCACACCTAAATCTGCTTGGGTGGGTCATTGACGTTAAATCTCTACTTTTCTTTCTCCTTCCCTCTTTCTCTTTTGCTTTCTCATTTTTCTCTCCCTCTCTGGATAAATTGTTAAGGAATGAATATGTTCCCCCTGTTTGGCTGAGAACTCTGTCATTTTTTTCTATATGTTTGATCTATATTGATCCTCTGATAGGATTCTTGTGATAATGAAATTCGTGTTTTGAATCTGCCCTTAATTCACAACGATCTTGGTGGAGTAAAATCCTTTAATCCTGTTTGGATCTAGACATTTAAATTAATATTTTTTAGGATGACATTCTCTTCTCCTGTATATTCTCAGATTTTATATGGCTTTTCCAACTAGAGAGGGATGTTTGTACAATGTGAAAAGACATGGCTGATCCATTGATTGGCTTAAAGACCAAATAAGGGAAAAATAAATGACAGATTATGAAAGTACTTAAACAAAGTAGTCTGGAAGCCAGGTTTCTCCTCTGAGCACTCTGACTGGGACTAACTTGAGCATGTTTTCTTTGTCTTAGTCTTAAGTGAAAAAGAACCTCATGGCCAGAAAGATGAAATAGGTGGAGAAATTGGCTATGTCATGTATATTCCAGCCCTCTGGTGTCTCAGGTATAATTAGCATAATGAAGGGATTGCAGCACCTTTTTATGGCACGTACAGCCTATGTTCGTCAGCTGCTATTGGACTGCCTCTAGAGTCTGGGTTCAAATTCTTCTAAGATGTTCCACAGAAGTGGGCTAAGAAAGATCTGGCTCCTTAGTCAGATGTTACTATTGTTGAGTCTAACTTTGAAACAGATACTCTATTGTCTATCTCTTTGATTGGCTGGATAGTTGTTTATTTCCATGGGTATTCACTGCTTTCAAAATATTCACTCTTAGTGCTATTCATACTCCACATTCAGAATAATTCCAGTTTTGGAAGAGGAGACCATGTTTATTTGGCTATCCTAAAGAAATGAATCAAGTGGTACATGTATCAATTAGAATGTCAAACAATTCACTATTTGATTTTTGGTTTTTTTGTTTGTTTTGTCTTTATCCTTTAGTGTCTGTACCAGTGCTTAAACTTAGGGCCTCAAGGGAGCTTAGCTTTTTCATTAGCAGCTGGCATTCTACTACTGGAACCACTCTTCTACTTATACCTTTTTGGTAATTAATTGAAGATAAGAGTCTCACAAATTTTTCTGCCCAGGCTAGCTTTGAAAACAATGCTCAGATCTCTGTCTCCTGAGTAAATAGAAATGCAGATGTGAACCATCAGCACCCACCTAGAATTCATTGTTTTAACAAAGATTTTTCATATATTATTTGATATAAGATAAAAAGAAATAAATATATTGAGTATTGGAGTTTCATAAAAAGCCATCAGCAGTTAGGAGAGTTTTCAGCTAAAGAATATGGAACTGCTTAATAGATCCCTTCTAGCATTGTGAGAGCTGAGCAATATATCTGTGCTCCTATATTGAGAAATATAGCTGTTCCCTGTATGGGCAAGCTAATATGCTTTCCCTGTCACTTATAGAAATAGTAGCATTGGCTAGCCAAATTATGCCATCATCTTTCATCTCTTTTACTAGAAATTTGGTCAATGCTATAGCTCTTCTAATCTCATTTTCCCTACTTCATAGCAAGCTCTTCCATATATTGGCATCTTGTTTAACGGGTACTATGTCCCCATTCTTGCTTCTGGACTTTTTCCTCCTAACTTTTTAATCTTCAGCATCAGGCAGAAGGATCTTTTTCACATATAACTCAGATCAGAAATCACTGTTGGTGACTGTATACTGACCTCCTAAGCATGTCACACTCTGATAGGGGTGTTTTCTTTGAGCGCAATTTTGAACCATTAATGATAATCCCCTTCTGTTTGTAAAATGCCTTAACATTTTCAAAACAAACATGTATACATCATCATATTTAATCCTAATAACATACCTGCCATGTTGGCAGGTATGATCATTTCTCAAATGTACAGTTATGTAACTTTTCTTGAGATTATAGATCAATTTGAAACAGAGAGAGTTGAGCTTCTGCCTGTCTGAGCAGCATCCTTAATTGTATGTTTTGCTTTTAGATAAATACACTGCCCCACCACCAGAGGACCTACTTTGTAGTCTCCACAAGATGAACTTTGTTTTCCTAACACATGCTTCCTTTCCGGCTATCTATTTGTCCCTAGGCCCTAAATTTTCTTTGTCCTTTCTAGTTTCTGCTTGTGAAGATCTCTTTCTTTTGAAAGGAGATTGATAAAATATCTCTCTATTGTCAATAAATGACAGCTGTATGCACTTCCTTAAATTTGATATTTTCAATATGAGCACTATAAAGTTAAGAAAATTTATATCTATCCTACTTTGCTAGAGTTGCTACGTGTAGCAAATAATAATCCAGATGTCCAGTTAGGAATAAATCTCAATTTAATAATGAAAATGTAGTTTCTATGAGTACATTGAGCAAACTATTTGGTATTTACATCAAAATGATTATTCATTATTTTTAAAATTGAACTTTAACTAAATATGCTGAGTTTTCTTCAGTAACCACATTCTCAAATCATGCAACAACTCTCTAAGCAGGAGTTAAATTTTCATCTCTCACCATCCTGTATTTAATATTACTGATCTGACCAAAAGTTAACATGAGTTTAACAAGAACTCAATAATAACATTTATTTTTCCCAACCTCTTGGACCTTCTTTTCCCTTATCTTTTACCTTCTTCCCTCCCTCCTTTTTTTCTTTCTTTTTTAAAGAAAATGTTTCTTAACCTTTTTCTCTTATCTATTATAATGTTTCCTTTTCCTTCTTTTTTGAGATGAAGTCTTGATACGTTGTTTAACCTTGAATTCCTCAAAAGATTTTCCTGACCCAGACTCCCACGAATCTAAAACTATAGGCACACATCACCATTACCTGAGATTTCCAATCTGTTGGCCAAAGGCACTGCTCTTAACAGGCTTACTTGATTTTTTTTTTTGTAATTTCTAGAATATTTTGATAAATACAGTCTAACTTCATGGCATGGTATTGACAGGTAGGTTGCGTTCTTTTCCCCGTTGAGACTAGTAAGTTAAGAAAAAACAAGGGGGCTGGGAAGGTGGCTCAGTGGTAGAGTGCTTGCCTTGTATGCATGAGGCCCTGGGTTCAATTCCTCAGCACCACATAAACAGAAAAAGCCAGAAGTGGTGCTGTGGCTCAAGTGGTAGAGCGCTTGCCATGACCTGAAGAGCTGAGGGACAGTGCCCAGGCCCAGAGTTCAGGTCCACGACCGGCAAAAAAAAAAAAAAAAAGAAAAAGAAAAAAAGCCAAAAAAAAAAAAAAGAAAAGAAAGAAGAAGCATGGTCCCATCTTAAACAGATGAAATGTAAAGACACAAGAAGTCACTTTATGATGTTTTCAGGAGGCCTTGTAAGGAGAGAAAAGGGTTTGTTTAAATCTCTTCTTCAATTGCCATGGATACCTATATAATACTGGCACATGGAGGAAAATAGACAACCATGGAAATAGACATTTCAGAATTATTTTAGTTCTAAAGGATTTAATTTAAAAGAGTGAGAAACCAAGAGTTTGAGTTGGCTTAAAGCTATTGAACACTAAACTTGATCTAATTTATTAAGTTACACCTTCCCTTTTTGGTAGTATGTTAACAATAACCCTGAGATCTCAGTATTTCAGTAGGTTCGCTTCCTGTACTTATCTGAAATAGAGAAACTCAGCAATTTGCCTTTATGATGGGGCAGCATGGAAAGCAATCTGTCTCACCATTGTTCATTTGGAAACTTGGGGACAGCTGTTAAGCAAAGAGACTTTAAAGTCCCTTATACTTTTCTTAGAATGTGTAATTACTCTCCTAGCTCAGGAAAAAGCTCCTTGCATCATCCAGCAAGTTGAAGAGGAGCAAGCATGGCCTCTGTTTATGTTTTGAAATCCACTTGCTACTCATTGCCCTCATTAAAAAAAATCCTATTATATATACACCTGGCATCTATTTCTCAGGGGCTAAAGGAATAAAGGATATAAAATATCAGAATAATAATGATTCTCAACAATTAGTGTCTGTCCTCTTTCATGGAATTAAAACTCTGTGCTAATCTGACTTAGTTCTTGGCAAAAGGACAGTATAGTTTAAATATCATAGACAGAGCATAAAGTGTAACCAGTGCTTCCCCATACACTGGGGAAAAAGTAAAAGAACCTTAGAAACAGAATTGAGAAGACCAGCTGCTGGCTCATACTTGTAATCCTAGCTACTAGGGAGGTAGAAATCAGGAGGATTGAGATCCTAGGCTAGTTTGCACACAAACATTAGCAAGAACTCAATATCAGTAAGTAAAAATCTGCTTATAGTGGCATGGGCCTACCCAGGCTACCCCAGATATAAATGGAAGAATATTTGATAAATAACTAAAACAAATCAAAATAATGCTGGGAACATCTGTCTAGTAAATATAAGACCCTGATTTCAAACCTTACTATAATTCAAAATAAATTAATAAAAGCTGAGAATCTAATTGCATCGATTTCACTTTCAGTGCTAAGAACAGCCTTGACTTTCCTTTTCTTTCTTTTCTTTCCTGTTTTGTTTACAGATCCATCCCAGGAACCTATCTTCCCAGATGATAGTATCAGCTAGTACCCAAGTCAAAGAGGGGGTCCTCTAGCAGTTTGTTTAAAAAGTATTTTGTGTCACTAAAATAAATTTTACAGTTATTGATCTAACCACAAAGACCTGCAGCAAAAATAACTGCAGAGACTAGACAATGTCTACAATAATGGTAGCTCTTCTAGAATTTTTTCACAGAACAAGCACTCTGTGGGCCCCATGGAGTGGTTCCTTCTCATTAAACACTCAGAGCAAGCTTGGGGAAAGGCAGTAGTAGTTCTTATCTATCCTAAAGATAAAGAGGAAGGCAGAATCAACTCCGAGTTACATTTCTTGACTCAAGTCACACAGGAGCATGCGTTCTAAGTAAAGAACAGAAGCCTTGAAGTCAGGGAATCTAGAATGCAACTGAGTGCCTCCAGGTAGTAGCTATGAAAGACTGGCAACTTATTTAACCACTTGGAGTCTCATTTCACTTCTTGGTAATTGGCAACAACTGTACCAACTTAATAAGCAACTAAGCATTTAACATAGACTTTATCAAAGTGCATAGAATATAAGTCATATTCAATAGATGTCAGCTTTTTGGATTTTTTAATACACCAGGCATGGCTCTTTTGACATCTGTCTTTTCATCTTGTGACCAGTTTGCATGCAATTAAGGTATGAACCTAATGCTGATATATGCTGTGGTTTACTATTATGTATTTATTCTCAATATGTAGCTATGTATTCATAAGTTGTCTTGTGTATTAAAACTTGTAATTGAAATCTAAACAATTGAATTGTTTTTCTTCTCTGAATTTAGGCAAATAGTATTAAATAATGTTCTAAAAAGAATTTCACTGTGAACACATTATATGTGTATATCTGTGGGGGAGGTAGCTGGAGAGAGAGAGAGAGACAACATGTGATTAAAAGATGTTGTAATATTTATAATCCCTCATCATGAAAAATATTTTTAAAATATTCAAGTTTTCTCAATAACCTCCTTGGAGTTTGATCTCAGAAAGCACTTACAATTCAATTTTTCCTATATTCATATTTTATAGCCTGTCATTGGTCATAAGTATTTGTATATATTAATGTTTCCCAAATGGAGTGTGTTACTTGGTATCTCTTCCTATCCTAACCTGTAGTATAATAATTTGAACATAGTAGGGAACACATAGAAAAATATTACAAAATATATGTATATGGTATGTAAGTACCCTAGACTTGAACCTGGAGTTCTACCCATTTAAAAATGGTTAAATAGTTTACCCACTTAAGCCTCTAATTCTGATTCTTTGTTGACAAGAAGGAATGAAGATAATTCTCATATAGTGTTAGCCAAGAAGTAAGTGGATAGGCTGTTTTAAAATTCTCTTTAAACGGTTAAAGACTGTACAGATGCGTGAATAATGGTGTCATTTATGACTATCAGTATATGCTCTGACATTTGTACTGTCAATACATACTGACCTATTTCTTCTTAACAGTGTATTTTTTCTCTTCCATTACAAAGCTTATTCCACAGATACAAATTACCATCATTGGAATAGAGGCTCACTTTTGGAGTGGACATACAAATGGAGCTCCAAAACAAGCAACAGATTTTTTTTAAAGCAATCATTGCTAATGTGTTTGGTGTTATCTTGCCAAGGATGCCTGAGCCATTACACAGGAGTAAAGCTCTAAATGCTTGCAGCCATGAATGGTTTTTCAGTGTGTTCCTATTAGGAATGATGTGGCTCTCATTAGCAACTAGAGATTTAAGAAGTGTTTACAATGAGTCATTTTAAAAGACAAGGAAAGAACATGTGTAATGGAGTAGACACTAACCTTCAACTGTAGCATCTAGGGAGAAGACACCTACTTTAAGTGTAAAGCTTTCTCTTGTTACAGGATACAGATACATTCTTGTAGGCAATGAGAAACCAGAGCTCTGGACAGAGCCTTATGAGCAACGCCTGCCATTTTGATCAGCTGAGGGCAAGCTGAAGAAAGATCAGGGCAGCAGATTTGGGCCCAGCACAGAGACAAGAATAGTTATAGTAGCTCTAGGCTGTTGTTAGGGAGCCATGAGTCACCCTGAGGGCCAAGGATAATACTTTTTGTTACCTTGAGGGTAAATGCCAGCTAACAGCTAGAACAATACCCCTAGTTGGACATGCTGCTTTTCTAGGTAGTTGGCCTATCTTGTCTTCTGGAGATAGGCAGAGACAGAGACAGAGTGAAAAAAAGAGAAGAGTGTATGCATGCATATCTGCAGGTCTATAAAACTTTCTTATCTGTCCGTGAAGCCTCCACTCCACCATCAGATACCATCTTTTTAAAGAACAGAGGTACTGGTACATTGTAGAGTAAAATAATTATGGGCTTAGAAATTAGAAGGCATGGGTGCTAGTCTTGTCTTCCTGATAACTTCTTGTGTCATTATTTCTTTCCCTCTACATCTCTCATGTATTTTTTCAAGGGATTGAAATTGAATGTGCTCAGTGGGGCAGCGTTCTCTGCCCACCTGCTAGAATTTTCACGCCCTAGATACCTGTTTCTCCGCTTATGGGTGAAGAATAGCCATGTTTCTTTTATTGAGAGGCAAGGAACATGCATATGTCAGGCAATCTGGGATACTCTTTGCAGATGTTTGACCAGAACACTTGGAGTTCCTATCTCTACACTTACTGTTTAAATATGGCTTTTCATATTTGAACTCTTTCTTAATAAATAGCAGAATCAAGTCACTCTAGCCTTCTACTTAATTTTATGGCTGTGACTTTGGGAAACATATGAAGGTAAGGTCACATCTACTGAGCACCTGCTGTATACCAACATTGACAAATGCCTTCCAGGATCTGCTTAGAGAAGGTACCTGTGACTACTGTTTCTATTCATACAGGGTTTACACAAGGCAATGATGGCAGAATATTTTATTCTTCTGGGGTTGTAACAATCAAATCAAATCAAATCTTACCAATCAAGTCCTTTAAGACTGGCTTTCTAAATTCAAATCCTCAGGCAACTAGAATAGACTGTCAAGCTCCAATCCCACCCCTTCCCAAAGATGGAGAAAACAGGCTGCCCTCTAGCCTTCCTGGCAGTGCCCTTGTATAGAGGTGCACAGAGGTCCCAGGGCACATTCCTGTCTGCAGAGGTGTTGCTGCTTCATGATGCAGTGTAAGTGTCTCCCCAACCCCCCACCTGCCTGGCCCCATGGGCTTTCTCTGGTCTTCATAGTAAGCAGGTAGCAGACAGCCCACCTGCTTGATGTCAACATCTGTGGGTGAGGCCCCAGGAAGAATGTGCCGCTCCCAGCCTTAGCTCAGGTAATTAATCCCCACAACTGACAGGTGGCAACAGGCGGCCCTTTGGCTGGGGCCGTCAGGAAAAGTGCTTGGAGGAAGGATTTTTTTTTTAAACTATCAAGAGCACAATTCGTACATGTCTGGCAGCTAGACGGCTGTGGCAGGAAGGGAGGTGGGGAGAAGTAAATACCTTGCCAGAAGCCTGTGGGGCCCATTTGGGGATCTGCTCTTACCTGATCCTATAGATTCCAACAGGATATGGTGGCCTGGAAGCTGTTTGCAAGCTCACTTGCAAAGTTCCCATTATTTGCTGCAGATTCAGTCTTAAGTTGGAAAGCCCAATGTCTGAATCAAGTGGTTGCGGCCAGAGAGAGGAAATGACTTGTCACTGAAGATGCCGGGAGTCAGTGGACAGGTCAAAGGCTAGAATTCTGTCCTCTTGACTTCATTAGACATAGGAAACCCAGAAACCAGGAGAGAAAACAGAGTCTTTGCTCAGAGGAAGGATACTTAGATAGTTCTTGGATGCTACTTTGATTTTCAAACTTCTGACAGCAGGCTTTTCAAGACAACCCTGTTACTCCATTCCCAGACCACACAAAATTCATTAATTCTTACTTTTTTTTTTGTTTCTGGAGTTTTGGTACATGATCCATTATAGATCATGAAATTTGTTTAGAGTGGACATATTGAAACCTTAAGTGAACACTTTCAGTAACTTTTCATTTTTAGTAATTAGAAAAAAATCTTTCCCTAGTTGTAAAATGTTTAGTGTTTCTGATTTATAGATGATAGATTCAGAATTCCATAATTACCCAAGCACCATTCAATGTGATACTTGCTGGCTATATTCAAAACATAACACACTGAAGGTGAATCTCATTCTTTCTGACTATAACTTCCCATATCTGAGTGAGATGTTTTGGGTTCATTTTCCAAAGTCTCCTTATTAAAATTGAATCTATTTTATCTACTGAAAAGGTTGATGAGCAGGGGTTTTCAGTTAAATAAGTAAGGTAATGAGTACAATTTGTTTTTAAATACTATTACCCCATTCCTCATTTTCTCTTAATTCACATCTACTTTAATTCTCTTCTGTGTTCATATGCTACTTCCCTCCTCCCCACCACACTAAGTCAAATGTTAGGATTTCATTTGGTTGTCTCTGAAAACATTGTGTGTTTCACCAATTCTAATCATTGACTCCATTATCTTCTTGGCCTTATGAAAAGCAAACTCTTGATTGTCACTTGTCAGGAATAGAATTTAGGAAGGAAAATACTGAGATGCTAGATATCATAGAATAGCAAGAAAGCAGGTTATGGAAGTTGACCATGGCAAAAATGCGATTCACAGATTTTCATAATAGCCTTTGACTTGACCTTTGTATTTCTTGTCAAGGGCTATTTGAGGTAGTACAGGCCATGTGTCATCTCTTGAAGTCTTTTGAACTCTTTGCAAATAGGAACCATACATTAGAAGTCCATCCAACATTTCCTGTTAGTGAATGGTGGCTATTTTACAGATTGCAGATCTCATTATATTTTCTATTTATTTTTTTTCTGCTAGTGCCAGGATTTGAACTCAGAAACTGGAACTTGCTGTGCTTGCCTTCTTGGTTGGTGGTATAAAACTTGAGTCACACCCCCAACTGCCTTTTGGCTGGTTATTTTAGAAACCTATCTTGAGAACTTTGCTGTCTAGCAGGCATAGTAACATAGACCTCCAGATCTCAGCCTCTGAGTATCTAGGGTTACAGGTGTTTCTTTTCTATTTTTTAAATAAATCCAAATCCATTTAGAAGCACAGAAGTAAAATTAGACTCATGCATTAATTTATGTATTTGAAATGTATTCATTTCTTTCCATCTTCTTCAGATCCAGCCATCTCTCTCAGTGAAGAAACATGCCATAAATGTTAATAGGCCACAGCTGCATCTGGTTTTATAAGCTGAGGTTAATTATTTTGTGGGCAAACATCCAATAAATCATAATGTGCATAGTATTACATTAAAAGAGAATTTTCAAACGTTCCCTTGGAGTATTATAGCATACCAGAGATGAGTTGATCTGGATTTGTTGAATTGTGCTGATTTTGACATTGGCTTGTATAGTTGCTTCCCTTAATAGATATAATTATTTACTTATTTGTTTCATTGAGAATCAATTCATCCATATTTAATCCGATATGTGCATACAGTAATGTGTTTTGTTTTCTGGGAGAGATTGAAAGAAGTGAAGTCTTTATTTATTTTGTTTTTGATGCAGTAGGGAGGAAGGGTCTTGAATGTACCTTGAGGAATAGGAGCTGTTGAAAAATTATGCAGGTGTGTACTGATACTAGCTGGCATCTCTATGCATTGTGATACAGAATTACCAGTCTGGCAGCCAAGAGTGTGTAATATAGAATGTCACTGAGGCAGGTGGTAAGGATAGGGTCCTAGTGACAGGAATGCTTTTTTTATCTGCTATTTGCAGCAGATTATTAGTAAAGGAACTGAATTTGCTCTTGTTTTTTTTAAATACCCTGGAATCATTTTATTTGAACATGATACTTAGCTATAAGCAGCTCACCCTCTCAATATACCAAACCTCCTTCCTTCCATATCCATGCAAAACAAAGCTTAAGCAAAGCTTACTTTTCCATTCTGTGAGGAGTATTGTATAAAGAGAGGGAGTTTAGTTTAGTTGATGGTTTTCACACACTTGTCTGGTATGCCACTGAAGACATACCTTGTTCATTTTGATATTTAAAATGGTCATGACTATGTATGAGGAAATTTGGTTGAAGCCCAACAAAAGCTAAGACTCCTTGCTGGTGAGCTAGTGCTTCATTGGCATGAATATAATGAAGAACAAATACTGATTCCTACTCTTTTTATATATTTCTGATTTTTCAAACATCACCATTTTGTTTTCGTCATTCTTTTTAATGTATTCTTTTTAAAAAAAATTTATTATGAAAATAACATCCAGAGGAGTTACAATTACATGGGCAAGATAATGAGTACATTTCTTAACAAGCATTATTGTTTCCTCCTTTGTTTCCCTTTCCTATCCCTTCCCATATCCCGTCCCCCCTTTCTTCCTCCCTCCCCCTTCCTTCTACCCGCTCCCACCCCCACCAAAGTTGTAAAGTTCGTTTTTTGACATAACGACTTGTACATCTCATTGTTACAATGGGTCCACCTGTATCCCTATTTAAACAATTTGTTTTTTCCCTTCCCCTCCACAAATTATACCAACATCAAATACAGTGAAAGCAGGTGTTATATCGCGGGGGAGGGACTTACAAAGCAACAAAGAAATAATCTTATAAATATGTTAGAAACAATCACATGAAAGTAAAAAAGATTTGAATATTTATCTTGGGGTTAATTTCACCTAACATCAACATATCTGACCTTTTCTGCTTGTCTCAGACATATACTAGTTATTACAAATAAGGGAAACCATGGGTCCTATGTTTCTTTGGGCCTGGCTTACTTTACTTAGTATAATTTTTTCCAAGTCTTTCCACTTCCTAACAAATGGGGCAATGCCATTCTCTCTGATGGAGGCATGTATTCTTGACAATATAAAACCTCAGACTAAGATTCTCTAGGAAGTTTCCATGGAACCATCAAGTAAAGCTGGATGCTGGTGGCTCATCTCTATAAATCCTCACTACTCAGGAGGCACTATCTAAGGATTGAGGTTCAATCTTATCTCCAATTAACCACAAAGAAAGCCAGAAATGGAAGTGTGGCTCAAGTGGTAGAACTCCAGTCTTGAATGGAAATTGCCAAGCAAGAGTTTAAAGCCCCGGGTTCAACCCTAGTATGGGCCTCAACACAAAGAGCAGCAACCACATAGTCCATGACAATAGTCATCTCACAAGCTTCTGAATTTCCTAAAGAGGGATGATGAACTCAAGATCCAGGGAGGATCTTGTGCAAGGCCTGAAATTCCTCCTGAGTTCTTGTTCATATCCATGATTCCTTTGGAGAAGCCAATCACTTTAATCTTCAGACATTCATTAATTTAAATGTGCTTTCTTAGCACCTTGCTGTAAGTGTTAAAGCCATATGATACATAGTGATCAACATTGAGCTACATGTCAAGATGGTTCTAATTGTTGAGTGTTCATGATAAAGTCTTGTCTCCTTTCTGGGGCTTTGGTTTCTCATCTGTGTCTGACGTACTTTGAATCAAATGATCTCGAAGCTTGAAGCCTTCTGATTTAACATTCTAGGATAATCTTAGCAAAGTTATCTTAAGCCTAAAAATGCCTTAAAATAGGGTGATTCGATTATAGAAATGTAGACGCAAACCCTTGCTTTAAAAATGTCAAGTTGTTTTCTATAGAAACCATGATGAAACTATGACATGTAATGCAAACATTACCTTCACAGAAGTGTGTGTGTCTGAATTCAGGCTCTTGTTGCCTAGATTTAGATGTGCCGCTAAATTGCCTCCATTTCATGTTTAGAAATCATGTTTTTAGAAATCACGTTTTCCAGAGATGTCTTCCAAACTAAGTAAGCCCTCAATTTTTCTTTTGCTTTTTTTTTGCTTTCTCTCTTTTTTTCTTCAGAAGCCACATTGTAATTCTAGAAGTTACTTATTGAGTGTGAAGAGTTTCCTTTAGACCCATTTCTTTAGGGCCAACAGTACTCCTGGGTCCCTTGTACCCATACAAAGCCAGAGATGAAGCACAGGCTCTGTAAATATTTGTTGATGAACAAATTTCATCTCTACATCTCAGTTCTACATGTGATGATTAGAGAAAAAGGAATACACAAAACATTTTCTACATTCCACCTAAGTTCAAACATATTCAGTGTTCTCTGTCTTCTGAAATCATAGATCCGTCACACTTTTAGAGGTGGGAGCTGTTTCTGCCAAATTTATTCATCAAAAATTAAAAAAAATAAACTTAATCATCTTTGCTAGGTTGATTCTATTATTGATTCATGTTATAACAAGGTGATTTTAGACGAAAATATCATTGCTAAGTGTTTCTTAGGGTGTTAAATAAGAAGGCTGGGCAGGTACCTTTAAAAGTAAAGCAGAAGTTTAGCATACAAAGGCACTGAATTCAATTCCTGACGACACACACACACACACACACACACACACACACACACACACACACACACACACTTAAGAAACACTCTCAAAAACTTAAGAAAAAACCTAAGACATCTGAGTATCTTTAAGAACATTAATATTTCTCCATACTGTCTCACATATTTTTAATAAATAAAATACTAGAGATAAAACTTAAAGTTGCCCCTCTTTTCTGACTATTAAAATGAAAGAAATACATCTGTGTGCAAGAATATGGTCAAATAGGTAAAGTGTATGAATTGAAAATAGTAAATTGCTGAGGATAAATATTGGACAATATGATGTAGGCAAGTTTTGAAGTTGCAAAATTGTAACTTCAATGAATGTAGGGATGTATATTTCAAATGTATGGAGGTGGACAAACCAAATTCTGTAAACAAGTGAATCAATTTTTTATGTCATTTAGAACTTACTGATTATTAGCAGATAAATCAGCTGTATAGGATTCATTATAAATGGTTACTCATAAAGCTTCAACAGACTTATTATTTGGCCAATAATTGAGAATTGAGAATTGAAATAACGTTTCACAGTACACACCAAATTAGTTATGCTACATTAAACACTATGTGAAGAATCTTAGAAATATGAGGCTTCAGAAATATTCTTAATATGCAGCTTTTATGTCAGTTTTTGCCATTGACTAAGGATTTTCACATTGATAATAATGTTACACTTTTTTCTGTTTTTATATTAATGAATGGTGAAGTAGCTATAGGAAAAGACAGGGTATAAATTGAAGACGCAGCACTTAAATCTGATGTTTTGATTTCTAATCCAGTAATTGTTGCCTACAATTGTTGGATTTGGACAAGAATTTTTTTTCTGGCTTTGGGAACTCTTTCTTTTTGTCTTTCACACAAAATTGGCCTATTGGTCCCAGTGTTACCTTATTTATTTTGTCTAGAATTAAAGCTTTTTTTTTCTCTATTTGTTCATGACTTCATTGACTACAACTTGTTTTAGTTGCCAGATAATAGCAAAATCTCTACTTGAAAACTAGCTGATTCATTCTGCTTTGGTTATAGAAAGGAATATGAAACTAACTGGTACTGTTTCTATAAGCATTCTTTGTTCTAAATAATAATATTTCCTGGACTGTTTTTGTGCTTCAATGCAGGGCTTTTATAACAAAAACAAGAATACTATATTTTACCAAGCCCATGTGTCTCTTCCATCTTTCTATTCCTTTCTACTGTCTTAGTTTAGTTTCTCTTCCCTTTGTGCCTGAATAGCTCCTTGGGTTCCTTCTGCTTCCCACTTTTCTCTAGCTTTGTGTGGAACTTCTCAGTTGGTAGTGTGTTATGTTATGGTTTAATTTTCTGAAACCTGAGTCTCCTGAGAATATTCTTTCCTAGGTTAGCCTCATGACTGTCTGCTCTGCTTCTCCACATTCCCTAGCACAAGGGTATTTCCCATGGATAGCATAACTGTAGTTTCACTCATGGTGTTTTCTTTTCATGGAAAGCCTATGCCAACCTCTGGCTTCTCTTCATCTTTGGTTGGATACATTATCCAGCTGATGAATGCTGACTTGTCCTGGAAGACCTAGTTTAAATGCCATTACCACTGGGAAATTCAGTACCACTATGACAGTTTTTCTTCTCCACTTTAGGTGAATATGTTTGTTTTTCTCTTTCCCTCTTGTCCACAGCCAATCCATCAGCAAATCTGGCTAACATTTATTTGGAAAATGAATTGCTTTTCACTTCTCCCATTTTTGGCTCAAGACCCTCTCTCATTTGTTTTTTGTTTTTTGTTTTAATATGGATTGCTGCAGTATCTTTATGATTGAATGTTCCTGTTTCCAACTCTGATCCATGAAGTCTATCCTTCATGTGATAATTAGAGTGACCCCATTAAAAGAAAAATTATCAGTGGATTTTTTTCTTTACATTAGTTAAAAATTATTTTCCTAAATTGGAAATAAAAAGAAAAATAATAAAATAAATATAAGTAAAACAAAAGTAATGAAATAAATATAAAATAAGTTTAAGTAGAAATGAAAAGAAAAAACGAGATAACGCCCTCTACTTGCTCAGACTTCTCTGATGGCTTTGATCTCACATCTAGAAAAGCTCGGGTCTTTATTCTGGACTATAAGACCTAAGATGATGAAGACAGATATTCTCTGACCTCTGTAGCCTTTGTTTATTGTTCTCTAGGTTCCTGGTAGCCATGATGGGTATACTTACCCTTCTAGGTAGAAGACACTAAAGCACCTACCAAAAAACAAAACAACAACAACAAACCTACTAGAAATAATAGGTGAAATTACCAAATTCATAGGCTATGCGGTTAAATTATAAAAATCCATTTTTATATACTAGAAAAAATTGTATACTATAAAAATTGTATTTTGAAATAGAACAAAATAGAAGAACTCAGTATGATTTAAAGTATAAAATTAAAGTGATATGACATCACTTTAGATATATCATATATAAATATAGATAACATATAGAGATAAATATAAGTCAACAGAAGAAAATATCCAGACATAGACCTGAACAAATTGGCCCAATGATTTTCAAAAACAACAAGAGAATGGTTGCCAATGAAATAGCATGCAAACAATTGGATATCTGTTAAAAGGCAAAAGGACAAAACAAACAAAAAGAACCAGTGGCTCACCTGTGATCCTAGCTACTCTGAACTCTGCAAACTGAAGACCCATACAATAAAAAGCATAAATGAGGATTTTAGAAAATCTCAAGTCGATGATAGGGAGCAAATTAGAAGTCAACTTTAGAAATCAGAGAGAGAAAGAGAGTCTGTATGTGTTCAAACTTGCAGTCTTTGCTGACATGAATCATCAGTATATTTAAAAAATCATGGTGCAAGTCAGCTTCCCATTTTGGCCATCTTACAGAGAGGCCTGGAAAATTGGAAATGATGGTGATGTTATTGAAGAGGATGTAGCAAAGCCTAAGGAATTATTAATACATGATATAGGTCAGGGAGCCAGAATTTAGTACTGGAAAAAATATTAAGTGTCATCACAGAACTGATTTGCCACCAGTGAGGCAAATAAAGGAGCAAAGAATTGGTTTTGTAAGGAATGGGGCCTGTTGGTCAACTCCATCCCCTCTAGTTAATGAACAGAAGGCCTGGTAGTTGAATCAGAAGCAATACATGTACATCCTGGCTCTGGTCAGGTATTTTGATTTAGTCAAATATGAAACACTCATCATTAATATTGAAGAATTAGAAAAGTACAGTATCACAGGCATTCTAGCTAGAAAGAATATCTCAATTGTCCTGACGCAAGGGACAGAAGAAAGGAAAAATGGGACTATTCCCAAATAGAATAGTACAAAATCATGTGGGATAAATGTGCCATTGTATTTAAGAAGTTTGTATGGGTATAACATGGAGGGTAAGTTGGAGTAGTGAGGAAAGGCATGGGTGCTGAAAGGGAGAGAGAGAGCTACATAGGGTCAGAACAAGTTCTTAACAATCTACATTAAAAAGCTATACAGAAGTACATCCCAGAGCCATATCAGAAGTACAACAGGCAGTGCCAGTACAGCTCAGGCAGACTTTCCACCTACCCCAAGATGTTTTCAGTTCTATCACTAGCTTAGTCTCCTCATCATTAAATGAACAATTATTAAACTAAGAAATTGTGGACATAGAACACTTTTGAGCTGCATTACAGGGCTAGAGCAGTCTACATGTTTCCTTCACCTTGAAAAAAACAAAAAGGAGCCATAATGTTGTATATAAGAAAACTGTAAAAATTCAAGAGTCCACTTTTGCAAGAGAACGGAGAGGTGAGGAATGGTTTGACCTCAGGCAAGTCTTCCCTGTCCTTTAATTTTCTTATCTATAAAATGGGGATAATAATACGGGCCCATTATCTACCATCTGCAATTCTGAAGTTCTAGAAGCTGAAAGCCAAAAATTTGGTGCTGATTTTTGAAGTTGGTAGTTGCACTCACTTGTTGGTGAATTGCAACTGCAAACTATGAGGCCATGCAGTTGATTTTCCCATTGAGTATATTTATGAATTTTACAGAAGTGTTAATGTTTGAGTATGAAGTGTTACCCTAGTTTACTAGATGTGTTTGTGATCTGTGTTATATGAACTTTCCCCGCTTTCTCAAATCTAAACCATTCTGGATTCTGAAATTTCTGGCCTCGGGAGTTTCAGATAAGATGTTGAGGACCTATAATACTTTCCTTACAGTGTTATGTGAAAACTGACTTTCTAATAATAGAACTAAGTGAATGACAAAACTATTATTACTGGTCATTATTTAAGCTTAGAAACTTGATTTCTCATCTGTATCACTGAGCTTTCACAAGGATTAGTTCCTTGACAATACCAAAACTTATTGTTACACTTTCGTTCTTTAGTCTGTGAAATTTGACTTGTAATATATTAATTATTGTAAAATAATGCTTCTTGTAAGAAACTAAACTACTAAGAACATTTATTCTCTTCCTAGCCATCTTTACGTACTTGGAAGAATGCCTTAATTGCCTTTGGATTTTTGCTGACAGACTTATGATTTTTAGCTACTTTTCCTGAGGTTCATTTTATGAAGTTCAGGATTAAAACACATATTATGCTCTTTCTGAGTAAAACACAAATGCATATGCCCATTTCTTGGGAGTTCTCCTTAAAGTGAGTTCTTAATATTCCCTAAAACAATGTTTTTGTTAGTGAAGTCATGATTTAAAAGCAGAAGAGTAAAACTATTTGTCTACATTTCATTCAGTGTTTTCCAAATTTTATTTCTGTGGTGGTTTGTTGGCAGGCTTCCTTTACTTCAAGCTACATAAACCCCTTTTTACTTTATTTAATCCTTGGCCTGTGGGCAGGCAGGACTGATTTTGCAATGTTCTTCCTGAAGTAGGAAAGTTTTAACTGAAAATTTCCTACACTGAAAAACTTGGGAAGAAAATAAATAATTTTCATAAGTATCATATTTCAAAAGTAAGAGATAAAGCAGTCATTTTAAACAATGTGGTCTTTTTTTGTGTGTATATTGTAGGATGTTCGTCTTGTGTCGGAATTTGTTTGTTCCTCTGACTCCAGCTCTCTGGGTCTTTCCCTGACAGGATGGCTCTGCCAACTTATGCTTGAAATTGCAGTGTGTTTACCCTTTGTTTGGGTTACTAGGTGCTCCACTCTTGGCCAGAATCTACAATGGCCCAGTGGTTTCATATCAGTATCTGCGTAGAGATGCAGCAAAAGAGGCATTGACCGAGAGAGCACAGATGATAAAGTTTAATATAAATTACAACTCGAATGTAGAGAAGTGATGAGAGAAAGCAGCATAGGAGGTGTGTGTGTGTGTGTGTGTGTGTGTGTGTGATATGTTTGGTTCAAGGTCACATGCCTTGTGTATCCTATTTTGCCACTTCTGTAAACAAACAACCATAGCCAACATCTTTCTGAAGGAAGGATGGATGGAGAGAAAAAGCTTCATTTAGCTGTGAATGTTTAAAAGATCTGCACGTGGCTCCTTTAGTGCTATGACTAGCTGTGCTTGCCATTTAGGCAAAGGAATATTGAATCAAGTTACCCCTTTCAGATCTTGCATCTCTGTCACTATGATCTCAGGATAGAAATGCACTAGATGGGACAGGAGAGTCTGTCTTGTGGACCCTCACTCCTCCGTGTACCCCATCTGATAAAAGCACCTGAGCACTCTATATATGTCTTTGGAGTATTACAGAGACAAGGTTTATTATAATCCTCTAAGCATAAAACTGTCCTCATGGTTTGTTTAGCATCACTCAAAGTATGAAAGAAGTTTTGCATTTAGTTCTGGTAATCAATAAAGTTGCTTGTGGTGCTATTTTTTAAAAAAAAATCTTTCAGACCTGTTTTATTATCCTAAATAAAAGGTAAACTGGGCACTGGTGGCTCACACCTATAATCTAATTACTCAGGAGGCTGATATCTGAGTATTAATGATGTCAAAGCCAACTTAGGCAGCAAAGTCCTTGAGACTTTTATGTCCAAGCAATAAAAAAAAGCTGGAAGTACAGTTGTGACTCAAGTGGTAGAGCACCAACCTTGAGGGAAAAAGCCCTGAATTCAGGCTTTCCAATATAGCAACCAATAGTGACATAATTGTACTATCTTGAAGAAAAGTAAAATTTTATGGTATCAATTTGATTCATACAAGTACTGGATGTCATATGTTTACTCACCTATGATTAACAAGTGTAAAACATTGTAAAAATTAGAGGTATTTTCATTGTCTTGACCTGTAACAATCTCTCCCCTTGGCTCTCTCCTTCTTTCCCATTTGCCTGGGCCTTTCTCTAAGCAGTATTCCACAGAGCTGAAGAAGCTATACTGCCAAATCGCAAAGACATGCCCCATCCAGATCAAGGTGATGACCCCTCCACCCCAGGGTGCTGTTATCCGTGCCATGCCTGTCTACAAGAAAGCTGAGCATGTCACTGAGGTGGTGAAGCGGTGCCCCAACCATGAGCTGAGCCGAGAATTCAATGAGGGTAAGGACATTGGAGTGTTTAACTGGTCAATTGAGCTCCTTCAAGGTCAGGATCCTGTGAGCATTATTTTCTGATTTTCTGCCTACTCATTATCAGTTCAGTCTGCCAGTTTAGCTGATAGGGTATCCAAGAATAATGTTACATTCATATGTGGCTCTCACAGTGGTTCAAGTATTTAATTCATGTTTTAAGTTGAGAAGGCATAAGCATAATAATATGGAACTATTCTTTCCAGCCAAGAATATGAAATCCTTTAGTTTGATTACTTTACCTGGAGTAATTTTGTAAGTGTGTTTAGAGCTAAAGGAAAAGGAGAAGGGATATAAATAGAAAGAAATAATAGAAAAAATGAAAGAAGGAAGTGGGAAGAAAAAAAGAAATGAAAAATACAAATAAGAGTACATAGAAGACCTAGAACCTAGGCAGTTTAATGAAGAGCTAAGATTTAGAGAAATGTCTGGAAAGTTGCTTTTAATCTCAGATCTTGTGTTTGAGCTATGTCCAGTCCTCTAAGCCTCAGCCCCAATAACTTTGCAGAACAGGTTACTGTATGCAAGAGTGCTATTATACATCAAATTGTAGTTTCATGAAAGGTACAGAATAGAAAGTACCAGAAAATTAGACAGGAGAAAGCATGAAGAATCATCACTGAAAATTATAAATGTAAATATTGCTAGATAGGTACTGTGTATAAATATAGAGCATGTAATAGATTATAGAGACAATTAATGACAAAAGTGAACAAATATGGGCTGGGAAGGTGGCTCAGTGGTAGCGTGCTTGCCTTGAATGCATGAGGCCCCAGGTTCAATTCCTCAGTACCACATAAGCAGAAAAAAAAAAAGACAGAAGTGGCACTGTGGCTCAAGTGGTAGAGTGCTCACCTTGAGTTGAAGAGCTGAAGGACATTGCCCAGGCCCAGAGTTCAAGACCCATGACCCACAAAAAAGAAAAGAAAAGAAAAAAAAAAGTGAACAGATATTTACAAGAAAGAAATAAAGCCCCAATTCTCCTTAGCACAAGAAGGTTTTTCACTGATTTCTAGTTCCTGTCTACATGTATGCATTGTCTGTACCCTAGTGACCTGCTTTTTACTTAAAAATATACCATAAAGTCATAACCTGACTCATGGAATTTGAACCATTTGTACAACTACTTAATAATTTTTAAAAATGTTTAAAAGAATATTCCATGTAGATAGGCATCATTAGCCATTTACCTCAGTTTATGCTTCATTTTTAAATGTTTTCTCATTTATGTTACATAATAGTTATTTGGTTTTTATAAAAATAGATGATGCTTCCCATTTTCTTGTCCCCTACCTGGAACTCTTTTAGCATAGTTAACCAGAAATTATTGATACCTTTATATCTAAAGATGGAGTGCTGGGCGCTGGTGGCTCACATGAGTAATCCTAGTTACTCAGGAGGCTGAGATCTGAGGATTGTGGTTCAAAGCCAGCCCCAGCAGGAAAGTCCCTGAGACTCTTATCTCCAATTAACCACCAGAAAACCAGAAGTGGTGCTGTGGCTCAAAGTGGTAGAGTGCTAGCCTTGAGCTGAAGAGCTGAGGGACAGTACCCAGGCACAGAGTTCAAGCCCTATGATCTCTCCTCTACCTCCCCAACACCCCCACAAAAGAAATATCTAAAGATGGAAAAGGACAAAAGAATAATTAAGGCGAAAGTCCTGATTTTATACTCTTCTGCTGCTTATTTAGTATTTTGCTAAATTTGAGGGTAGCATTGCTTCTTGAATTGATATTTTTTAAATTAACTTGCTAACTCCTTCGATTTTCCAGGGAAGTTTGCAGAATGTTTTCCATGATGAAGTCAGAGGTGTGATCATGAGTTCTATAAAAATTTAAATGGTTAACCTTACACTCCAAAGCATAGATTAGGACTACTGTCTTCAATAAAGTTTTGCATTGCATTAGTTATTACTAAAAAGGTTCTGCTCTCTTCCTGTATCCTGTATGAGATCTGTTCCTTTTTTCAAAGATGCATCTTTATGTGGATTATTATATATATACTCCTTTATGTGGATTATTTCCTTGTCCACAGTATACTCTGTCTATGGAACTTCATTTGGTTTTATCCTGCGAGTAAATAAATGAACCATTTTTTCTCTTTCTGCTCTGCAGGACAGATGGCTCCTCCTAGTCATTTGATCCGAGTAGAAGGGAACAGCCACGCCCAATATGTAGAAGACCCTATCACAGGAAGGCAGAGTGTACTGGTACCTTATGAGCCACCTCAGGTAAAATAAATAAATAAGTAAAAATAAGAAATACAGAATAACTGATTGTTAGGCTTGAGATAGGATTCATTTTGGTGACTGGGATATCCCCAGTGTTTATCACTGGGTTAGTCCTTGTCATTAAATATATGAGTTGTAAACAGCTTTTCACATGCCTCCTCTTAAAATCATCTAAATGTGTTTGTATAGTGAATTAATTGGTAATATAACTCTTTGTCCTCATAACTCTGGAAATAAGATTTATACACAGCATACTTAATCCAGCTAACAGTTGAATGGGTGATGGACTGGTCTGTAAATGGGAGAGTTTACCAGACATCTCTGAGCTCAAGTTTCACCAAACAGCATGGCAAATGTGTACATCTGCTGTGGAAAGCCAAGTAGTGAGGTGGAATGTACACAGGAGTAATAAGACCCAGGTTTTGAGTAGCTGTGTGGATCTTTAGCATGTGACTTTCCCTCACTGGGCTTCCGTTGATTTACCCATAAATAACCACATCAGATGCTTTAATTCTAAGGACTTTTTAGCCATTTGTGGGAATGTATATTCAAATCAATGTCCTGTTTTATCTACATAGGGAAAATATCCACTATCCTTGAGGTGATGTTGCTATTTTTAGAAACTTTGTTTAGCTCTCCATTTTCAGTGCTCTTGAGCAAGGCAATAGAGTTTATTTGAACTGGATGATGTAGTTCAGCCTACTAAAGAACAGGGTCAAAGATCTAAGCTCTGGTTAAGGCTATCTCAAGTTTTCCAGAAGGCAAGGCAAAGGGATCCACAGTGGAATTTCAGAGTGTGTCATGAGAACATCCCATTAGAAGTGGAGGTCTCTCAACAGAGGAAAGAACTAAGAGGGCAGAACCTCAACTCAAACCATCACTAACACAGTGTTCTCTTCTGTACTCAGGTTGGCACGGAATTTACCACTGTCCTGTATAATTTCATGTGCAACAGCAGCTGTGTCGGAGGGATGAACCGTCGTCCAATTTTAATCATCGTTACTCTGGAAACCAGAGAGTAAGTGTTCAGTGGAGAGCTCACTGCCAATAATCACAAACACAGGGCACAAGAACTGGTGTCTCTCCTATCCTTATCTCTAACTTTGCATGGCACAAGAGAAAACTGCCCTTAATTCTGTTCTTTGTGCTTTAAATCCTTGCTGTAAACACTTACATAAAAGATCTAAGAAGTGGAGACAGAAAAGGGTGGGTAAAAGTAGACAAAGAAAAAAAAAGCAAGCAAGAAAACCTGGAAAGGTGTAAAAGTCTCTTCATACCTGAATTCTTGACATTTGACTGGAATTGTTTCTGATCAGACAGTGTTTGTTTTCATGTGGCCCCAAGGCATTTAGCAGTTTCTTTGAGTGAGTCTGGGCTGCCTAAGGGGATTTTATTGGAGACATCCCCTGGCTTAACTCAAGTTTCCTTCAAAATATGTAGCTAAATACAGCTGCTCAGCTAATGGCTTGGAGATTCTTTGCAGAACAAATGGAATGTTGTACCAATATTGCTTGTGGCAGAGAAGTGCTTTTGTGTGCTGCCAGGTTTTGAAGGTCCTTACTCAGGGCAGCCATGCTGAAAGGGTGTTGGTAATGGCCTACAGCAGCAACAATAAAAGTGGGAAAACTCTGAAGGGCCTTCAAAAATCCTGTGATTTTAATCTTTTCCTTCCCCGATTCTCTCATTCTTTAGTGGGCAAGTCCTGGGCCGCCGTTGCTTTGAGGCCCGGATCTGCGCTTGTCCTGGAAGAGACAGGAAGGCGGATGAAGACAGCATCCGCAAGCAGCAAGTTTCAGACAGTACAAAGAATGGTGATGGTACGAAGCGCCGTAAGTAGATGTAGTGACCAAATAGGGCCGGGGTGAGTCTTCTCCAGAGAGCGAGGGCTACAGAAACTAAATAGGAGATACCACTGGCTCCAGGAGGAGAATGCTGCGCTTAGCAGGTTGACTAGTAGCTGACTAGGTTGAATGGTAAGCATTAAAGGAGGCACTGTGGCGAATTCCAGGTGTGACCCCAGCTTTACAAAGCCAATAGGCATTGCTTAGGATTTCTTTTTAGTGCGTGGCTACTCAGAACATGAGTTCTACACCAGTAGCATGAGCATCATTGGCTCAATTTTTGTAGCAGGATCGTCTTTGTACCGTGGATCCTGAATGGGTGTGATTTCTAATTTAGGAAAAAATGGAATTTGAGGAACCTCTTCCTGCCTTTTATTTTTATCATTACCAACCCAGTCTCTATAGCATACACTTTCCTCTATAAGAGAGGAATGATCTAGAAAATAAAATAAAAAATTCAAAGCTACCATTTGCATTCTACCATTGGAGCCATACCCCAAACCTTTTCATTTTAGTTGGATTTTTTTTTTTTCAAATAAAGTCTAGCACTTTGGTCCAGGCTAGCCTCAGACTGTATTGCTCCTACCTCTGTTTCCCAAGTAAGTGGAATTGTAGATGTGAACAGCGACACTAAGCTTGTTTAAAAGACAGAGTCTTACAGCTAGGTGCTGATCACTGCAATCCTAGATATGTAGATACTCAGATGACTGAGACCTGGAGGATTATAGTTTGAAGCCAGTCTTGGCAGAAAAGTCCTCAAGACTGTGTCTCCAATTAAACAAAAATTACTAGAGGCATGGCTCAAATGCAAAAGAGCCAGCTTCGCATGAAAAAAGAATGAAGCCCTGGGTTAAGTTCCTTCACTACCAGAGGTGGGAGGAGGCATTGGAATAATAGTTTTGCTAAACCTTGCCCAGGCTGGCCTGAACTGCAATCCTCCTATTTCTACCTCCCAAATAAATAGCTGAGATTATAGGCATGTACTTATAATCCACAACTGCATTTTCTTCCTTTTCTTAAAAGTTCTTCAGAGACACAAGCATGACACAAGTTTTCCTGCAGCATTACTAAAACAAAAGGACATTTCTCAGAACCCTAAATTTTCTTCTTATTGCTTCCAACCTTTCCTATAATGCTCATATTAAATTTAATGAAAAAGCAGTTATCATCAATTAAATGGATGCTTGGGACTAGAATTCTGTATCTCATAAGCCTTGCTGCTGCTGAGTCTGTTTAGAATATGTTATTAAATATTAATGTTTAATAGCCCAATTTGTGTAATATGTACTCTTGCTTCAGACACATTCCCAGAGTGAAAGTTGAATTAATTTTCTCTACTAGCTTTTCGTCAGAACACACATGGCATCCAGATGACATCTATCAAGAAACGAAGATCCCCAGATGATGAGCTTCTATACTTACCAGTGAGTATCCTTTGTACGTTCATCATTGCTTCACTTAACCTCCTATGAATGAGCTTTCCCTAAGAAGAAACATGCAGTTATCTACAGCAATAGGAAAGAAACAATTGCAGTCAGTTAAAGCTGTAACAACAAAGGAACTATATGAGATATCTGAGAACCAAAAGCAATTTAGGTCTCACAATCCTGTAAAAAGTAAGTCCCAGGTCAGAGCGCCACCTGTTCAGTTCTGGTGAGGGCCCACTTTCAGAGGCACACGACTGTCTTTGCCTTGTATCTAAATTTTAGGGATTGAAAGCCCAAGTGTTTTCTAGCATTTCTTTCTGAAAGATGTAAATCCTATTCTAGAAGGATCCTCTTTCATGACCTATACAACCTGCAAAAAGTCCTGTTTCTGAATATCACCTTGTTGATTGGGATTTAAGATTTCAAAATATGAAGACAGAAATATACATTCAATTTATGATGATGGAAAGGAACAGTAAAACTAAGTATAGAAAAGACAACTTTTTTCCTTAAAAAAAGAATCATGCAGTTATTCTTTTGTCCACAGCTAGTTTTAGTTCTTCTACTCACTTTTGTACCCAATCAAGACTAGCCCTGCTAGTAGAACATTTTTACACACATATTTAAAATTAATTTGCTCATTTATTTGTGAATAATGAGATTATCCTACATGTCATGACCATCCTAAGTTTGTCACAAATTGTTTAATAACTTACCAATTTTAGAGAGTTCTATGCTTTCTGTTTGTACTTTATTTCTACTGGGATATTTTATTATGGGGGTATAGTATTATAACTTGATACAAGTAGACAGTGTTGCATAATCATCAACCCCAGGTAAGGAACACTTCAGCCACCTTAGTCATAAATCATTTCTGTGAGTTGGGAATTTTGTTTTCTTTTAGGCTAAACAAGGCAGAATCATCATTCATATGTGAATAGTGAGAGGAATATAATGTAAGACTTACTATGTAAGGATATCACTTATACCTACAATGACAGTTATTGCCTCTCTGGGTCACTAATAAGGACATTATTATTAGATTATGGTTGCAGTTTATTGAATCCTTATTTCCTGAGGTCATTACCATTGAGAGTGGCAAAATTTGGGTGACCATTTTAGCCCTAATGCCATCTAAACTGAATGGAGACACTGGTAGGCAGGCCTAGGGAAAATGACTGGGCTACCTCTCTACGTGGACTGGACCTAAAGCAACTCAACAGTGTTGAGCGTGCCACGCCCCCTCCTCTCCTTCCTTGGACCCTGGCCTTTAGGGAAATAAGTTGCCTGTCTACCTGTCAGTCAGATATCCAATCAGCTCATTTCTCAGTTTCTTGTTTTTCAGGGCACATGTGAGGAACTGACTTGTGACCTCTAAGTAAAACATTATTATTCCGATATCCTCATACTCTGAAAGACTAGTATATGTTGTTGAATGATAAAATGGGATGAGAGATATGTGAAATTTTAGCCAGATTTCAGTGCTGATGAAGGAATTACTTGTAACGAGTTACATATTAAGATTAGTGAAAACTGGATGAGAAGGGGAAACAAAGGAGGAGGCTACAATGCTTGATAAGAAATGTACTCATTATCTTGCCCATGTAATTGTAACCCCTCTGTACAGTATTTTCACTGTAAATAAATAAATAAATGTAAAATTAAAAAAAAAGATTAGTGAAAACTTAGGCCAACAAAGTAAAAGGTGGGGGTGGGAACCTGTAAGTTTTTAGTATGCTCTTGTTGAGTGACAGAGAACCTGGACTCATACAAATTAGCGACAGGGGGACCCAATTCTTACCATCAAAGAACTTGTTTGCTTTTGGCTAAGGACACAGAGCCTTATAATATCATGAAATCAATGCCTCACTAGAGCAAAGCACTCACACCAGAAGGAATAATGTTAGAAACCAAAAGATCTCAGAGAAGGGAGTCCAGGTCTGGGATGAGTGGAGTAACATTCCTTTCTAAGGCTTGTTCACCTAACACAAGAAAAAGTAAGTCAACATTTTTTTTTTGTTTCTGGCAGTTTTTTGTCTCTTGTGCTTAGGGCAGGGATTGAGTAAGGTCGGTAAAGGTGTCTGGAGTCCAAAATTGAAATGTGTACTCCCTCCCAGGGCCTACCTAATTTCCTGAATACTGCTTGCCCCATTTCAAGCCTGGCCCTTATCTTTTCTTTTGAAAGCTTCCAGGAGACTCTCTTTAAAAGCAAGCATGTTTGAAGACTTTTATTTTCATACTGAAAACTTTTGTCCTTTCAGAAATAGTTACACTTGATGGTCCTTTTTCATTGTAGTTATGTCTTACACAGTTGCATAAGGAATGAGTCATTGCTCCTGGGATAAACATAGGATTAGGTTCCTGTGAGTCTCCCATTCCCATATTTCTCCCACCAATCACTGTATCACTCTGTAACCTATTTTTCTTTAAAAAGACACCTACACTATCTCCTGTTGATTCATTTAACACTGAAGTTACAGCCAACAACTCTTAGATGAAGATGAGCTAATAAAAGTTTTTTCCATAAGGCACAGCATGGCCATAGGGACATGAATGGGTACTTGAGCATTATATTTGGGATCTATTTTAAACAACAAAATCTCTCACCAAACAATGTGGTACTAGAAGACTGTGAAAACTACACATATTCACAGCTAAGTATTGAAACAAGAAAGCAGAACACCTCTCCCCTCACCCTGAACTGAGAACATGTTTAGGTGACTCAACTGTTCATTGTAGTTCACATCTGTTAAATGACTGCGGAAGTGTCAGGAATGTTGATCTTCATCTCACAAATATGTGTGTGCAAGCAGGCCAGTTTACAAAGGCAGAATTTATGAATGCTGAGGACTGACTGACTGACTGACTTTCACCAGTTCTGAGTTCTTCCTTCTGCTCTCTTGCCTAGGTGAGAGGCCGTGAGACTTATGAGATGCTGTTGAAGATCAAAGAATCCCTGGAGCTCATGCAGTATCTTCCTCAGCACACAATTGAAACCTACAGGCAGCAGCAACAGCAGCAGCACCAGCACTTACTTCAGAAACAGTGAGTGTCATTGTGTCATTTCAGAAGGCATGAACAGGGTGATTTCTTATTTGTATAAGCAAGAGGGTGGTTGATGGGCAGTGGAGAAGTGGCTGTTACTAGACAGTAGTTCACTATAGATTCAGCAGGAGTGCTGCTTACTATTCTATATATAGAGAATTTCACCTGTACTATAAAATGGATTCAAAGACTCGCACTAACATTTACTAACAGCCAATTCTAATAATAACGTGTATATTTAGAAACAGAAACCTTTCCCTCATTTGGATACACTGTCATGTACATCTCCTGGAATGTATATAATCTACTTTGGGACACTACTATAGACTGGGGAAAGAAGGTTTTACTGCATTAGGACTTGCTTGCTTTATTGAAAAGAATTCTTCATGTTATTAGTGTATGTATATTATGTTTGAAGCAGGTCTTTGATATGTAGCTCAGTCTGGCCTGGTTTGTTGAAAAGTATTCTGCAACCTATGGAATAGTCATTGAGAACATGTCTGAAGGCAGAAGGTCAAAGTCATATTGTCTTGCCAAGTCTTAATATCCTAACTCTGGATTGTCTTGGAGCAATACATTTTTATATACATTGGAGAGATTTTGCAACCATATTAACATATGCATATAACATATTTGCATATTGAGTTTATCCTTTGCTCTTGGATCTCTGATGATGTTAATTGTTTTATGACTAACAAGAGAGAATAGCTCTTATGAAAGGATGAGAGATTGGCCAATGAGGGCTTTGTTTATACTTACCTTTAGTGGTTAAGAATCACCACTGTTAGTCTAATTAGGACGCTGTATGTGTGCTAAAAGTTTTGCTGACTACTGTAAAAACTTAGCACAGAATAAATCAGCTACTGATTGACAATACCAAGTTTTGAACTCGGGCCTTGCACTTGCTAAGCAGACACGCTTTCATTTGATCCATACCCCAGTCCTTTATTTTTTTTAAACTTATTTCAGTTAGTGTTTCATGTTTTTGATAGGGATTGACTTGAGTCCACAATCCTCTTACTTATGTATTTGCATAGCTGTGGTTATAAATGCATACTGTCCTGTGTGGCATATTTGTTGATCTAGGTTCCCCCTAACTTTTCACCTAGTCTGGCCTTGATCTGCAATTCTCTTCATCTCTTCCTCCCAAGTAGCTGGGATGACAAATTTGAGCCACAGTGTAGGCTAGCATTTAACATTTAAGCAGAAAGAAATGAAGTAACAAACTATCTTGCCTGAGCAGAGATGATACTTTGCAAAAGAAAGGCAAATGGACAATAAATAAAGGTTCTGTTCTGCTGTTATTGGCTATTATTGGGAGGTAGTTATAGAAACTGTAATGAAATGGATCTTTGTTCAAAAATTTTAAGACAAGACAAATGTGATTGAGGAGGCTGGGATGTGTCTGCCTTAGTCAGGGTTCATTTCTACATACCTGTGAAGGTACTGCACATGAGCAGCAGAGGAATGATTAATAAGCATGCTCTCTTCAAAAGACGGTAAGCTATTTGAACATTTAAGACCCTTAAAAGCTGGAAGGAATTTCACCATTTGCTTTTAGCATGGAAGTTTGGCAATTTAGAGATAAATGGTTTTGTACATAAAGCTGATCAAAATGTTTCATTGTGTGAGTCCTTGAGGACATAGAGTATTGCAGAAGAGAATCAGAACTCTTAGTTGCTGACAGGATTTCTATAGCCAATCAGATGGATTCTTTGGAGTATTCGATGGAAAAGTATGTTAATATATTCAAGTACAAAATTGACTTAGTTCTTATAAAAATTATACAAGGAAGATCAAAGCAACAGAGACCTGGAGCAGCACTGACAGACCTAAAGCGGCTAAGAGTTTTCCCTGAGGAGAGTTATTGCATGTCATGGAACTAGGCAACACTCCCAGATTAACTTTGGTTCACTGTGGAAAAGCTCAACTCAGCCAAAATGACTCCAGGAGAATTGCACAGTAGCATATTGTGCTGAATTAGTTTTGTCATTCTGTTTCTGATCTTTTCCAGTTGGCAGTAAAGAGTCTGACTATGTAGCACAGGGGTTGGTAAATACTATTTTTCTGTAAAACAGAGGCAATAAATGTTTTAGACTTTTTCATTCAGATAATCTCAGTTATGTGGTGTAAATGAAAAGTAACAGTAGATTACATTGTAAAAAATGATGAAAGGGGCTGTTACAATCAGACTTTATTTATGGACACTGACACTTGAATATTATATCATGTTCACATGTCATGAAATGTTCTCCTTTGAATAGCCCTTCCCAATTAAAAAAATTTAAATCCATGTTGATTTATGGATGGGATTTGAGCCATGCCACTAAACACAAGATTCTTTGTAGATAAATAAATGGCTCTTCTCTCTTTGCTTAATGTACAGCTTTTGTTTGGTCCATGCCCTCAGAAGCTAATATGTAGATTCTGAGATAGAGAGTTATTAAAAGAAGAGAAATCCTGAAGTGAGATTTTAAGTGACATGCTGCTAACAAAAATCACAACTGCCTTTAACAGAAATTTTTCTATCTTAGGGATTGAGGCAGTCTTATCCAGATACAAAATATAGTTGATGACATAATTCCCTTGTTTATTATTGCAGTATTTGACTTTCTACAATAATTGACTTTCTGAGAGAGCTGGGAAAGATGGAATGCTTACCTTCCCTTAATTTACAATTTAGTGGCCAATTCTAAACACATAAAACTCTTAGAATTGTTAGAATGCTCTAGAATTTATTCTTAGTATTGTATAAGTGAAGACAATTGAAAATAACTAATATAAATTACTCTAGAATCTGAGAGTACAATCTGGGAGAAATAACAAACATCATTCATTGGGCATATGCTATTGATGCTTGTTCACGGAGTATACAGGGAACTATATAGCCTAATGTCCTCATAAATTAGCCAGTATTTGTTGTCTAATTGGCTTGCATTACTCTAAAAGAATTTTCATGTATCTATATTTTGTAAAAAAAAAAACTACTCTAGCAGAGAAGAAAATTATTCTAAAAATTCTGCTTGTGATACAAACCAAAAGATTTTTAGGAATATATTTTCAATCCTTTATATAGATGGGCAGAGATAAATAGTGAGGAATTAGCTTCATAGTTCTCTAGAAACTAAAAAAATCCTATGCATGTTTTGTGTTTACATCTCACAATTGTGATAACTCGTGCATGGAAATCTAACAGAGTGAAAAATCATTGCAGAGTATAGATATTTAGTCTAATTACACCTTTGCAATATTATATATACACATGAATCTCCAAACATTGACATGCAGCTATATACATTCCCCCATCGTTCTGTTCATCAACTAAGCTTTTTCCCCCAATTAAAAAAATGTATGCAGATCTCTCAGAAAAGCAAGAATGACTAGATAAAGAAAAAATATAAATGGAATTTCTTGGTCATGATTGGAAAAGGGTAAATCAATGTAGGAAACACCTAATAGCCTATGATTGCCCTTCCAAAATATATCACCAATTGTAGGATGGTAAGAAATCAGTTGTATAGTTTTTCACAGTAGAGGGAAAATTGGTGAGAAAGAATATACTTTCTATATGGCAACAGTTAAGTATTTCTAGTTTAATCACTTCTGTTAGATTCCCAACATGTTGGTTTTTCTCAGCTTGCTGTGCATTTGTGCATGCTTTTTCTTTTTAAGTTTCTTCACAATTACCTTCATGAACGTAGACTTTATGGAAGACAAATTTCATGCTGAATTGCTATAAATTAAATCATTATAGTATTTTCATTAACATGCCCACATTGGTTAAAAACATAGGCTGCTATGTTTGTAGAAGCCAGAATCAAATAAGAGGATATTTTAGACCCATTTTTTACTCTAAATTCCTATCTTTCTATTTTCAAGGAATAGTGGCTCTTAATACAGCTCTACTGAAGTTAGTTGGTAACTATTTAGCAGTCTTTGACTTTTATGTTTCAACCTGTACTATTTCAATTTTTTATTTAAAATTTTTAGTGTAGCTTACCCTCCTTCTTGGCTTCCATTCTGTTTTCAAACAACATGACTTAGTTACACTCTGATGTAGTGCAGTTTCTTTCTTGCTACCAGAAAATTTTCTTAGTATCTTTACAGGTTCACACCTGTGAGCCTACTTATTCAGAAGGCTGAGATCTGAGAATCTCAATTTGAAGCCAGCCCAGGCAGAAAAGTCTGTGAAATTCATCTCTAGTAAATTATCATATAAAGTCTAATTAGAGCTGTGGCTCAAGTGTTTGGGTACAAAAGCTCTCAGACAGTGCCCAGGCCCTGAATTCAAGCCTCCAGGACCAGTACAAGAAAGGGAAAAAAGAACTCTTGGCTATGATTATCTTCAAGAAAGCTGTTATTTGTTCCTCAGCTTCATTTAGCTAAGGAACAAGCAAGAAGTATTTTCAACATTATTAATACAGGACACAGAAGAAAACACAAATATCCAAACTATCTAAATTGATAATGCTATTATGTCTAAATTGAAGGAGATGTTCTCCACATTTCCAGAATATTTGAACATGCCAGCTCTGCAGATTAAAAATAACAATAGTAGCAGCAGTAGTAGTGATAATAATAATAATAAAAGCATTGACAATTTCATTGGATTCCAGCCTAGAGTTGTCATAAAAATTCGCATGTTTTTTCATAGCTTAAACCATGTAATTTTTGAATCTCCCATATCTGTTATGACATTTTCAAGACTGAGATTTATTATCCCTAAATTGGCATAAAGAAAAACTCTAAACTCAAATTCAATTATTTCTCTATATTCGCATAACTCATCACTGATCTGATATTGGTTCTAGGTCTTAAAGTTTGAATGCTTGTGATCTATCAATATACTGGGACCATAGCTAGAGCATTAGTTTGATCTGTGCATATTGCTAATCCTTGCTACAAGAAAAAGGCCCCAATGTTAGTACCTGAAAAAGTTAAGAAAGTTTTTTTTTTTGTTTTTTAGTTGGGAATAATGTATTTTCCTTCTAATATGTATTCTGGAGTATTTTGTTAAGAACCTACAAATTCTTGCTGGTTTATTGAATTGCAAAACAAGTAAACACGGCTTGTTCCTTGAAAGGAATAAACAAATACACAATTCAAAAAGCCAGTCTGGGAAACAGTTCCCAAATAGTTCTTAGGGTTGCACAACCTTTAGCCAAATAACAGGGCTTGTTCCTGACATAGTTATGGTATAATTGATTTCTTAATTATGCAAAAGTTGCTTTTATGAGTTTGATATATGCATTTATAGGCCAAGTTTGTGACTGCAGGGATTAAGATATTTATCCACCTCAATCTGGGCACATACAAAATGCTCATTAATAGTTCTTTACAAATACATGATGACACAGCCCCCATACTGATAAGATCATATTTCTTCATACTTCATATTTTGACTAAACAAAAGAGTAATGAGGTATAATAATTGGACAGATGACATTTTTCACAAGATGGAGGTTTATTCTTGTTTCTGCATTCCTTTTTTTTTCAATTAATTGAGTCTAGAAAACCTTTTGCCAAACCCTGTGCTAGGCATCTCCACTTACCTTGTCTCCATAATCCCCAAATGATTCACCTTAGTGAACTTATTTAGACAGACAGACAGACAGACAGACAGACAGATAGACCAGAGCCATAACTTGATCTCAGAAGGGATCAGGAGAAGTAAAATTAAAACAAAACAAAACAAATTTCCTCCAGTGATTCTGGTTAACTACTACTGCCTTATCCCACTTCTTTTTCTTCTGGTTCTTGAGAAGATTTCTATCATAAAAGAGGATAAAAAGGAAGGAACGAAAATAGTTTCTTGGGCATTTGTTTCTCTCTACACTATGATCATGAAGGTGTGAGGAATATGTTTCTATATTCATTTGATGTGAATATATGGAGCCCTAAGCCTTCATCTTCTCTTTTCTCTGGTTCCTCTCTGCAGTCTCCTTTCAGCCTGCTTCAGGAATGAGCTTGTGGAGCCCCGGAGAGAAACTCCGAAACAATCTGACATCTTCTTTAGACATTCCAACCCCCCAAACCAGTCAGTGTACCCATAGAACCCCATTTCTGTATTTGAGTGTGTGAGGTCATTATGTTTCCGTGTGTGTGTGTGTGTGTGTGTGTGTGTGTGTGTGTGAGTGTGTTTATACCCAGCTCTCATAAATAGAACTTGAAGACATTTTGGCTCAGAGACCCAACTGCTCAAAGGCACACAGCCACTAGTGAGAAAGAATCTTTTGAAGGGACTCAAAACTTTACAAGAAAGTATGCTTGCTGCAGATTTTGTACCCTTAGATCCAGCATTGGTTGGACAGGAACCACTGTTGTGTATGTTTGTGAGCTTTTTGTTGTTTCCTGGGAGGGAGGGGATCAGGTGGGGAAAGGGTATTACAATGTTTATAAGACTCCTCTTCTGTTGCTTTCTGTTGTATTTCTAAAACTCATAATGAAGCTTTTGAGCAGGTCTCAAACTTAAGATGTCTTTTTTTGAAAAGGAGAAAAAACAAGTTAATGTCTATTAATTGTTATAAATTGTAGTTGACTGAGAATCAGTCAGACTCTTTAGATGCTGGTCATGCAGTAATACTGCAAGTAGTGAAAACTAAGATGTCAAATGTACTGCTGGGCAGAGTGGTATTTACTATAACTAGCTAGTATTTGGGGGGCATTCTTTTCTTCTTTTACAGAACCTGCATTATTAGAATCCTCTCTTCATATATAGGTAGAAGTTAATTAATGCTGTCAAATCCTATCTCTGCTACCAAATATTAATGTCTGATATAGCAGTCTTATTTACATATGAAACCTTAGAGTTCTGTGCCCAAAACTGTTGTGTAGATCCCAAAGCAGGGAAACTAATTTTGTGGTGTAAATAGAAAGATAAAGCCAACCCACTAGTAATTCCCTACATACTAATTTACCATTGTTAAAGACCCCCAAAGTAGTTCAAAGTTCTCTCACCAAATCTATGGTTCATTTGTTTAATTGGAGCTCTAGGCCATCTCTTTTGCCTAACATAAAACCAGCCAGATTATGATACTGTTTAGTACATTTATCCTGGAGAATTAGGTTGTAATTAAGTGACTTCTAAGCAGACACATGGTAATATCAATTCCCCTGGACTAGAAATTATAGATAGAAAAAATAAATGACTTTTGTTTTCCTTTTTATTTCTAACCCAAAGAGTTTACAGAATCTCTGTTTCTTTCCATTTTAAAAACACTTTATAATAATAATGTAAAGGCTTAAAAATCCTGCCTCTCCCCCATCTTCCCACACCAGATCACCAGCACTTCATTCTCTGTCACCAGGACAATGATTTCTTGTTATTGAGGCTGTTGTTTTATGGATGTGTGATTTTAATTTTCAATAAACTTTTGCATCTTGGTTTATCTCAAAGTTTTGGTTTCTGTTTCTCTTGCTTTTATTTCCCCTTAAATACAAGAATATGTCTATACAAGTGCTTGAAGTATTGTATTGATTTAAGAACAGGAGCAATAGAACATTCAGTTTGGGTTCTGTTTACATTTCTTCTGTTACTAGTTGTTGCTTTTGTTTGGGAGACTTTGTATCAAGGTCATCAATATGAAAAATGAATTACAATGTCTAAACTAACTTAAAATACCATTTTGTTGCATCCCAAAACACCAAAGTGGTATTGATGTCACTGAACAACCCCCAAATTGTATCTTAAATTGTGAAATCTACTAAAACAAATTTAAATTAAATCTATATTTAGTAAATACTTTGGTAGAAATTGCTTGGCCAGAAATCTCTAGTGGGGATGTGGAGAGAATTCTTGCCATGTACACACACACACGCATACACACACATAATATATATACATATATGTACATACATATGTTCCTTGCTATATATATGCACACACATATACATGTGTATGTATGTATGTATAAACATATACATGATATTTAAGTATGGCTACATGCCTATATAATATATCATACATACCCACACTATATTTTGACTGATTATTAAAACTTCAAAAGAAATTGTTCTAAATGAAATAACTTCAGTATTGTATTTAGATAAGCAATAAAAACTTTATATTTGATGAAAAAATATTAGTAAAATGAGATGGTCTTATTACATTTGCCAAGGGTTTTTGGTTGGATAAACCAATTCATAAATATTTCAAATAATTGGTAAATTTAGTTTAGTTGTTTTTTTTTGTTGTTGTTCATGGGGCTTGAACTCTGGGCTTGGGCACTATCCCCACGCTCTTCAGCTCAAGTTGAGCACTCTACCGCTTGAGCCACGGTGCCACTTCCTGTTTTCTAGTGGTTTATTGGAGATAAGAGTCTCATGGACTCGGGCTGGCTTTGAACCATGATTCTCAGATCTCAGCCTACTGAGTAGATAGGATTATAGGCGTGAGCCACCAGTGCTCAGCTAAGTTTAGTTTTTAACATTAACTCTTGCTTTCAAGGTTTTTATTTTCTTTCAGCAGATTCTTATATAACTTTTTGATGTGTTTATAGTAAATTTTGTATAAATACACACATTTAAAATAATAGAATATTTTAAAACTTCGTTGACCTACCAGAGAGTCAGTGATGACCTTGAGTCTTTGGACTCAATATTACTCAGCTGGAAAGGTCACAAATAAGACAGCACTGGGAAATATTTAGAAGAGTTTCAATTCTTTCCTCATATTTTATGTGTCTTCATTACCCCCTTTTATGATCTTCCTAATAGCAGGGTAATTCTGCTCTCCCCTTGCTAATCCTTTACCTTCTCAAATTCTGCATTCCAAAATGGTTTGATGAAGTCAAATTTTCCAAGCATCTTTCCAAATTCTATTAGACTGTTGCCTTTTAAACTAGCAATGGAACATTTAACTCAAATGAATCTAGCAGAATTCTAGGCCTCTTTGGCAAATTAAAAGGATAATTGTGCCTTATTAGAACACATACCTTACCACATGAATCTCATCACATAGATAGTAGAGCTGGAATCAGGAAATCTGATTTCTAAACCTGATGATCTGAAATCCACCTAGCTCTAAAAGTCTGATTTTTTTTTTACTCTTAGCAATCTATAGAGTCAATAACTGGCATTACATATATTTTTCTTTCAAAATTAAAGATATAGAATATATGCCTTTCTATATCTTAGTTAGACTGAAAGCCACAAAAATTCTAGTAACACTTCATAGGGAGGAATAAAACTGGCCTTTACATTGGCTATGGACTTAGGCAACTAATAAACTGTATGCATAAAGATGATCAGATCCTTCATTTCATTTGATGGGAACTTGATACTAAACCAACTACTCTGGTCTCCTTCCTTGTATTGTATCTAAAAATTACATCATGGATGTGTTCACAATTTCAGATCTTTTCTGATTTTATTCTCAATTTTTTTTCTTCATTTGGCCAAATTAAGAATCCACATCCATGTCTCCCTATATTCCTCAATTGTTTACCTTCCATTCCTTTGACCATTTTCATCTTCTTTAACATAGAGTACATAGTTTCAAGCCTACTTTCCTCAAATTAAGTGAATTATGATAACAAATAATAAAGGAACTAATAAAACAATAAAAAATGTATGGCCTCAAGAGGAAGGAAGTTGTAATAGGATGCAGAAGGTGTTACTTTGCTTTCTTTTTTTTTTTAACTACAACTCAGGGTGCAGAGAAAGTGAGAAATAAACTTTTATTTTCCTGTGGTCATTAAAAATTCAGATTACTCTTTCCATAAACTCTTGAATATATTCAATGGATTTAGGAGAAGTAGAAAGGCAGGTGTAGATCTCTAAATCTTTATGGAGAGGTTCAACTTACACTAAGAATACTAGTTACAAGGCATCTTGGGTACTTTGTAACGGGCAATGATTTAAAGAAACAGCCCCTAGCAATGCACCTCTTTGCTGCCTTGCCCTGTGCTTTCCTTTTATACTGCAATAAGGATTTCATCAGTTAATCAGAATGTGCTGACTCTCCACCAGCCTCCTACATGTGGAAGGAGTGGATTCTGAAATACTTAGTAGGAGCTAGAATGATACCCTTTACTCTATTCCTTGCTTGCTTCTTGCCTAATTTATCTCCTATGTTTCTCTCACCACTTAACCCATTTCTTCAATTCTATAAGCTTTTGCCTGTCATCACTTTATTTCTGAGTAGGTATCACAGGACAAAACTTTAAAAAATGCTTGGGTTGGGTGTTAGGAGACCTGCTTCTATCATCAGCCCATCTGCCTCAGGCACCATGTTTTACATACAAACTCATATTTACTCATCTTCATAATAGTGGTAATTTCTGCATTTCCCTGACTGGCAGGACCACTATTCCATGGTAAAAATCTCACAATCACTCAGAACAGAAATGAAAGAGAGCTAAGTAATATGAAATACTTTTTAATCAGGAAGTTTTATTACATGAACACATATTTATATACATTTGGATGTATGAATGTAGTTGGGGAAGGCTAAAGAAAAAAATGGATATACATCTCCATTAAAAGTACTGATTATAAAATGCAATGGATTTATTAGATTGTTCCTTTTACATGGTCATGCTAATTCATGAAAGCAAATAACTGTTGTTCACATGAACTCTTGGCTCTGCAGTAGTTTGGAATGGAAGATTCCATGATTCCACTAATTTATATATATATAGTTATAGTTATAGTTATTGTAAAGATACTTTACAGAGGGGTTACAGTTACATGAGTAAGGTAATGAGTACATTTCCTATTGAGCATTGTTACACCCTCCTTTGTTTTTTTGTTTTCCCCCTACCATCCCTTCCCTTCCCACCTACCAACCTCCTCCCTCCCCTCCGCACCCCCCCTACAAAGTTCATTATCAACATAGTGTCTTGTACATCTCATTGTTACAATGGGTCCACCTGTATCCTTGTTTCAGCATTTTGCTATTTCCCTTCCCCTCCCCAAATTAGAAAAATGTATATACAAGATACAGGACACCAGAATCAAATACAGTGACATCAGGGGTTGTACCATGGGGGAAGAACATACAAAGAAACAAAAAAATCATGTAGTACATTATAGGTACATTACAAAGAACAGCAACAAAGATAAAACCTCTTGTGTCCCTATTTTGGGGTTCATTTCATTTAGCATCAGGTTATATGGTCATACATACATCGCTTTTGACCTCTTCTGCTTGTCCTAGACATATACTAGTTATTGCAGATAAAAGAAACCATGGGACCTATGTTTCTTTAAGTATGGCTTGCTCCACTTAATATAATTTTTTCCAAGTCTTTCCATTTCCTAACAAATGGGAAGGTGTCATTCTTTCTGATGGAGTCATAGAATGCCATATATATATATATATATATATATGTATATGTATATATATATATGTATATATATGCACATGAACACACACACATACACACACACACACACACACACACACACACACACACA
>NW_012267261.1:2138687-2254731 GCF_000151885.1 Dipodomys ordii
TATATATATATGTATATATATGCACATGAACACACACACATACACACACACACACACACACACACACACACACACACACACCATTTTCTTGATCCATCTGGGTTGGTTCCATATTTTAGCAATGGTGAATAAAGCTGCAATAAATATAGTTGTGCTGGTAGCTTTAGTGTGGCCTTGTTTGTGACTGATTCCACTAATTATGGAGATATGGAGAAAGCAGACTGATTTCTTCAATGATGAAGATCTATAGCACTCAAGCACTTAGAGCCACGTACAAAAACTGTTTCCAACATTATACTGGACTCACTTATATCACCTTCAAAATTGATCATACACACACACTGTATATATGTGTGTGTGTATACATGTACAAATTGATCATATACACACTGTTCATATATGTATACTGTATATATATATGTGTATATATATATATATATAATTCAAAGAAAGTTTTGTTTGTCTTTTAATGAAAATATGGCTACAACAATAAGGAGGAAAATCAGGATAAAATAATACATTCTGTTTGAGAATTGTTAATTTTTAAAAGCTTTTTGTTTTGTGTTTTCTATACCACATGTAGTGTTTAGAGGACAAGTCATTAAATGTGCTCATCAAAAACTCTATCATTAAGCCCAGCTGTAATAACTGTATAGAATTTGGGCCAGTGCAAAGATCTAGGGGTGGTAGTTGTACAAAGGGGTTTCAATTCAACCCATCAGATTATCAGTACAATGTATCTGGATCAATCACCTGGTCCATCAGTCTTCCCCATCTTTCCCAACCCCATCCATACCCTCAAGTTACATGATTCTATTGTGATTGAATATAATGACTGTTGGACCACCCTTATACTTTCCATCTGCCTCTATCCCTTGATGCTTCCTGCCAGCCCAGACAAATCATGTTTCAGCTTCCTAGAATTCATTTTTAGTATTCTTCTTCTTTGTTTCTGGGGTGTTCAGTAATGGAGCTTGAACTTAGGACTTGGGTGCTGTCCCTGAGCTCTTTTGTTCAAGGATAGCACAGTACCTCTGTGAGCCATAGCAAAACTTCTGGTTTTCTTGTGGTTAATTGGAAATAAGATTCTCATAGACTTTTCTTCTCCAGACTGGCTTCATACTGAGATCCTCAGATCTCAACCTCCTAAGTAGCTAGAAGGCATTTTGAGGATTCTTAAAGGGGAACTATTTCTCATTACAGTTTAGCAACATGGTCAAGATCAAGTCTTAAATCTCTGGTCACAAGAACTACACACTATCATTGCTACAGTCTATGAAGTCCTTCTCATCTTCCCTGTTTTCAGTTCGTATCTTAGCCCTGCGGGACAGGATGCCTTATCACCCCAGTTGTCACCATTTCCATAGGAGCAGCTCAAAGATCAGGACCATTTTTTTTTACTTTTCCAGGCTTAACATCCAACATATACCACAAGGGTAACAGATGTTCATATAGTTTTCTCTTAAGGCAAAAGCAGGAAGTGGGTTGTATAGTCCCCTATAGCTTCCCAATATATAGTAGAAGAGGGTTTAAACTTCATTTGGCCTTCATTCTAGTCTATTTTACCAGTCAGGAATGTGAGTAAGTTAAGGTATACTTTGAGAAATATGATACTTAATATGACAAATCCAAGTAAATACCCAAATGGAATATTATATACTGAAGGGAAAGATATGGTGTGGTCTTCTTTTTCCATTTGTCCCAGGAGACTTGTAGAAAGTTAACCCAACAGTGGTTTGGACTCCAGGGTCACCTGCATAGAAAGGCTGCTCCTCACAGCCCCAAGAACATCTCAGCCAGAAGTGTTTGCTCCTATGATGGGGGTCTCTGTATGGGGGCAGGATGTGCTGCCAAAGATCCTGTTTGATGGACTTTCTAGTTACTTCATGCTCATCCTGGGTGACGCAGGATATCTACACATGCATTGCCTGAGCCACATTTCTTCTCTGTGTCTTACTCAGTTCATATCCTTCAACTATATATAATCTTAAGAAAGAGTCACATGATAGAGAAAAATGGAGGATGTTATTATTTTCCTCTCACAAAGGAGATTCATAAGAAAGACATTCAGTTCCTGACTGCACATCTGTGAAAAATAACCTGGCTGGTTGATAGTATTGCAGTCTCTCCTTAGTCAGAAAATATTCTCAACTAGAAACCTAAATACTATCTTACATTCTCAATCCTGGAGAACATTTTTGCACACGTGCAACTTTAAGGTTATGTTTTTCCCACAAGACCTTTTGGAAATACCCACTCCCCATTCATCCTTTGGTGTCCTGTGCTGATCCTCATTCCGATGTTTCTTTTCTTAGGACCTCGATGCAATCTCAGTCTACATACGGTAACAGCTCCCCACCTCTGAACAAAATGAACAGCATGAACAAGCTGCCTTCCGTGAGCCAGCTTATCAACCCTCAGCAGCGCAACGCCCTCACTCCCACCACCATGCCAGACGGCATGGGAGCCAACAGTAAGCATCCCTCCCTTTAGCTTCAGCCAAAGAGTATCATGGCTATTACAGGACAAGACATCTTGGAGATGGGAAAAGTACAATAGATCAGACCAAAGCTGGCTTTCTTATCATTAATGTCTTAGACCTGAGATGTGTGTTTCACTATGAATGGGACTGGTAGATACAGAGGAGGCTTGTACTTGAGTATGGATAAGGGACAGGCTATTGAAACTTGGATGGAGACCCACCTCCTGCCACCTTTCAGATAGTAAAAGAAATGTAGATTTTTAACAGAAGCGGTGGATAGAGGTAGGGAAGTCTGTTCCTTGAGTCAAGAATATTCCCCATCCTGCCAATGTGATGGTGAACTACCTCCTAACACCTTTGAGATTTTTTAAAAAAATGCATTATCAGTCAGGAAGTAGTATAATGGGATAGACTTTAAAAGTAAATAAATAGATTTGTGGTCTGAACTCTATTAGTACCTTAGCTGTGTAATTATGGATAAGTTCTATCTCTGCTCTACTGGTCAACTTTCCATCCATAAAAAGGCCACCTTGCACCTTTGAGATGTTATAAATTTGTGTCTTAACAATTTTAGCCCCATCAAGTCATCTACTCTATCCCATGCACAATCAGTTAGAAATTGACATGCAGTGGGGCTTTTCTTTTCATTTATTCATACCAAATTCCTCATGTCAAGTAAATATGGTAGGCAATAGGAGAATTGTCTCCAGTTGGATGATGATGGGTGTCTTTGCCATAAATATGAGTATCTTATCTATTAGAACCAAATCTGGCAAGGTGGACACACATACTTGAAAGAAATAAAGGCTTGCAAAAGTACCGAAGGATGTATGATGCCTTTGGGACACAGCAGACTGAATGCCAGACACTTCGTCTCCACTAATGTTCACCTTATCAAAAAGTACCATCACTGTCCATCTTATCCTTCGTTATTTTGATTAAGCCTGTAAGCTTGCATTTTGATGTTGAATGGAGAAAATGGGTTTTCTAAAAGAAGGTAGGGAAGCTATGATTCTGAGTCTCTGTGGTATGATGGATGGCCTGTGTTCCTGTGACAATGACATAGAAATGTATGTGGTATCACTGCATTGCATGGTAACATGGAGCTTAGATCCAGACCGCTTTCTCATTCCTGTTCATGTGTCCTAATACACAAAACCTGACCCCACACGGGTCAGCCCCTTTGACAAGAATAGAAAGCATTCATCTTCATTCTTGTGACTTTTAGTGTAACTAAGACCACCCAACTCTTTTCTTTTACTTTCTTCTTTTTTTTTTGGTTGGTCATGGGGCTTGAACTCTGGGCCTGGGCGCTGTCCCTCAGCTCTTCAGCTAATGGCTAGGGCTCTACCACTTGAGCCACAGTGCCACTTCTGGTTTTCTTGTAGTTTATTGGAGATAAAAGTCTCACAGACTTTCCTGCCCCAGCTGGCTTTGAACCATGATCCTCAGATCTCAGCCTCCTGAGTTTCTAAGATTATATGTGTGAGCCACCGGTGCCCAGCCCTACTTTTCTTTAGATGATGAAAATAGTGATGACAAGGCTTCACATGTGTATAACTTAGCATTTACCTGTGTCTTACTTATAGATGACTCATACAGTCTGATTTCCTCTGGAAAGTCAGACAGATAACAAACTGAGATGAAGGCTGCTTTGTTCTGCCTTTGGCTAGTAGTAGAGACTCTGCCCTTGGGCACTTTCTTATTTACTAAAGTAGAAATTAATTACATTTATCTCTTTTTGTAAATATATTATCTTTATGATTTTTGCCTTCAAGGCAAAAATTGTTTCATAAATAGTATTAATCTATTCTTCTCTATCAATAAATGACTTTATATTACTTATTAGGCATAACATTCCCTAAAAAATATGCAATAAGGCCACCTGTGCCCAAGTACATATTCTAAAGTAGTCCTTTCTTTCTTTCTTTTTTTCTTTCTTTTTTTTGTTGGTCGTGGGGCTTGAACTCTGGGCCTGGGTGCTGTCCCTCAGCTCTTCATTTCGAGGCGAGCACTCTACCACTTGAGCCACAGTGCCACTTCCGGTTTTCTGGTGGTTTATTGGAGATAGGAGTCTCACAGTCTTTCCTGCCCAGGCTGGCTTTGAACTGCAATCCTCAGATCTCAGCCTCTTGAGTAGCTAGGATTACAGGCTTGAGCCACCAGTGCCCGGCAAATAGTTCTTTCTTATTCACAAGTTTATCATTTGTTCACTTAAGTTTATTGAACATTACTGGGTAAGGCAGTATGTTACATTCCATAGATACCTGACATGGGTAAGAGCTACTATATACTTCAAAGAGAGTCTAGTAGGGAAGCAGAAAGGTTTAGAATAGGAAAAATAACCAACTCAACAGAGAATTACAAGTAGAGAAGGAGAAGGACAAGATTGGCCTCAGAGAACAAAATTCAATATAATTTGTGAGGAGTGTGTTAACTGTTCTGTTAGATTCTCTGTGGGATGTGTGAAGGGGTGTAACAAGAGATAACACAGGAAAGCAGGGCTGGTGGTCTAGGCCCTTGGTAACATGACTCTTTGGGGTGCTGGTCCATGAATGATAACAGCAGTAATCTTCTCTGTTCCTCCTGCTTCTGTCCAGTTCCCATGATGGGCACCCACATGCCAATGGCTGGAGACATGAATGGCCTCAGTCCAACCCAGACCCTCCCTCCCCCTCTCTCCATGCCTTCCACCTCCCACTGCACGCCCCCACCTCCATACCCCACAGATTGCAGCATTGTCAGGTGAGTCCACAGCGTATGCTCCTGGGGCATCTCCTAAGCATTTCTGGGTGGTGGAGGGTGGACAGCATCCAAATTGAGAAGAAAGAAAGCAGCCTTAAGGTTGAAACGGAGCCACTCTTTTCTTGGATCTGTGGAATGGTCGGCAAATGTTAATCAAGGAGAACACTGATAGTTAACCTGGGAAAAAGTGAAAATATGAATACAGGTTGCCTACCTGTTTTCATCTTCATTTACCCCTTAACTCCTTCAGATTTTTTTTTCACCTTGTCAATTATGGCCCTCAAATTGGTGCTCAGGGGTGGGTTTCCAAAAGGACAGTAAACTTGCTATCTCGCTCCTTTTCCTGCTCTCTAGAGTTCATAGCTCTCAGCTATCACAGACCATTATTTTGGAATTGGATGTCCATCGAATTTAAATGTTAGCAAAAACAAAGAAACCAAAGAGAGACTTTCAAGAAGCTGGTAGCCTCCACTGCTCTGTATGTGGCAAGTGGAGCCTTCCTGGGAAGGAGAGTTTGGACAGGCAAAGCTTTTGAATGCATAGGTACCAAAATTTCCTAATTTTATTCTAGCTCAAGTGCTTTTTTTTTTAAACCTCTGCTTCATGTGAAGAATGGCTCTCTTCTTTAGCTGAATGATATGTGATAGGTCTTAGGAAGTATCAATCACACAGAGGAATTAGCCTTGTGATGTGAATGAGTTCATCAGTTTCAGACCAGTATCACAAAAGGGAAGATGTATAATCTGAGAACATAAAAAAGCATTAATGACATTCTAAAGTAGTGACCCACATTTGTATGTGTGTGTGTGTGTGTGTGTGTGTGTGTGTGTATGTGTGTGTGTGTGTGCGTGCATGCATGTATGTATGTTTGCCTGTTCCAGTGCCTGGGTGCTGTCCCTGAGTATTTTTGCTCAAAGATAACACTCTACCACTTGTGCTACACCTCTATTTTCCTGCTTCCCCCCACACACACCTTTACTGTAGTTAATTGATGATAAAAGTCCCATGGACTTTCCTATCTGGGCTGGCTTCAAACCATGGTCCTCAGATCTCAGCCTCATTAGCTAGGATTTACAGGTGTGAGCCACTGGAACCTGGTATGACCCACATTATTTTTTTGGACCATACAGTCCATTCCCAGAAACTACATGTGAAAATACAATATAGAATGACTAAAGTGAAGTAAGGTAACAGGAAGCAAAAAGTACCAGGAACCTGACCTTCCCAAGTTCTTACCTTCAGCTTCTGAAATGTCCCCAGAGGGATTTTCATAAAACCCTATTATACTGGAGATCCTCATTGGAAAGATATGGTCTTCAGGACACCCTCTAGCTGATTTTATTTTCTGTAGATCTAAAGTTCAAGTTATTGAATATTTCTCAAACCTCAAATCCAAGGCCCCATGTATATTTTATCTGTTTAGTCTCTTATTCAGGGCATCCAAGGGCAAAATGTTGGGTTTTCTTTAATCTTGCCAATGCAGTCAGGGTGAACTTTCTTTTTCTGTTTCCTCCTTCCTTTCCCCTCCTCCCTCTGCAGTTTCTTAGCGAGGTTGGGCTGTTCATCATGTCTGGACTATTTCACGACCCAAGGGCTGACCACCATCTATCAGATTGAGCATTACTCCATGGATGTAAGTAACTGTTAGACTCTTCTCATGATTTTTATTTCATTCTCCCCCCTCCCCCCACCCCGGTGACATTAATGGTTTGATCCCCACTAGTTTTATAGCTTGTTTTTGTCCTGTACTCAATCTTCACGTCTGAAGAACCCTTGGAAAGGGTTGCTCTACCTAGTAGAACCCCAGCCAATCAATCTTCCTCAGCTGTTCTGATCAACCAGTACTTATCTATTGTCCATAGTATATGGTGGTAGTGTTCTCACTTACAAATTGTAGAGGGGTAACAAAATGATGATGTACCATCTTGGGTTGATGTCAGACTCAGGAATAGTGGGCATACCCAGGGGTATGTCTACTCTAGAATTAACTCAACTTTTGTTATTATTAAATTAGGAATTTATGAGGGATTTAGTTTCTCTTAAACTATATGCCCCTTTACTTGTTTTCCATGTTTCACAATGTGACCCAGCTCTCCCTGAACACTGAGAAGGTTCTTTGGCCTTGGGTTTAAGCCCTAGCCAAGCAATAAAAACCTAGAGTTGTTATTTTGCCTCTCTGAGCCTCAGTGAATCAAACTTAGCTTAACCAGAGCTCCCTCATGGCTTTTGTTATTCTTTAATTGGTCTTTTGATGCAATCTGGACTAAAGGGAACTTTCTGTCGCTTCCTACCTTTCTTGGACACTACTCAAATGGGAACTTGTATCATTCTATTTTTTCAGCAATCTAAGTTTTCTCCCAGGCTGCTCCTCATCTGGCTCTCTTTGGGGGCTCACTATTCTCTCCTCTGGCTCTTGGAGGACACTGTGGACTGCTCGGAAAAGGTAGTCTCTACCTCTACTGCTGCTTCTGTAGTCAGGACCTTTTCTCCTCCCTCCTTGAGCACCGATGCTAGAGGTGGCTGTGCAGCATGAGAATGCTCATGTCACTGGGGATGGTGTGTATGCCCATCCCAGAGACCACACCTGCTGATCCGGGATAAGATACATTCTAAGTGAAAGCTCTAATGTTTGGAGAATATGTCAACAGGATTAGGATCACTTTAAGACCAGGTCCATTCACCAAGAACAGTGAATTTGTCCTATATTTGAGGGCTTCTTGTAGTGGAATACCACCTCGTGGGTCAGAGAATCTGTCTCGTCTTTTTGTCTGTTTTTATTTGTTGTTTGTTTGTTTTTTGTAGCAGTGATACTACATGTTCATTTGTCCCCACTGAGGACTATGTCAGAATGTTCCTGTAACTGTTAGATCTAGATGCTCTCTGTAAAACTATCTCTACTGATGTTAGTGGAGTCTAGCTTACAAAGAGCTCTGGAAGTACTGAGTCTCAAAAACTATGAAGAACATACTGTCTTACCTATTTGTGGGTACTTTTTTCCCCCTCTGTCACAATATGAAGCTGGAGTGCCTGAAATGTCCATAATTCATGCCATAGGAAATTGTGACTCCGGATGGGAGTACTCAGAATTGGGATAGGTTGGAAAGCTATACAGCTTTTTCATTCCTACCTTAGCTTCTTCCTTTCCATTTCTGAAAAAAAAATTACTTTCTTTGCTTGTTTCTTGGTATCTGTCTGTCTAAGATAGGTGGCATTCCTTTAGGAAAGTAGGATGTGATTAAGTTGGGATCATCAGTATTGCCCTCTGTAAGATGCAAAGCTGTTTATAATGTAGTAAATAATAAAATGATTAACATTTATATAGTAGCAAAGTTAAAATTTATATAATACTTTTATAGTCACATTTAAGTTTGCAACGTGTATTAGCCTAAGAAAGCAATTATATCCAGTTTTGACCGATGAAGAAACTGAGGTCAGAACTGCTAAAATTCTAGAGTGGAAAAAAATTTGGCCAAGATCTGAATTCCAAGCACAATGTGCTTTCTACCTATCACTGTGCTGCTCCATTAAAGACCTGAGCTATTACTAATACTGATAAAAGGACTGCTATTATATGTAATGAAGATTGATCCTATTTGTAATACTTCTACCTTTTGCTATACTGCATGGACACAGTTGCTTTTCATTTTTTTTTTGCTTTGTTTTTGTTGGTTGTAGGGCTTGAATTGAGGGTCTGGGCACTGTCCCTAAGCTCTTTTGCTCAAGACTAGTGCTCTACTACTTTGAGCCACACAGTGCCACTTCTGGTTTTGGAGTGGTTAACTGGAGATAAGTCTCATTGGGACCTTTCTGCCTGGGCTGGCTTCAAAGTGTGATCTCAGATCTCAGCCTCCTGAGTAGCTAGGATTACAGGTGTGAGCCACCTGATTTGTATTTTGCTACCCTCTTTTATCCAAACATCAAGAGACCTGTGGGCCAATATGTCACTGTTCTGAGTCCATAGCTTATTCACCTAGACTTTACACTTATGAACCCCTCTGACCCTCACTTATTATATTAATAAAACAGATATACTAATAGATATATGACAGATATACTGATGGCTATAGCACTGTGTCTGTTGCTAATCTGCGGACTAAATGAGTTTATGAATAAAAACATGATTAGTTCAGTGCCTGACATGTAAGCATTGCTTAGTCCCCACGGTGTTTTTTTTTTCTAGAGACTAAAGTTAGTAGATTTAAGAAGAAGCCTGTATTTGTGTTTAGAATATCTGCCCTCTTACTATTATATTTTTTACCAATGAAGAAATTGGAGCCCCTGAATTGTTTTTCAAAAGCAAAGATGGTAACCTGAAGATTGTGCCCTTGTTTCTAGTTACATAAGACATTAAAATGCATCAAAAATTGACCTTTATTTTCTAGGCTAGAGATCAATAACATTGGATTACTTAAAACAAAACTGCCAGGAATGAAAAAAAAATGGTATGGAATAAGAATCAATTTGTTTCTTTGCTCTAATTCTCCCTGATTCCCTTCCCTCTTCTACAGGATTTGGCAAGTTTAAAGATCCCTGAGCAATTTCGACATGCCATCTGGAAGGGAATCCTGGACCACCGACAGCTTCACGACTTCTCCTCACCTCCTCATCTTCTGCGGACCCCAAGCGGTGCTTCTACTGTCAGTGTGGGCTCCAGTGAGACCCGAGGCGAGCGTGTGATCGATGCTGTGCGCTTTACTCTTCGCCAAACCATCTCCTTCCCACCCCGGGATGAATGGAATGAATTCAACTTTGACATGGATGCCCGTCGCAATAAGCAACAGCGCATCAAAGAGGAAGGGGAGTGAAACACCTGGTGTCAGCTCTTGCATCGTCTTCCTACTGCCCACCCACCCCCTCATCAAGGCACTTCTGCTTGGTCGTCAAAGCATTCTCCCTAGATCTTCCCTTTCTTCTCAGTCTGATTTCTTAAGGGAAGGAGAAGTAAGAGGCTACCTCTTACCTAAAATCTGAGCTGGCATCTGAGTTTGATTCTGGCTATAAGCCTTTGACAACGATTGCTTGCAGACTGAGCTGTCACAACTAGATAGAAGTAAACAGGAAGGCAGTGGGTGTCTCCTTATGCTGCAAAGATTTCTCATTGACTTTTATAAAGAATTTTCACTCCTATAGTCTAAGACTATATGTGTATATATATAAATAAATAAATGTATAAATATACAGTATATATTTTGGTGTGGGAACACTGAATATTGTTTAAAATGTAATTTAAGTCATGGAAAATGATTTGCACTTACTAACTTTTTTTAAATATGCTTATTTTCAATTTCTTGTCTATAACCCTTTTCTCAGAGCTATCTTGACTAGTGACACCTATTTCAAACCTGATGCCCCATAGATGTTAAATACATACCACCATCAAACCATTGATAGATCCAGTTGAACTTTCCATAGTTGACTATGTGGTCAGACTGTATATATGTACATGGTTCTCTGTGGTGAAGTGTTATATATTACTGGCCTTCTTTTAAGGGGTGTTAGTTCACTTTGTGGTTATCAGAAACACCAAAGGAAAAGGACTTCTTCATTTGCCTTTGTTTGAGAATGAGGAATGAGGTCAGGCATAAAATTCCTGAAGGTCCATTGCAGTGAGTTCCGAACACCTGGTACAATGTACTTGGGTATATCAGCAGTATCAAAGTTCAATGCTGAACACATTAATACTTATTGAGAACATGTTTGCTACCATCATAGAAGCTGTAAAACTATATTTCACTACTAGGTTGACCAACTTAGATAGAGCTGTGGCTCCAGTTTAGTTGGCATGGATGAATGAAATCTGTCTAATTCATACAGTAGAATTGGGGCATATGCTAAGACTATCCAGAAAGGGGGGGAAACAGGAACAATTAAGAAATGTTGAGATACAGATATCTCATCCAACTATGAAGTTAAATCCTGAATTCTCTGTTGAAAGCCAGACAATTTGGGGGCCCATTTTGCTTCAAAAGACCATGGAGAGGCTTCTTTACCTTCCTATTTTCAAGGTTGAAAACTCGGGTGGTGAGTTGGGAAATAGAAACACATGAGCACAGGTTTCATGTGACATCAGTGGCTTTTGTCTCTCATTTTCTCTTTTTATCATTAATGTTCCAGTATTTCTGGAGGTAACTGTGAGGGTCATTTCCTGTCCACCTCCTTTGGGACTATTCAGAGACTTCCCTCCAGGGGTAGCCCTCTTTTGAAAGCTGTTGCTTAACCTACATGGACAGCTTTATGAAAATCTAACTCACAACATTCCTCCTTGATGATTTGGAACTATGCTTTGTAAAACCTACTTTCCCCCCCCCCATAAAATAGAACATGTATTTTGTATATATTCCAATGAGCTGTAAAATCTTCTTGTGCATTTGGGCAAAGAGCTGTCATTGCACATAGCTTTCACTTTTATTTTAAAGTGCAAAAAGAGCAAATGTGGCTTGCAAATGTGTGAGTTTCATCTGAAAAGTGTATATAGACTGAAGGTGTGGAACTGTATATTTTTTGTGTGTTGTTTATTTCCTTCTTGGGGTAGAGGGTACTGCAGAACCACATTTGAAATCGTTTTTTTTTCCTTTTAAATGATTTTATATTTTCATGGAAATACCATTTAGTAAGAACAGAACTTCAAGTAAACAGAATACCATAATTGTAAGATGGGAAGAGAGACAATTTGTCGTTTTTTATTATTATTATTATTTTAATTTTGTATGCTAAAGAGAGTGAGTCCTGAATTTCAATGTTTTGTTGTGCTTAAATAACGATAAGCACTGTTAATTTCTGGAAAAAGCATGCAGCTTTGGAAATTCATCAGGGGAAGAATGAAAGCTGTGACTAGGCCGTGTTAGGAAGAAAGATCACTTCCTTTATGTCCTGAGTGCTTGAATAAACCTGGGACTGTTCAGCACTGTTCAGGAGGTACTAAGGACTCAGAAATTCCTGTACTGTATCTCTTGGGTTTGGTGGTAGCCATAGCTAGGCAGTTATTGGCTTCACTTACACCTGGTGTCTAGTTATAGTCCTTAAGTGTATGAATAGCTAGGAGTGAAAACACAGAGGACAGGCATCCATGTGTGGCCTCCTCTGAGTTTTGTGGCTTTAGTTCAATGAAGCCATCTGCTTTGGTTTAGAGGTGGAATAGGAAACATTAAATCATTAAATCCATTTATTTTATATTTTTTCATATTCCCCTAAAATACAGTATGTGGGATGCTGAATGTTAGAGATGTGGGATTTTTTATTATTTTTATAATTGTACAAAAAATAAGCAAATGTCAAAAGTTTTATATGCTTTATTAATGTTTTCAAAAGGCATTCTTAGATATGTGATACTTTTTTTAAGCTTCAGTTGCTTGTCTTTTGGTATTGTTTGTGTATGGACTTTTGGTGAGCCAAAGGCAAATCTATAAGCCACTTATATTTGCCAAGACATGCAATAAAATTTAAAAAATTTAAAAAATACATTGAGAAATGGTCTTGATATGCATGTAATGGAGTCCCATTTGTCCATCCTTTCTACCTTGGGCGTATTTCTATCACTGGGGAAGAGAAGAAGACATTGAGGGAAGCATTGGAGATATTAAACAATGCTTCTAATTATATCACAAATGATCATTCTTCTAATGTTAGACAGTCTATTAAATAGAAAGTCTATTAAATAAAGAAGTCATCCTCTTTAGATACACAAGTCACTCACAAGTTTAGTAACTCTCTCTGAGGTAAAAAATGTCTTCACTATAGAACACTGTAGACCACAGTACTTCCTAATGTCTAACTTGGTGACAGCTCTACAATGCATAGAAATGTCCTCATTTGATGAAATTATATGCAAATCATGAGAACACACTGACTAGATGTTCCACTTTAAATGTAGATGAATTTTTCCTTTCAAATGTGTGCATAGATAACATGTTGAGAGATCTACTGTCTGGATCAAAATAGCATAAAAATTTTTATTAAAGCAATGAAAAAGTTCATTACAGGCTAACATTAGATAGCATGAAAACATTTTTATGCTCATAGAAAAATGACAATACAAATGTGAAAATAATATAAAGATACTAGCATATTTCTAGTCATAGAATATTTTGAAGACCTTAATTTTATAGGCAAGGCAAGAGAATCTTAAATTTTGGTGATATTAAAATCCTTATGTCTTGAAGTCTAGGTGAGAGATTTCCCAAAATAAAGTGGTTGATACACAGGTGCCAGCATGAGTTATAAAAATTTTTCATGTACCACAAAATTCGGGATTCAGTTTTGGCTTAGCTTTCTTTCTTTTACTTTTTTTTTTTTAACTTAAAGCATCTAGCCAGTTTCATGAACTGATACATCATATCTTTCATTCCCTCTTATGATCTTCTGAATTACAATGGAAAACACTTTTAAGAATAAGAATAGGGCTGGGAAGGTGGCTTAGAGGTACAGTGCTTGCCTTGCATGCATGAGGCCCTGGGTTCGATTCCTCAGCACCACATAAGCAAAAAAAAAAAAGCCATAAGTGGTGCTGTGGCTCAAGTGGTAGTGTGCTAGCCTTGAGCTGAAGAGCTGAGGGACAGCGCCAAGGCCCAGAATTTAGTCAGGCCCCACAACCAACAAAACAAACAACAACCACAAAAATAATAATAACATTTATCTTCTTACATTTATTATAGGATTTGTTAAACTAAAATATCTTATGGAAAATGAGTGGTTTTTGCAATTCTTTCCCATATTTTCATTTTGCCTTTCTAGGAATTATTATGCTCTATTTATTAATTCCATCGAGCCAAAACAAGAGAGGCTAGGGGTGTGTGTGTGTGTGTGTGTGTGTGTGTGTGAGTTCTGGGGCTTGCACTCAGGGTACCATTTCTGAGCTTTTTTTCTCAAGGTTAGCACTTTACCACTTTAGCCACAGATCTTCTTCTGGCATTTTGGTGGTTAACTGCAGATAAGGTCAAAGGGTATTTCCCGTTCATGCAGGCTTTGAACCTTGATCCTCAGATCCTCCTGAATAACTAGATTATAGGCTTAAGCCACTGGTACATAGCTGACTTAAGTGTTTTTTAAATATTAATAAAAATAGGATAAGACAAGATATGCTGTCTCCTAGGTAGCAAATACTACATGTGACTATTGAGCATATATATGGGCTTGTCCACATTGAGATATGTTGAAAATTAGATTTCAGAGATATAGAATAGAGAATTGTAAAATGTGGAAGATCTGGGTGCCAGCAGCTCATACTTGTAAGCTGAGATCTGAAGATCACCACTCAAAGCCAGCTCAGGAAGAAAATCTGTATGACTTTTTCCAATTAGCCAGCCAAAATGCCAACTAGAGATGTTCAAGTTGTAGAATGCATCCATGAGCTAGAACACAAGCTCCTGAGTTTAAGCCCTAGTCACGAACATAAGTTGGAAATGTTCCTTGATTATTTTTTCATTGATTATATGTTAAAAAGATGCCACTTTACATTAAACGAAATCTATTAAATGTTACTCTTTATATGCCTTAAAGCATTTAAAATAATACAAGTGACTTTTTTTCTAGCTCTTTTGTACAGCTGGTCTAGAAAGATGATGAAATAAGAATATATAGAAAGATGATGGAATACATTTACCACTGTATAATTCCAGTTTTAATTGTATTTTCTATAAGTATTGCATCACCTTGCAAGAAACTATAGAGTAATAGATGATATAATATATTGATAATCAGAATATTTCATTTTCCTCTTCATAACTGTAGAAAGCTTAAAATCAAGAGAGAAGATACTTCAAAAAATTAGGTGAATATGAAGAGAGCATTGCAGACCCTAATGATTTTGAAATTGATCATGCTAAGTTAAATTTCAGACATGTAATGATTTCCTAGATTAAATTTGTCAAACATAATGCTTGATAGATAATCAATGTGGTTTTAAGGATAAAAACTACACATAGTGCTCTTATCCAGATAGTCATTTGAAAAGGAGAATCGGTAATATTTTGCAACAAAACCTAGACCATCCTCTTTTCTTAAGAGAACACATGATAGTATTCTTTTACTTTTAATGATTCTTGTATACCTACATTCCTACATTTATAATAAGCTTCACAAATGGACAAAAAAAATCTAATGGTAGGTGTATCAAAGGTAATTAGAATTAAATAGTTCATGTAGAAATTTAACTCATTGAATTCACTTTTCGAGTTAATATTATAAACCACAAAATAATTTGAAATTCTAGAGCCAAGACTATGAATTTTCTCTCTTCAAAAGTATTACATTGAGCTGTTACACTGAGCACCATACATCAAGCCTATAATCTTAGCTATTAAGAAACAAAAATTGGGGGAATCACAGTTTGAGGCCAGCCCTGGCATAAAAGCACACAAGACTCCATATCAATTGATGGCTGAGTGAGGTGGTACACATCCTCTGTCTCAAAGTAAAGGGAAAGAGCAATGGCTGAGTAAAGTGACAGATTCCTGTCACCCAATCACACTGGATGGTACAAGCAGGAGAATCACAGACAGGTCTGGCTTACTGAGCATTAACCAAAACTCACCCAAAATAATTATATGAAGACTGAAGGAGTGGCTCAAGTAGTAAAGTGCCTGTCTAGCAATAAAGAGGCCCTGGATTCTCTCACTAGTATGGCCTCTCCAAAGAAGCCATCAGATGTTCCCAAATATTTAAGGTATTACATTTTCATGATGTAAAAGGGGTTGATCAAACAGAAATAATGATAAACTAAAGCTGACCAGGGGTGCATTTAAAATTAGAGCCATGTGCCAGTGGCTCACACCTGTAATCCTAGCTACTCTGGAGGCTGAGATCGAAGGCTCATGGTTCAAAACCAGCCTGGGTAGGAAAGTCCATGAGACTTTTATTCCAATTAACCACCAGAAAACTACAAGTTGTGCTGTGGCTCAAAGTGGTAGAGAGCTAGCCTTGAGTAACAAAGCTCAGGGACAGCACCCAGCCCTTGAGTGCAAGCGCCATGACAGAAAAAAATAAATTAAAATTAAAATCAGACCCATCTATATTGCATACCATTGTATAAGGAGTTAATCGCCTCCAGAAGACATTTCCTGTTGTTTCAAATATACAGCTAAATTCAATAGAAAAATAATCCTCACTAGAATTTATGAATTTGGTTTCTACCCTTTGACTAATACATTAATAAAATTACTAATCTGTGAAAAGTGAAACTGATTATTTACAATCAGAAAAAGGTGGATAATGACAATATTTTACTATTATTCTGAGAGCTTCCAGAATTTTTACCTAATATGAATATTTATGGCACAATGAAGACCTAATGCTGAATAAACATTTGGAGTTCTCTAAAATTGACATAAGCTCTTTGAGATCCAGGGGCTGTATTTTAACAGTTGGATACAGGTAGCATGATCTATTATGATAACTCAGTGATCGTAGTTGTTGTGCAGGTGCTTTTATTAGCAAAATAAAAGTGTGCAGTAGGTGGATGTATAAGAAAAGTGGGTCTACACTGTAATATTTCTAGACCTGAGAAACTCCTAATTTTGAGTCAGGAAGGCACAGACTGGCAGAAGTCAATGTCCATTTTTCCTATGGCCATCCTTCACATTCCTATTCTCATTCCTATTTTCTTGCTTGGTACTCTAGAAAATAAGACCCATGCAATCTGAGTACAGATTTCCCAACATCCTCTTTGTCACCATAAAGGCTAATTCCTATTATTATTTTTATAAACATGATGGACAGCTATGCAATTTTTATTACTTTAGAACTTGCTTGAAAAATAAGTTATACAGATCCGAACTGAATCTGGTGACCTAGACTAGATGTTTAATCTTCTTTACCTCTGTATTAAAATCTGTAGGATAAATGTGCTGAACCCTTCCTTACTTTGTCATTATTTCAGCAATAGCCTTTGGGGAAGATAGTTGAAGAATAGCATAAAAGAAAACTCTGCTAAGACAGAAATCAATGGCCAGATGCTGGTGGCTCTTATCTGTCATCGTAGCTGCTTAGAAGGCTGAGATCTGAAGATCACAGTTCGAAGCCAACCCAGGCAGTAAAGTCCTTGAGACTCTTAACAGTAATTCAACACACACACAAAGCCAGAAATAGAACTGTGGCTCAAATTGTAGAGGGCTAGCCTTGATCACAAAAGCTCAGGGACAGCGTAGGCTCTCAGCTGTAATCTGCATTAAAGGAGCTGAATTCATCTTGAAACTTCCATTTTTCCTCTAGAAAGAAATTTCATGGAGTACTGCACACTCTATATGTATATTTCAGATATAAGGAGTTAATTAGTTTAAAGCAATGCTTTTAGAGTCATGTTGGGTGTGTCTTTGAAGTCTGTGAGATTTGTGACTCCTCACTTAAATCCCAAATCTGAGAATGTGCCAAACGGGTGGCAAGTGCTGGCAGGTGAATTTCACTTTTGCAGTTTTTTTTTTATCAGAACTCTAAGGCTAGGACCACAGAGGACTAACACCAATTCAAATAAAATTCACTGAGAGACAAGGAATGGGAAGTAACTTCTGGCACAGTACATTTGGAATAAAAGGAAAAAAAAGTTTTGTGAGGATATTAGCTCATCTGACATTCTATAATTTGAGAAGACCACTGTTTTATCTGTATGGCAAATAGTGATTATATTAATTAGGAATACCTAAACTCTAGGTATTCCTTTCGATAAGCATAATTGTGCTGCTCATCCATTTTTTTAGCTAAGCTCACCTTAGATATAGCTAATATTTTCCCAATTCATTACTGCTTTCCTTCTATTCCTCTGTCATATTAATAATTAAGTTACAATTTTCCCCCTGAAGGTTAGAATGTGTTTGTTACTTTAACTAAATATCACTATCCCACAATACTATGAAATTTATGTAATCACTTAATCACAATAAAAAATTGCGATAAAAATAATTAAGTTGCAAAAAGTATTTGACCACATTCCTGGTTTTTACAGTGCCGGATTTTGGAATTGTAGAAGACAGAGAAAGAAGAAATGGAAGAGATCAACCCATTGCCATATTCCAGACTGCAAAAAAAAAAAAAAAAAAAAAAACCATAGAAAATTCTGCTGTGTCATTCCATAAGGCTTCCTGCCCAAAGCATTTTTGGAAGTATTCATGGAGTTTGTTCTTAAGCATTCTGGAATTACAGTGGCATCCAGGTACTGACACATTTGGTAGGTTAGACCAAATGCTTACACTTGAAACATTCAAAAAAGAGGTCAGGGAAGATTGTTCCAAGAAACACTACACTTCTGTGAATCTCAGCCATGCTGACAACGTGTTAATAGTTGCCAATACCACCTGGTGTTCAGAAGGACTCCTGGGTCACTGTGCAGAATGTGCATGCATGCATGTGTGTTTTATTTTTTACTACTCTTAGAATAGGGGCACTTTCCTTTTCTTGCTGTTCTTACCTTTTCTTCACGACGATTATTGTTACCTTAAGTACTTCAGTTAGAAACAGCAAAAACTCTCGGCCAAATCAAATCAAAACTGGTCAGGTGCTAGCCATCAGCCAGTGGCTCCTGATTGCAGCCCTAGCTACTTACTAGGTACAGATCAGAAAGATCACAGTTTGAGGCTAAACTGGGTATAAAGTCCCTAAATCCTAAAGACTCCATATCAACAGAAAACTCTAGTTGTAATAGTGTGGTCTGTCATCCCAGATACTGTGGGAAGCATAAATAGGAGGATTATTGTTCAGGACAGCCCAGTCACAAAGCCAGACTTTAAATAAAAAAAGACTGGATGGATAGATCTAGAACAAGTATGTTAAGTGAGGTGAATAAAGCTCAAAGAGAGTGTTTTCTCTCATATGAAGAAGCTAGATACAGGTCTTTAGGCATTGACACACAGTGTTTCTTGGGGAGAAACACAAAGGCACAATGCTTTTGTGTTTCTGATTATATAAAATAATACTTACTGAAATGAACTCCAGAAAATGGAAATGAGTTTTTTTTCCTTTGTTATTGTTTTTGTTTACTTTTCTTTTTGTCTTGTTTATTCATTTATCTGTCTTTGGGAGGGTAAGGGGAAGCATACAAATGGAGAGACAAAGAGTGAACAAATCCAGCAGTGGTATCCACGAGACACTATGTTGAAAATGAACTCTACAACTTGGGGGTGAGAATAGGAGGGAAAAAAATGGGAGAGAGTAAGGAAAGGAGTGAAATTGTCCACAAAGAAATGTCCTCATCACATGAGTTATGTAACTGTAACCACTCTGTGCTTCACCTTTATAATAACAATAAAAAATAAATAGCTAAAGCAGAAGGGATGGAGGCATGGTTCAAGTAGCAAAACTCCTGACTAGCAATTATAAAGAGTTGAGTTCAAAACCAAGTAGTGGGAGAAAGAAAAATCAAAGCTGTCTTTAGATTATTCCTTTCTTTGACCAATTTCCTTTCCTTTTTTATTTTCTTTCTTCTTCAGATCTTTGCTGTATTCTATGCTCTACACAAGCATGCTGTTTCTGGTTTAGTGGCAATGCCCTTTATGGTGGAAAAGGCTCAGGATTATTTCTTTTTGCCAAAAGTTTCAAAACATACCTTGATGTCTGTCTGATGTCTCGTTCTTAGGAGCCTCCACTTCAACCCCGGAATGCCTTTAAGAGAACACATGCTACTCAGAAAGCCATGTCTAAACCTGGTCTCATCAAAGGTTGTCCCTTGGCTAACTTGCATTCAGACAGCATTGAGCAATCAATGAGAGTCTGTCTGCAGATAGTGCCCCGCTTCTTCCCTGGTATAATATCCTATTCATAAGAATGCCGTTTGGCTGGCTTTCCCCTCCATCTTTCAACTCCATGGCCTCATTACTTCTTGTCCTAAAGTACAATACCACAATCTTTGCTCATCATCACAGCCTGTATAACACTTTGACCTCCTTTGGTAAGGGTGGCAGGTGTGGTGAATGCCCGCCTCGCTCCCATGATGGTAATGCGTTCTTTCCTTCCCTGAGGAAAACAACTACCCCGTCTCTTGGCTGAAAGATGAATTTCTTCTAAACTCCACTCCAATTATTTCCCCAGTGCTCTTGCGTAATGCCAGGCTCTCCTCCTTACATTGAATGGATCGGGTGTATTCATGGTGAGGACGGCAACGATGATACCTGTTGGGAAGTGTGAGAATCTGGTGTGGCAGGTGGAGCTCAGAAAAAGTCTGCACAGAGGTCATGCCACATGGCCTTTGGTGCTTTCAGAACTCTCTTTGTGCTTCCTGTACAAAGGATTACTCAGCTTCTTTCTGGAACTCCCTGACAGATACACTCTCTTAAGGTATGTGGAAATCCCGAGTTGACACAGGCACAGCTCTATAATCCTAGGGAAACAAACCTTGGAGGAATTCAGAAATCATTGGGTTTAAGCCCATCATTAGAGAAAGTAGAAACTGAGGCCAGAAGAAAAGGCAGTACCTAGATTCTCACAGAAAAGGATGTCATGTGTTTTCTTTTTATGTTACCCTATACAAGAAAGAACCATCTGGCCCAGATCTTCCTTTCCTGGTTAGTGCCACACTACAAAATCTGTATTTAAAGTCTCTCTTCCACACTACAGCAACATAGTAATCTCTTTTTCTCACTGCAAGTTAAAGAAAAGCACTTTAAAAATGATCATTGTCTTTAAGTAGTTTTACAAAGGAGTTGCCATTTAACATACCTTGATCAATGCCATCCCTTTAAGAATGCTGCTTACAAGTGGTTGTTGACTATTAGCTGTTTTAAACCTGTATGCTGGTTTTAGCCATAAATCCTCAAACCTGGAAAACTCTAGAATCCAGACAAGATGATATTGGAGGCAGTTAGAGACTTCATGTTTTCACCTGTGCACATCACCTCTTGGATTTGGCTTGACAATTGGGTTTATTCATTATTTTTTGTTTGTTTGTTTGCTCTGAATTACAGGCCTGGTGATGTAGCAGGGCTACATGAACAAATTCTTCACAGACATGGATTCACATTTTTTTTAAAGAAACTTCCTAGAAATTATCTCCTTTACTTCCACAATCCTATAAAACAGGAAGAACAGAGATTATCAGTTAAAGAGTTGAGGAAACAATCTGAGCATGATGGCTGTTGCCTGTAATCATAACTACTCAGAAGAGTGAGAGAAGGAAGATCCTGATTTGAAACCAGCCCAGGCCAAATGTTCATAAGACTCCATCTCTATCAATAGCTAGGGGTTCTGGTACATACTGTCATGCATCTATAGGCCTCTATGTCATCTTCTGTCACAAGCCCTTGGCTTAGAGTGAATTCCCTCCAAATCTATATTTTGGCTGATCTCTATAGTAAGGCCAGATAAAATCCACACAGTTGTAATCATAGTCATCAATATACTCATAATCATAAGAATTGCTACAACTCAGTTTTTGTTTGTTTGTTTGGTTTGTATAAGAAGAGATAGAAATGTCATGCACTAATTGCATTACTCAGGGTTCCTCAGGGAAGTAGATGCCAGCATTGGCTCACTTGATTTGGGAGGACCAGAATTCTAGTTTGCAAGCTAAAGGAACAGGGAGTCAATGGTGGGATGCAGGGCAAGTCTGAAAGCCCGAGAGCAGGCAGGAGATGCTGTAAGTTCCTGTGACTGAGCTGGGAATGCTGATGTCTGAGGGCAGAAAGAGACAGAGTTACACGTTCCAATGACAAGCAAATTGACCTCTGCATCTTTTTGTTCTCCATGGATGATAACACCTGTGCTAGAGGTGACACTCCTCCCCATACAGCCCATTGAACCAAATGATAATCACTTTCAGAAATACCCTCCAGACACATCAGAAATAATGTCTTATCAACTCGCTAAGCATCTCTTGGCTATTTCAAATTGTCACACACAGTTAAGAATCTAACCGAAAGCAGAGTTCAAAGGTTTAGAACAAGTTGCTCAAGGCCTCTCAGAGATGGAGAAAAAAGGAAATGATTGAAATATTACTTTTTCTTCCCTCTCCCCTCAGTACCACAGTTTGAACGAGAGGCTTCATGCTTCTTCACAGCTTACTCAGCTGGTCTGATACTTGAGCTACACCTTCAGACTGCCTTTTTTCTGGTTAATTGGAGATGGAATCTTGAGACTTTTCTTCTCAATCTGGCTTTAAACCTCATCTTTTCCAGATCATCATCTCCTAAATAGCTAGGATTACAGGTGTAAGTCACTAGCAACCCCCCCCGAAATACTGCTTTTTAATTCCCAAGTCTTCTCCCTCTCTTCTTCCTGCCGTTTTTAAAATGTGTGAATAAATATGCACCAATACAACTGAGCCTGGAAGCCCCTAGGGATTCAATTATTTGCTTGAGTTCTTGAGACAGGATTTCACTAGGTTGGCCTTAGCCTTATCATGCAACCCAGATAAGTCTTGAACCCAGATCTTCTTTCATCTTCCCAAAGACTATGATTTCAGAAATAGCACCACTGCACTTTGCTTAGAAGTCTATGGGGTTTTTTGATTGTTGTTGTTTAATATTCTACTTTCTACTTGGTATCTTTAGAACAAATGTATATCCTAGCTTTGCCCTTTTGGTGCACATAATCTAAAGTTTGGGGAGAATGGTAGAAGATCAAGATGAATAAATCAATATCAACAAGACCTTTCATAAAAAGACTGCTGTGTACACATACCATTTTGGAGAATCCAGAGGAAGAGACTATGCTTCCGATTAAAGAGATCTGGAGCAAGGTCAGACAAAAGCAGAATTCTTATGGAATGCTGTTTTATGTAATGATCACCACATGTAAACTACAGTAGTCTGACAATATAGATTGCACATGAGTAGGTGGCTTCATTGTGATAGAAACATGAATGGGAAACTAGCCTCTCATATGATCAAAGTCCAGGAAAGAGAGGATATTATGTGCACTTGGGGAATATTTGCCTCTAAAAGGATTACTTAATTTTAGGAAAAGCCTGTTTACCTAGCATTCTCAAATTCAGCTAAGCATTCAAATATTGCCAGTGGTGCCACATTCTTAGAACGTCCAGATAGCTGCTCACATGTCCCCGTAGTAACTTGCAGTTTCTACCCCAAGTCCTAAAGAGAGTAGGTAGGAAGTCTTCAATGCCATGATGTTAACACTGTATGGAATTTCCATCTTCTCTGCTGAGGCTAGTTGATACAGGAGTTATTCAATTCCAGGGAAACTGTGAATAACATAGAATGATGGCAAGTGTGGAGATCTGACAAGAATAAACTCAGACACTACCTCACCCTATGAAGATAGATAATGTTATCCAATAATTTAAGGTAATTTCTTAAATTCATGAAGCTACTCTGGGATTGATCTGGGATAATTTCCTAGGTCTCTTCTTCATATATGATGTCATATTCTTTCCATCATTTCATGACAACAACATTACTAAATGCTTCTCTGACCTTCTTAGGCAAAACATGATCCAGTTCAGCTTGAGCCAAGCAAGCAGCACACTAGCCAGATGATGAGAGTAAAATTTACTCCCTAGGAGATTAAATGAGTCCTGAAATCTCATTCATGTTCTCATCTGAACATGGTATAAAGGTAAATCTGTTGGGAAGTCTCCCTTGGCCACAGAGAAGAAGGTCAGTTCTGGTCATATTTTTCCCCAGTAAACATTATTTTATTTTCTGTTTACTACCAAGAAATTTAACCCAGGGCCTCATTCATATTAGGCAAACACTCTACAGTAAGCCACATTCCCCGTCCACAGTTTTGGTCATTTGATATAGTTATCTTGAGCTTCTGAACCCATGTGCTATGTTTCTACAATTTTTCTTATTTTTTAAAGGGAAGGTGACATGTTTAAGTCCAATTGAAGAGCCAGTTCCATCTGTTAGAAAATACCTGCATTCCTCAGAGAGCTTCACTATTCATTCTGTTGCAGTACAACCAAACCCTGCCTTAAAAAGAGACCCATCATGCTTTTTGTCCACAGCAAAGCTAATCCCTCTGAAAGCTTCTTCAATTAAACTAACCTCTGAGGGCCAAAATATAGAATAAATGAATTAAGCCTCATGACTCAGCTCCTCTTTTCTCCTTGTCCTTGTCTTCTAGCCAGGAATGTGGGGAAGGAAATGAGTTAGGTCAAATCTATGCTTCGGCTCCACAAAGCAAAGACCCAGGATCTAGACACACCCAAGGTGATTTTCCTACACAAGGTTCTTCGTTTACAGTAAGTTTCTTTTAGCACTTGGTTCCAGTAAGAATCACATATTTACAACACTGAAAAAAAAACATGAATGAAGACAAAGGCATGAGTGCCCAGGAAAAGGTAATTTAGTTGTAGCCATTAAGAGAGTTTCGTTGGCACTAATAGGAACCTGTTGATTCATTACCTTAGGTTAGATCTACATTATCAGATCAGAGACAATAGTCATAATGTACTAATGATTTATTTACAAAGTGCTCCAAGGGAGAACAGTATGAAAGTGGAGGAGACAAGACAGGAGCAGAGGCAAGAGTCCTGAGAGAACTCAGCCTGAACTTGAATTTGAGTAACTATAGGCTAAGTCTTCTTGACTCTCGAATGTCAAATTGTTTCAGAGTTCCAACCTGAGGCAAGGAGCTTGAGATTTCATCATCTTATAGCTATCAATCACTGGGAAAGGGCTCTACCAGGCAAGTCCAGCTCTTTTGTTCCTGTAAACCTAGGGGTTGTCACCAACAAAAGCCATAACAGCAAGCTATTGGAACTGAAATAAAGCATATAACTGATACTTAAGAAGAAAAACGTATGTGAAAAAATCTTATGAAGCCTGGCACCAGTGGTTTCACACTTGCAACCCTAGCTACTCAGGAGGCTGAGAATTGAGGATGGAAGTCCAAAGTCAGCCATAACAGGAAAACCCATAAGATTCTTTTCTCTAATTAACCACCAAAAAGCTGGTAGTGGAGCTGAGGCTCAAGTGATTAGGATGCCAGCTTCGAATGAAAACTTTAAGAAACAATGTCTAGGCCCTGAGTTCTAGCTCCAGTACTGGCACACACAAAAAAAACATTCTTAAGGTCTCCAGATCTTAAGCTAATAGTATTCTACTTGATCCTTTATGGGGATCTTTATTAATAACTTGGAGACCTGAGTTATATAGAGTTAATTTTGTTTAGTAATTTGTAGACAGTGTACTAATGTTTTCAAATGCACTGCAGAGGATAGAAAGGTAGCTATTACAACAGAGGGTTGTAATAGCCATACAGTAGGCCCAGGAGCTCAGCACTCCTGATTTTAGGTCTTGTCTCATGCATTTACTAGTTGGTTGACTTATTCATTCAAGTTACTTCACCTCACAGTGACGCAGGAAGTAGAGAAGTATATGTAAGAAATAAATGAAATAAACCAAGTTCCACCATTAATAACTCAGAGAAGCCACATAATTAAATCTCCATAAATACTGATTATCAGGAATAATGACAAAACAATAATAATGTTCTTCATTTTTACCATACTTACCTCCTACCTTTCAAGTATTGTAGTTTCCTCTAGACCAGGAGTTATAGAGATGTTAGAAAAAGACATCAAATAGAGCTTTCATTTTAGCACAAGAGAAAAAATAATAAGCAATCATAAAAATAATAAAAAATACAAAATAAGTAACCTATCTATCAGGTACAGATGAGTACAATAAAAAATGAAATCAAGGCTAAAAGAACAGGCCTGGTGTGGTGGGAGATTGCATCTACATTAGATATGATACTTAAGGAACTTCTCACTGGGAAAAACAATTGATAAGAGATCTGAATAAATGCAAAGGCAGGGCCTTTCAAGGGGGTAGCATTAAAGTAAGAAGTAACAATGAGCAAAATCTCAACAGGGAAATATATTTGTAATGGTAAAATAATAAGAAAGACAGTATGGCTGCCATATTGGGAGAAGGGCCCAAGAGTACTAGGAGGCAATGTCAGAGATGGAGCAGGAGCTAGGGCAGATCATGTAAATCCAAGTCACCCATGGTAAAGAACATTAACTTTATTTAATCTCACTGAAAGGAAATCATTGTGGGGTTTTGAGTAGTCGGGGGCAAATTTGAGTCATGGTTATAAAACTCTGCTACTTCTTTCCACACAAGCTCCCAAACTTCTAATAGTACACATTATACAATCACCATTTATTCATTTTGTAGTGTTATCTTTTAAATAACTGTAATTGCTCTACTTTTTACAAAGAAACTTCACAGTAAAAGAAGGATGCTGACCAACGTCTTTTGTTATTTTGCTAGTTTCCAATTTGTGTCTAGCTTTTCTTGCTTCTTTGGAGTACAGTATCTTTCCTTGACATATCAGTCCAAGATAATTTTATATAGCCACGTGCCTGGTTTACTAGAAGCACAATTGCATATTTTTATGTATTCTGTTTCATAGTATACCCCTCAATTTATGCCTCTTGTGGTTTTCTGCTGGCTCCAAGGTTAAGCTCAATGGATTATTTTGTAATGATTCCATACTTCTATTACCCTGTACTAAAGTATCCTCTATAGTGTGACCTACTTAACCAGGCCCAGGCACAAATAGTCTTCATTTCCCTCAAACACATCATGCACATTCTTGCCAGATCATTATTTCATGTATTGGCTCAAGTGTGACATTTGTCTCATGGCCAAGTTCAAGTCTCATCTCGGTTGTACATCCCTTTCTGGGTGCCTCAGACCTCACTATCATTTCTTTTCTGACTTGTTTCTCCAGCTGTCACACTTAGCTTAACATCCCTCCAGTTAGTTCTGATCTTCTGAAGAAGACATCTTTACAAGCATCTGTAAACTTCTCAAGGATATCTTACATGTCTTTGTGTTCTACACACTACATAGAGCACTTGACTTTGCAACAGGTAATTCAAACTCTACTCATTCATGCTATGTCCATGTCTATTTTTACATCCTCAGTGCCTTTTTTTTGCTTGTCTTTTCTGAGATAAGATCTTATTGTGTAGTCCAGGATGGCATAAAGTTTGGGATTCTACTACCTCATCCTCCGGAGAGCTAAGATTATAGCTAAGCACTACTATACCACGTCACACCTATATTCTTTTATTTTTCCTTTTACAGCACATATGCATCTCAGTTCTTGACCTAAATGTGTTAAATTTTAACTTAAGTTTCTTTCTCAAGTTACTTTTTAATACTGACATTGCAAAATCACAATCTGTTTCCTCTGGACTAATATTTAGTGTAAGTTCTACTGGGCTGCCTCAGATCAATTCATACTTCAGCACACCCAAATTCCATGGTTTTACCTGGTGCTTAGTCATTAACCCATGAACATCATATCTGGGAGTATTTTTCTCTCGTGCTGGAAGTTTTTCCCAATGGCAGACATAGAATTATGATCATCTCTCAGATGATGTGTAGGGCTCCACCTGCATATATTTATGAATGTACTTATGTCCATATAAAAGTTTTGCTTCTTTTCCATTGCACTGCTTTATTTCACGGAGCAAAGTTTCTTCTCCAGAGCTCACCAATGCCTATCTTTTCATCTCTTCATTGCAGTTCTCTATCATGCTCTGAGGAAAGGTTGTATGGTCTTGAGGAAACAAATTCCTATGTTATTTCAAATGTTTTTTTTTGTGCCCAAATTCTCTAAGGAGTTTGGTTTTCTGATTCTAATTCGACTTTGAAACTTCTCTTTCTGTATTAACAATACCTGAAAGCCATCTGTCTTGACAAAGCAGGTGTCTGGACATGTAGGTAAATTATCAGGAAAAAAAAAGTCCAGAGTGATCATGAGTTTAAAATACTATCCTATTGCAATTATTTTAGTAAGTAACATAAATTTTTACTTCTCATATGTATAATTTATCACCTTGGGACTTGATTGACACTTCTTCCTCTTAGCTATCTCCAGTGATTTTGTTGTGCATGAAATCAATACCATAGAGAACTTTGTGACCTAAAATTAGGTCAAACAATAACAAGCTTGGAAACAAATATAGTACATGAATGAATAAAAAATTCTGCAGCAGCTGTACATACAACACAGTGTTTTGGTGAAGAAACCATTTTCTTTCACTGATTTTCTCTCTAACTCACTCAACTGCTAGCATGTAGACATTGAGTGAGAAGTATAAAAGTGTATTCAAATGCATGAACTGAAATATGATGGATTCAAGAAAGAACTCAATTAGTGTAATAACTTATAAAGGCAAAGGCAAAGTACAGTAAGACAAAAAAACTGGAGAGGGAACTTGAAAGGGGAAGAGTGGGGTCAAGGGGAAAGGGAGAGAAGAAGCTGGGGGAGAATGTAGTGAAGAATTCTATGTATATCCCACAAAATTAAGAAAAATAAAGGCAGGGGTGGATTGGGAAGAGTGGGTGAGACTGTTAAAAGGAGTGACGTTTACCAATATGCATTGTATTCATAAACTGCCTGGTAAATGGTAACTCATCTGTGCAACTACTTAAAGACAAAATGAATGGTAATGGTAATAGTGTGCATTTACAGCTTAACTTCCAAGTTATTGGATTTTTTTTCTCAACTTTGAGGTTTTATTTTGACTTTCTTGTTGGGTTGTTGTGGATCAACGGGATTTTATATGGAAAATAAAATTTATATTATTATTATTATTATTGTACTTTTTATTGTAAAAATGCTGTACAGAGGAGTTAAGTACTAAGTACATTTCCTATTGAGCCTTGTTGCCTCCTCCTTTGTTTTCCCCCTATCATTACTTCCCTCCCACCTCCACAACTTACTCCTCCCCTGCCGAAGTTGTAAAGTTCGTTTTCAACGTAGTGTTTTGTACATCTCATTGTTACAATGGGTCAACCTGTATCCTTAGTTAAGCATTTTGTTTTATCCCTTCCCCTCCCGAATTAGAGAAGTGTATATACAAGATGCAGGGCACTGACATCAAATACAGTGGAAATAGGGGTTATACTGGGTGTGTGTGTGTGTGTGTGTGTGTGTGTGTGAACATACAAAGCAACAAGTTATTGTTTTTTATCTGCTGAAAAGACTCTTTATAATGGAGAGCATACTATTCAAAAGCCTACACACATCATTGTTCAGGCTCAACACTATACTTGAGCACAAAGTCCAATGGTGTAACCTTACTGTAGATATCACAGACTTTATATTAACAGCAACCATTGTGGAAAGTGGACAAAAACACTGTTTTGTTCTAACAAAACAAGGATAGGATGACAGCAAGTTTCCAAAAGCTACAACTGGAAGGGTCTTGAGGAAAGTATAGTATTTTGTAATTTGCACTCTGTTGCCTATATAGGCTAGGAGGCCATTGTTTGTTCTAAGAATCATAATGCTCTGTAACATAGCCCTTAAATTTTGCTTTTAAGAGCCACCTGTATCCTTGATTTCACTTAGCTGAACAGGCTTTGGAAGTATACCAGTAGATCACTGTTTAGAGAAGGAGGAAGAAAAGAAGGAGGAGGAGGAGGAAGAAAAGGAGGAGGAGGAGGAAGAAAAGAAGGAGGAGGAGGAGGAGAAGGAGGAGGAGGAGGAGGAGGAGGAAGAGGAGGAGAATAAGAAGAAGAAGAAAGAAGAAGTGGTGACTGGCTCTATCTCCAGGCTTGGGGAAGAAATCACCCCTGACCTAGATAGTATAATTTTTCTGGGAGAAGAAATGGAGCAATGCTTCCCAGAAAAAGAAAATCAAACATGTCTTTTTCAAAGGAAGTGAATAATCTTCCTACCAAGTCCTAACTGAGGTTCTAACTTGCTGTGCAAAGGGTGTGGAAAAGATTGATGTGAAGCAAATCTGGTAAGGCCGGTTAGAGTCTGGCAGGATCCCGGTGTGCTCAGACTGCCCTTGAAACTGATTTCATGTAAATATGGAAGCGAGCACTACAACCATGTGAAAAGAGCAACTTCAGAAGGTGTTGAAGGAAAAATAAGGTGTAGTTGGATCTGTTTTAGAAATTTCTCTCTGCAAGTGATTTGGAGATGGATTAGAGGAATGTTAGGGTCTGCTGAATGTTCTGGTCCTGGTGGAAGAAAAATCCAATTTCCTGAAACTCTCAGGAAACTTTGGTGCTTAGGAACATCGAAGCAAACCTCTGACCATCCAGAGAACAAAAAATCTACAGAAACTCCTGCCTTGCCTAACACCAAGAAACTCATTGTGCCAACTTCCCCCATGCCTTCACTTCTGAAGTTTAAAAAGGTAGAGGCATATTTCTTACAATATTTTCCAGTTAATTCTCGCAGAATTAGATTAGGTTTCTTTCTTCAGAACATTTTTTCTCTTTATTCTTTGATATGTGTGATCATATGACAAATGTTTGAGGATGGTCAACTGACTGATCTCTGAGTTGAAAATTTCCATCTGGAGACTAACAAAGAATGGCATACAATACAATTAATATGTGTTGGCTAAAGGAAGACTTAATAAACTATTGAGAAATTAGAGATGGGATATCATACTGCTTGGAAAAAAACGGTTTTTTTCTTTGTCTTTTAAATTTGTAAGCCAAACATTAATTTGGTCACTGGGTTGCTGTTTCTTGCTCTTTGTTCCCACATTTTTTTCTCCAATATATATTAAATCACAGATCTGAAATTTACTTAAAATAGGAAGCATGTCTGACCAAATTATTTTATCCTTTGGACTTTAAATCCCCAAATAAAATAACACCAACTGTTAAACCCGGCTTTGATTATTAACATTTCCTTCTTTTCTCTATAACTAAGAGAATATTTTTTAATCATGACTTTAAGTTTGATGAAATTCCATTAAGAAATTCTATGCACGTCCTACTTCTAATAGGCACACACATGAAGACACAGTCAAAGCACTTCATTAAAAGCAGAAAGATTAAGGTAAAAGATTACACAACAAAACCACCCACATTCAGTTTTGCAAGTCTAACAGTCATCCTGACTCATCAGCCTAGAGCAGCCTGCATTCTGTTCCAACTCGCAACTTCAGCTTACCACTCAAGATACAAGGGACTAAAATATTAGTATTGGTGACCCAAAAGGCAGGTGTGTTTCTTTTTCTTTGGTTCCTCTTAGCCCTGCAGGCATCAATTGTTCCTTGTGTTTTACTTGGTGAGCAAATTATTTGGGAGGAAATTAAAGAATGAGTATAAAATTTAAGATCATCAAAGAATAACATTTGGTCATATTTCTAGCTATAGAAACACTGGTTAAGAATCTCAGAAAGTAGCTTTTAAATAATCCTTACCTATAAATGGCTCACTTCCATACTAGTCTCCATACACTTCACCCCTTCCTTTACCAAACACTCCTCTAAATACTCTATTTCTATCATCATTGCCTTTGTTCATATTATGTTGCTAACTTGCAGTAGTAAATACCCACATATATACCAACATCACTACTTTCAGCCTCATCCTGCTAGGTAAACTCTATAGTTCCCCTATCAGTATTTTTACATGTGGTTTATACACCTACTGCATGGGTTTTCCACTCTCTTGCGTACCCAGGAACTCACACAGTACCGGTTGGGCCACTTCTCCATATGTGGCTTTTTTTTTTTGTGGGGCTTAAACTCTGGGCCTGGGCATTGTCCCTCAGCTCTTCAGCTCAAGGCTAGTACTCTACCACTTGAGCCAAAGAGCCACTTCCAGCTTTTTCTGCTTATGTGGTGCTGAGGAATTGAACCCAGGGCCTCGTGCATGCAAGGCAAGCACTATTCCACTGAGCCACCTTCCCAGCCCCATATTGGCTTTTTGGTGGTTAGTTTGAGATAAAATCTCTTGTTTTGAACCCAGATCTTTTCATCTCAGAATTATAGGCATCAACCACTGGTACCGGCTTCTAGTCTTGTAATCTAGAAATCTGCTTGCCTGTGAACATATTATTAGATTACAATCTGTATTAAATAAAGAAATCTAGGTTTCATCCATATAAGCCTAGATAGAACCCAATTTGTTGTACCAAATGTAAATGTAATGTAAACTACTACTAATAAGAGTACATAATAATAAATAAATAATAAAAATAAAGTAAATCATTTGGAAAAACATTTAATAATCTTGGCAATAAAAGATATAAGTATAAAACAGTCAATCTATAAGTAGAAGAAGTGTTTGTTACAGGAACAAGAAATAAATAGTCAAAGCAAGATTAATAAGGTTTTACTTGATCATTAAAGTTTACATGAAACTTCTGGCAACCAGTAATCCTGGACTAAATAATACTGATAACTTGGTTAAGAGTCAGAGAAATCTCGAGCTAGATCAGGTCTCATAAAAATTGAAATTTAGCCAGGTGCGGGTAGCTCTTGTCTGTGATCCTAAACTACTCAGGAGGTTGAGATCTCAGGATTGTGTTTCAAACCAGCCTACGAAGAAAAGTCCATGAAATTCTTATCTTCAATTAACTACCAAAAAAAACAGAAATGGTGCTGTGGCTCTAAGTGGTAGAGTGCTAGCCTTGAGCACAAAAACTCAGTAACAATGCCAAAGCCCTGAGTTAAAATTCCAGATTCCGCAGATATAGGCACATGATTGAAATTTAGCCTTAGATTGGAGTAGTTCACAAGAGAATTTAGATGATCCACCAGTAATCAATTTGTCAGGGACTGGAACATAAAATGCTTTCCAAAATGAAAAAAAAAAAAAAAAACAACTGCAGAGATAGTCTATTTTTGACACAATGTAAAATATTCAATTCAAAATTACTAGTTAGGCAAACATAACACAAAATGAATATGGGAGGTGATAATACCATTGGAAATAGCCAGAAGGTGAAATGTATACAGAAAAAAAATAAGTTTTCTAAAATGACATAATAAATTTACTCAAGAATTCAAGAACATCTATGTGTTCTCATCAGGATATATTTAAGCACAACCACTCTTGGATATATTAGTAAAATTTTTTAAAAAAGAAAAATTTGAAAGCATCAAAAAAGAGATACATTTCTTTCAGGGGAATAACCAAAAGACTGGTAATACAGCTCTTCAAAAAATTTTGAATGCTAGAAGACAGCAAGGTGATAATGTTCAAACATTAAAATGTAAAATTCATGTCTAAAATTATATGTCAATTGCAGGTATCCTCAAGAAATGCATGTACAGAAAGACTTTTTTCAGAAAAGTAGCAAGAGAATTCACTGGCTTCAGATATTTACTAAAAGATAAACTAAAGATTGCCTTCCAGGTATGAAGAACAAAGAAAATGATTCTCAATAAAAATCCAAGAAATAAATTATCCTCAGTACAATTGTAAGGAAAATCACTAAAAATATATAAAAATCAGATGAATAGTAATATTGATAATACATAACAACAGTGCACTAAGGGGAAGTTTTTTTGTTTTTGTTTTTCTTTTTGTCCATCATGGGGCTTGAACTCAGGGAGGTCTCTGAGTTATTTTGCTCAAGGCGACTACTCCATCACTTTGAGCCACAGCATCACCTCTGTTTTTTGAGTGGTTTAATAGAGAGAAGCATCTGTAGACCTTCCTGCCCAGTCTGGGCATGGTCCTCAGATTTCAGCCTCCTGAGTAGTTAGGATTACAGGTGTGAGCCTGTACAGGTGTGTGCCTGGCTACATGGAGGGTTTTTAACAAGGTTATAATTAAAATAACACACAATGATATCACAAAAGTTGGCACATGGAAAATGGAATTTAAAAGTCCTTAAGGCTTTGTGCTTCCTAAGAAATATGCAAAATACTAATGTAAAATAGGCATGAACAAATCAAGGATTCATGCTGAGAAAAGTAATTTATAACAAATAAGCTAATATATGGAAAAATAGAATGAGAATTAAAGCAAAGGAAAAAAGAAGCAGATGGGGAAAGCAGAAAACAATTAGGAATGTGTATATTTAAATATAAAAATAACAGTTATAAAGTATCTATAAACAGACTACATCCCAGATTTGGTAAAAATAAAAGTGCATATTCAATTTATGAATCACACCTTGAACATAAAGATGTGGAGAGGTTAAAAATAAAAGGACTGATGAAGATATGCTATGAAGATATTAATCAAAATTCATCTTCAGTAAATCTAGCAATATCAGAGAAAGCAGGCTTTAGGACAGAAAACATTAATACAGTTAGTAAGAAACAAAATTTGTAACAGTTACAGTAATCTCAATATATTACTAAGATGATAACACATAACAAAAATACAAAGTGAGATATTAAAACTTTCAAAAACCAAGTGATCTAGTAGACAGATGTCAGCACCGACATTTAACACTTGAAATATATAACTAATAAGGTATTTTACCAGAACTTACTATGTATTACTTTCAAAATTTAAAATCAAAGTAAGAACAAATCTAACCACATCCGTCTCTTAGCAAATGAGGTATAAGAGGAGCTTTCTAAACTAGATAAAGAAGAGCTACCTCATATTTAATGGTAAGAAACAGGATGCTTCCCCCATAAGATGAACAGACAAGCCAGGTACTGGTAGCTCAGGCCTATAAGCTTAGCTACCCAAGAGGCTGAGATCTGAGGATCGTGGGTCAAAGCCAGCAAGAGAGAAAAATCCATGAGATTCTTGTCTCCAACTAGTCAGCTAAAATCTGGAGGTGGAGCTATAACTCAACTGGTAGAGCTCCAACATAGAGTGGAAAAGCCAAGGGAGAGCATTCGGCCCTGAGTTGCAACCCCAGTACTAACAAAACATAACACAACAAAACAGAATACAGAAAGAAAGAAAAAAATTTCTTTCTTATCATTCCTATCTATCCTTGTGCTGAAAGTTCTATCTACTGTGACAAAAGAGGTAACATGTATAAAGTATATGTGAGAAGAAGGAGGACTATCTAACATTTTTTGCAGAAAAACTGATCATTTATGCAGTGAATCCTTCCTGGAACAAACAAACAATTACAGCAAGTTGACGTATTATCAGCTTAATATTCCAAATGCTATTGCTTGTCTATATTCTATTATTAAAAATGAAATTTGACATTATTAAATGTTGACATTATTAAATTATTTTATGTTTTCAGTAAAACATAAAGAGATAATTTATATTACAAAATAAGCATTTAATATAATTGTGGAAAAGTTGTGCTGATACAAATTAAATATCTAAATAAATAGAAACCCAACAGTGTTGTAATGTCAATTTTCCTCAACTTGATTAATAAACTAATGCAAAATCAATCAAATCCCAGCAAATTGCCTTCCAGATATCAGCCAAAATAGTCTCAAGTTTATATTTAAAAGCTAAAGACCTCGAAGAGTTACCTGCTCAGCAAGAACAGGGCAAAGGATGTGGCTTCGTGATCGAATACTGGCTTAGCATGCTCAAGATCCTGGGTGGAATTCTCAGCAGCCTTCCCATGTATGCGTGTGCATGGGCATCCCCAACCCCCACATGCATACATACACACACACATACACACACACACACACACACACACCCCTATGGAATAGAATAGAGAGTCCAGAAATAGACCCATTCATATGAAGTCTACAAATTTGCACTGCCAATTCAATTGGAAAAGCATACAAGCTTTCAACAGGCAGCACTGGATATCTCTGTACCAAAAAAGTCAGACTTCTCACTTCCCATAAAAAATAAGTGGAGATGGATCTGAGATTAGAATGTACGTTGCAAAACCATATACCATCTGAAAATATAAAGAAAATTGACATGTTGAGTTTTAAGATAAAAGACGCACACATGCTCTGAAATTTAAAAACTCAGGTGTTTTTGCAAATTGGAAAACTCCTTTCCTAAAGACAATGTTGAGAGTAAAAATATAAGCTACAGATGCAGACAAAATGTTTGCAAAACATTTCCCTTACACAGAGCTTATATCCAAAATGTAGCAAGAATGCTAACAAGTCAACAATATGGAAACAAACAGCCCAATACAATAGACATAGGATCTGAATAGACATCTCATCAAGAAGATACAGGTGACAGATAAATACATAAAAACATTCCTAATCACATTTGTCAGTAAGGATTTAGACTGAAAACAATGAAGTACAACTGCATTATATTACTATAAAAAGAGATGCTAAGGGGCTGGGAAGGTAGCTCAGTGGTAGAGTGCTTGCCTTGCATGCATGAGGCCCTAGGTTTGATTCCTCAGCACCACATAAACAGAAAAAGCTGGAAGTGGTGCTATGGCTCAAGGGGTAGAGTCCTAGCCTTGAGCTGAAGAGCTGAGGGACAGTGCCCAGGCCCAGAGTTTAGGCCCCACGACCAGCAAAAAAAAAGAGATGCTAAGGAAAGAATCAGAAAAGCCAATGTCCTTCAGAAAACTCCTACATAATATTAGCAGCTTGAACCAAGCAATATATGAAAATGTTAATAAGTGGGGTTTATTCCAGAAATGCAAAACTCGTTGATTAGGCATTTAATCAATGGAATTTATCATATAAGTAGACTAAATGTGAGACAATTATCTTTTAAATAAATGCCGAGATAGCACTTCACAAAATCTAACTCACAGACATGATTAAAGCTCTCATGAAATTTGAAATAGAAGCAATTTCTTCTAGGAGAAAGGAGCTAAGTTCATGCATAGGGATAGAAGAATCTGACACAGTGATATTGATTATAGAAGATTTATGATAAATAAGAAAAATATTTCTTTGATTCCTGCTTATTAATTGTCAGCCATTAAACTATGGCAGGCAAAGTCAAGTGGTTACTTTATTCACCTTGATTAGAGAATAAATTAGTATAATTGTTTGAAAATTAGCTTGTAACATGTTCAGAGAACTTTGAAATGATCACATCCTTTGACCTAGAGTTTTCATGTCCTAGAATCTACTAGAGGATCTTATCAAAGATACAGGTAAATATTTATGTATAAGAAAGTTCACTGAATAGAGTGTTTTATTTGTGAAGTATGAATTGAGGCTGAACTTTAACTTTCTGATGGTGTAGATTTCTTAACTATCCTTCCAGAGTACACAATTTACCTCCAGCCTGTTTAGAAGCCAAATTGTTCCTGCCTTTTCCCATAGGCAACTGTTCTGCCACTTTTGCTTGAGAAAGTGGCAAAGAAACACTTCCCTGTGGATAATAGGACAGATGTAGAGAAACTCAAAGATGTATGAAAAAAAAACCCAAACAATCCCCTCCCTACAATAACAAAAAAAATCCACCTGTATTCATTAAGGAATTTCAAGGTAGATACTCTTTAGGGAAACCGGGGTCTTAGAATAATTGAATAAAAATATTCAATTAAGTACAGCATTGATTTGTAAGTGTTGTACTAGAAAGTATGGTGGAGAATCTAGTGGATATAATTTCTCTGTTGAGATTTTGGTCTTTTTCTTTATGAGCTCTTGGAATAATTCTACTTATCATCTACCTTAAGTGGCTTACCTCTTAAATAAGTTTTTCTTTCTGTCATCTTAGGTTATTTCAAGAGGTATATGGCATAATAAAAATAGTTTAGTAATTTTATAATGTATATACACATATGCATGCACACATGAACACATTCAATTCTGTGTATACATATATATACATACATACATATCTATGCAAAGTATATGTCAATGCAAATGTATGTATATCAGTATTCTTTTTTACATAATGCATGCAAACATAAACATTTCACAGAACTGTTAATGTGAGCTATGGTTTCAAAGGATCTGAAGAGGATGCTTTGAATAGTGAGGAATTTTTGCTGAAACCTTAAATCAGAATAACAGCAAAATTCTTGCATGTGTGAGCTGATCCAAGGCTTAAACTCTGGGCCCAGGAGCTGTTCCATAGCTTTTTTACTCAAAACTTGAGCTCTACCATTGAGCTACAGCTCCACTTGTACCTTTTTGGTGGTTAGTTGGCAATAAGAGTCTTTTGGACATTCCTGCCTTGGCTGCCCTCAGTTTTTAATACTTAGATCTCAGCCTTATTATTATTCCATTTGCAACTTAAGACATCTTCATCATATTGTCATGCTGCAGTCCAGAGAACTTAACTGATTTAACCAGTGCTACCTGGATATGTCTTAGCAAACCAAGACAGTCTTTCAACACTAAATTAATAGTGCTTTCTTTCACTAGACCTTGGGTTATATGATATGGTTCTGTAACTAATAGAAACCATTTGTCAATGATCTTGCATGAGAAAACTGTTATTTCTGACCTATATATAGTCAATATTTATAGATCTGGCTTTTGCCAGATTTATCCACTTGAACCTCAGACAGAATGAAATTCTAGTATAAATCTTTCTTTCTTTCTTTCTTTCTTTCTTTCTTTCTTTCTTTCTTTCATTCTTTCTTTCTATCTTCTCTCCCCCCCTCTCTCTTTTTGGGCAAGGAGGTTGGTCATAGAGTTTGAACTCTCGGCCTGGGTGCTATCCCTTAGTTCTTCAGCTCAAGGTAAGAGCTCTACCCTACCACTTAAGCCACAGCACCACTTCCAGTTTCCTGGTGGTTAATTGGAGATGAGTCTCATGGATTTTCCTGCCTGGGCTAGTTTTGAACAGAAATCCTCAGATCTCAACCTCCTGAATATCTAGGATTATAGGCGTGAGCCACCAGCACCTGACTTGTATAAATATTTCTAAAGCTGCAATCACCACATTTGAGGGCCCTCGGGTTCTTACGTTAGAAAATATTTTATGTGCCATTATATCTTCATTCTAGCTATACACTGGTGGCTTACAATTCTAATTCTAGCTATCCAAGAGCCTGAGATCTGAGGATCTCAGCTCAAAGCAATCACAGTCAGGAAAGTCCATGAGACTCTTATATCCAATTTAGTTATCTTCAATAAAATGGAGTCCATGTTCAAGGAACCGTAAGGCAAAAATCAAGAATCCTTTACTGGTGCAGCGCTGAGTATTCCTGGAAATGAAAACGAGTAATAATAGATGTGAGAAAAGTTTGAAAAGAAAATCTCAAAACAAAGGGCATTTATCATATTAGCAATTCTCATTTTTCCTTGTCATATTAGAATCTGATGATCTTTGAACTTCTTTATTTCTTAAAATATAATTGTAGGGGCTGTAAAGTTGGCTCAGTGGTAGAGTGCTTGTCTTGTATGCATGAGGCCCTGGGTTCGATTCCTCAGCACCACATAAATAGAAAAAGCCAGAAGTGGCACTGTGGCTCTAGTGGTAGAGAGCTAGCCTTGAGCTGAAGAGCTCAAGCCCAGGCCCAGAGTTCAGACCCCACAACCAACAAAAAAAAAGGATCTTAAAATATAACTTTATTGTTATTATTAAGGTGTTGTGCAGAAGTGTTACTGCTTCATAAGTCAGCTAATAAGTACATTTTTAGGGAAAATGTCACCTCTTCCTTTACTTCTCCCCAGAGTCCCCCATTCCCATCTCTGTCCATAAGCTACAATAGTTCATTTCCACATAATGTATACTGAATAGCATGATTGCATTTGTTCACCCTTCCTCCTTTTCCTTTTGCATTCCCTTTTCCCCCCTACAAAAAACCCAAAAGCATAAACAAAACACCACAACCAATGACAACAATCACAATAAAGATATGGTGATCTTAAAATACAGTACCATAAAGTTAAAAATAACCAACCAAATTGATGGGAGAGGATAAGAGAAAAAGGCAACGTGCCTTCTTCCCTCCGTTTTCATCATATCGGAAACAACACCCTTCCCCCACCAGACACTGTAAAAATGTTACTATAAATCTCTTTAGCAGTACTATAATCATCACTTCAAATATGCTCCAACACTGATGGTTCATTTTAAGTACTTAGATTGATCTGTTTGAAAAGCATTTAATATTCACTGAGTTGGCAGACAACATTTTTACTTAAGTATGTTTTGAAATGCAAGTAGATTAACAGCACTAAAATAAATGGGCCTCCTAAACTTAACCTAATATAATGTTGATATCGTTTCAAGTTATGATGTGAGTGTCTTACATCACCTTGGAAGCTAATTGTTCTAATTGTTTTGCTTGTTTATTTCAAACTAACAGTTGGTTTAGACACTCACACCTTAAAAGTCTCTTTTTTTTATTTTAAATTGTGAACATACTGTACAGAGGGGTTACAATTACATGGGCAAGATAATGAGTACATTTCTTATCAAGCATTGTAGCCTCCTCCTTTGTTTCCCCTTCACATCCCTTCCCAGCCTCCCCCCGTCCCCGCACCCAATCCTCCCCCCCCCTCACCAAAGTTGTAAAGTTCGTTTTCGACATGACAACTTGTACTTATTGTTGCAACGGGTCCACCTGTATCCTTTCTTCTTTCATTTTCGGCTCTCAAGAATGAGAGCCCAGACTTCACCTAGTTGCTGGAGAGGGATGCCTTTGTAGATTCTCCTATGAAACTTTTCAGTGTTCTTGTATTTCTCCCATCCCTTTAACATTTTCAGCCATTTGGTAGTTTTGTCGATTTCCAAATGTTTTTTGTCATTCCGTAGCTGCGTTATGATATGGAAGCTCCTCCTCAGGTAAAAAGCCAAATCTATCCGTGACTTTGTAAAGGAGTGTAATCCGCATCTTCACAAGGTTCAATCTCTGCACCTTCTCTTACGCCGTCATACTTAGCGGCTGTTTCTGCTCATTCCTGGGCAAGTTTGAGTGCTACATCCTGGTCCGAATTCATGACAGGAAATGTCTCTCTCTGTTGTCCCAATCCAATATTAAACCAAAATCTACTGTCCAGGGCTTCTCAGCTTCTCAGGGCATGTCTAATTCGGTCACCACCATCTTGGCCGGCCCGGGGAAGCCTCTTCTTGGCAGCACCCTTTGAACTTCTTTTATGGCTACATATTAATATTTTCTTTAAAACTCCCTTAAAGATTTTAATGTGCAACCCAGTGGAAGCTTCGCCACTTTTTATGTGAATGTGTATGGTTTGGGCAATGACCAACTACCCATAAATCTCTGTGTGAAGTCAATTCATCCCATGCTCAAGGATCAGCTTCATTTTTCCAGCATACAGTAGTAAATCAGTAGTGTTTGCACGGTAAACGTGAGCAGAATGGCTCAACACACCATTTTTCAATTTTCCTTCAACGTCGCTTCTATGTACAAACTGGCCTTGGGGTGAGCCAGATGACAAGGGAAACAGCTGCCATACTGTACCTTGCTGTAGGGGAAAAGAGCAGTCTTTCATTTCTGAGAAGAGTTAGTCATAAGACAAATCATCATTCTTACCAACCGTTTAGTTCCTCTTCCCTTCCTTCAGGTGAGACTGAGTCACTTTTCCAGAATGAGGGCAGCAATAAGAGATAGTAGGGGAAAGAGATGTATTACCAACACAAGGATAAACATAGCTTATCTCACCTAATTTATTCAATCTATCTGCCTCTGGGTGCCATTAGTCCAGAAAACCATTAAATTATACAGGCAGCAGCTTCGATAAGACTCTATACCTCATAAAAGATTCATTTTAGTTTAGTCCCTTGTTGCTGATAGAGATCAGTACCTAATCCTCAATTCTATCTTGGAACTAAGAAGTAAAATGTAACTGAAGAAACATATGGAACAAAATCATTTCAAAAGTGTCTGAGTCTGCAACTTTGCTCCAAGTGCCTTCGTATTTACCTATACCAGAAGATCAAGGTCACTGATTTGCTCTCCTAATTATTATGGCAGACTGTGGATCATCTTCAGTGCAAACTGACTACTCCTCCCACCATCATTAATTCCGACTGCAACATTCCATGCCATCAGCTGTCTTTTCCAGACCCTCTTAAACTTCAATACCAGGAGTGTGAAGAGCTGTATTTGTATTTACCTTTGATCCAGACAGAAGACTATAAGTAATTTATATATTACATTCTTATTTTTCTCATCTCTAAAAGAGAGCCTGTAATTCTGACTCAATATAATGTTGTTGGAAAATGTTAAGTAACATGAAAGAGTGAAGAAGGCACTTTCTAAACTATAATACGATTACAAATGGGAATATAGTATTATCTAGAACCCCACAATGCCCTAAGAATTTTTTTCTCTATTTGCCATAGTATCTGGTCATCCCGACTCTAAAAGACTCCAAAAAAGAATGCCTTTATCTTGAGTAAGATTTGCTTTAATCAATGACTTCTCCAATATGCCTTCCAGATTTCCTCTTACTTGAAAAATAATCCTAGTCTAATGAAGCTGTCAAGGGTTAACTAATTTTATTATATTTAATGACTTCACCCTACCTGGTGCATCTGTGATTCCCTTAGACATGTTAATTGTCCACAAATGCTCAGCGAATGACATTGAATCCAATAAAAACTGCAATATTACGTTAACTCATCAGTAGAGTTAGACTATCTCTCCTGAGCAATCTCATAATTTTATCAGCAGATGAAAACATTTTCAACATACATTAGACTTCAATATTAACTGGTGTATGGCTCCCAAGAGATCATTGAGAAACCCCAGGGATATTCAAGATGCATACTATTCTAAAGTTGCTCAAGTTTACCTAATATGTATGGGCAGCAGGTCTTGGCACTCAGAACTTGGAGGTACATAGAGTAGACTACATGACTGTCACAAAACTACTGTGGTATACATGAGCACTGCTCACCAAACGCTTCATCTTATTTCATGCTCTATGTCTTGAATAATGCATATGCTTGATTCATGTTCCCATAAAGCTGCTGAACTTCTGTTAAAGATGTACCACCTTTCACCAAATAGTAAATATTAAGCTCATTGCTTACATAAAGAACACTGCATGCTCCTTTGGGTGGGGAGAATTACTATGACACATATTTTGCTTTATCTGAGTTGCTTTGGAAGATGGAGACTCAAAGCAGTACATATAAGTAAAATATGTATCTGTTATATAAACAGAAGGGTTAAGAAGTGCAGTCTGTGAGAATAATGGAAGAGGGAATTTTATTTTTGTATTCCTTCAACAACACCATTTACTTTATTTCCTTCCTTTTTATTCTCCTCTATCTCTGGCAGTTATCTCCACCTCCCAGAAACCCATGAAGTGTATATTTAAGAAGGTAAGTAAAGCAGTGTCCAAAAGTGTGCAGTCACCAAAGCAGGACAAATGTGTGGTATCGTTTTCTTTACTCAAGGGTAACACAGAACCCTAATTATGGGAAACTGAAAAATAGTAAAAGAGGGCACTTATCTATGAATTAGAAGGATATTCAGAGGGGTTCATCATTTACAAGGATATTCTTTCATTCCCTGTATTATTTACTGGACAACAGTTTACCATTTCTTAGCAAAAGATATGATCAAAATCCTTTACAGGTCTATATTGTGTCAGGGACGCACTGCCAAGAGGAAAATGTTAAGATGAATAGGTAAATAATGCTACTATACTCTCTCATGTAGTATAGATATTCAATATACATTTATTGAAACATAAACAAATTAATATGTTTTATAGAACATCAAGCACTTGCCAGACATTATTCCGAGACTAACCAGACAAGACACAAACCTTTGCCTCTAAAATGCTTCTGTCCTCACAAGGGAAAACCTCCGTAATAAATGAAAGAAGTTACAAGTATCTGGATGACAAATACAAATAAAATGCTATACGTTTCCTACTGGAAGCTAAAGAAGCTATATTGGACTATGAAGCATGAATAAATGTGAGCCATGAATTACATACTTCTTTTCTTTGCTTTCTGGAAATTAAAAAAAAAAGCAATCCAAGCAGAAAAAGACAGATGAGTCATTCTCTGGTGGACAAGCTGGCATGTGTTGTAGTGAATTCTCAAGTACTTTATGGTTGCTAGGTGTGTTGAATACAGGGTTAGGACTTCTAAGACATAAAGTTGGAAAGTTTTAGAAGAGCCTTAGAGTATGACTATATAGCCTAGATTTTTGTCTTAAAATCAGAGGGGAACTAATGAAGTCTTAAAAAACAAAAGAAGAATGAACTTCTCACAGCATTGCTTCTGGAGTGTTAGATACAGTAGTGTGATTGAGGACTGGAGCGAAGCATTGGAGGCAGAGCTATGTTCGTTTAAAATAAACGTGCGCCTGGTCCCTGTTTCAGCTGAAGGTCAGAAATAGTTTATCTCTATGGATTCTACTACCTAATGTGTGATCTTGGAAGAATACACTGAAAAACTAGAGAATATTCTGGAAAGGCTTGATTAATCTTTTACAACTAACTTGAAATAATAGACACTCCAGGAGCTTCTACTTAGTCTAGGAAATGAAATAACAAAGTTTAGAGTTATAATTTAAGGGCCCATAATCAATCTACTGCATCAAGTAAAGCAAAAAAAAAAATCTTCGCTCATGTTAACACAATGTTTATTCAAGTTGTGTTAATGCAATGGCTCTACTACTTTGCTTGTGTTTATCTCCAGAAAAAAAAAAGTGTGTGGGAAGTGGCGCTGTAGCTCAACTGGTAGAGCGCTAGCCTTGAGCTGAAGAGCTGAGGGACAATGCCCAGGCCCAGAGTTCAAGCTCTACAACCGACAAAACAAAACAAAACAAAAAAAGTGTGTGTGTGTGTGTGTGTGTGTGTGTGTTTGTGTGTGTGTGCTAGCCCTGAGACTCAAACTTGGGGCCTGGGCCCTAACCATGAGCTTTTGTGCTCGACTAGTGGTCTACCACTTGAGCTACAGAGCCACTTCCAGCTTTTTCTGAGTGGTTAATTGGCAATAAGAGTCTCACGAACTTTCCTGCCCAAACTCGTATCAAACTACAATCATCAGCTCTCAGCCTCCTGAGTAATTAGGATAACTCAGGAGGCTGAGAGCTGATGATTGTAGTTTGATGTGAGCCACCAGTGCCAGGCTCAGATAGCTAACTCTTCAGTCCCAGCAGTCTCAGTATCAATAATTGTACCCACACCTTTTTTTTCTCTTCCTCTTCCTCTTCTTCTTCCACCTCCTCCTCCTCCTCTTCTTTCTCATCCTCTTCCTTCTCTTGTTTGTTTTGTGATATTACTTTTAAAAGTATTTTTCTCTACATATCAGTTTGAGCTGAAGGAGTGAGTGAAGGAGGAATGAGGAGAAGGCATTCCAGCCTTGCACAGGTGGTAATGCTCTCAGGGAAGAAGGGAAATGATAAACATGTGAAAGGAGGGTCACACTGACAAAATGTTGACAAGCATGTACCTATCACCCAAATGTGCCAAGCAGTGTCATTTAAATGTCTTACAAACCCAGGCCAGGGCAAGTGGGAAATGAGGAAAATAAAAGCAAGAGATAAAATATGAAGAATAACAATATTAAAATGCAAATGCATGTACCAACAGACAGCCATGCGTGGTTCCCAGCCATCCTGGTAAGAAAATATATTAAATATTGGCATTGGCTTATGGAGTGGAAGAATTACCTAGAACAAGTGCAGGATGGGCCTTTTGCTACTGAGGTACAGCAGCCTAGAGCCTCCAGGGAAGATTCATCTTTCTCTTTTCTTTTTTCCTTCCTTCCCTCCTTCCTTCCTTCCTTCCTTCCATTCTTTCTTTCATTATTTTTCTCTCTCCCTTTCTTTTTCTTTTTTCTTGTCCTTCTTTCTTTCTTTCTTCTTTCTCTCTTCCTCCTTTCCCTTCACTTTTCTTCCTTCCTTCCTCCCTCCCTTCCCTCCCTTCCTCCCTCTCTCACCTACCTTCCCTCCCTCCCTCCCTCTCTCCCTTCCTTCCTTCCTTCCTTTCTTTATTTCTCTCTCACTCTCTTTCTCCAAAAATACTTTTTTTGGTCCATTCCTCTTTGTTAGGCTACTTTGGAAATATAGATCTGACTGTGAGCTTTAGATGTAGTAGTAAAAGTTTCACTGCAATGCCAGAAACTGACATAGCTGATGGCTGAGGACTCTGGAATGTTCAGGAAATGACTTTAACTTTCAAAGCCATATGGTTTGCTTGAGCTCATTTGTTGTTATTTACCTTGTTATGTACATTTTTTTTCTTCTAACCAGCATACTTTACAGTGTCAGGCTAGTACCCACTCACCCTTTTACATCTAACTCTCATATGAATCCTTTCCTGGCCATATTTCCCACTCAGTCTAAGCTACACCTGGCTTTTTAATTCCATGGCTTCTTGTATATGGCTTTGTTTTTAGTAAATTAGAAAGTAGTATGTCAAGGTCCATATTTCTCTATAACTAGACCTTAATGTCAGGGATGTCTGCTTCATCTTTGTTTTTCCCATAGAAATAAAGCTTGGTGCATTGAGAGCAGACAATATGTTTATGCATAGACAAGGCATATAATTAAAATAAACAAATGAGTAAATGAAGTAGCTGACCTCTTCCCTTCTCTTTTTGATACAATGGACATAACAAGTCCATGAGGACCTGTTACACCTATGCATCAGCCTTGTGACTGGCCCATAAGAATTTGACTCCTCTTTGCCATACAAGTAGCTCAGTTTTAGAGCTGGAGAGCTGTCAGACCTGGGTGTTGGAAGACAATTCCACACTTGAATCACGCTGCCTTTGGGCGCTGTTCTTCCCTTCTAAGTGAAAGGTTGTTATAGCATTCTTGCCTGATGATTTTTCTAATTAGCTTTCCCTTATAAGGTGCCAGAGGGTTTGGTTGGTCAGCAACAGGTCCCTTGGATGACCAGGAGACTTTGCCTTAGGCTACTGGGTGGGCCTAGCCTCTAAGTTGACATCTGGTAAGAATTTAATGACTCAGAGCTTTATTCTCCACCCAGTGTTTGCTCACCCACCAGTTTTCTTCATCCTGCCAGTCCTAGATGTTGAGAGCAGGGATTATTGCAGGATGTGATTTTTGTGGCTGCATTGTTAGCTGCATTTCACATGGGTCAAAGAAGCACAATCATTAAATGACTCTGAAAAGTACAGGTTGCTCCTCTGGTACCCTTTAAACCTAACATGCTTTCCTGGAAAAGGGTGAAGAGAGGTCCTTGAAAGAATGGCTGAAAGATTGAATACTGACTGATTAACAATAGATCTCAGATGTCTATGTCTTTGACTATACAAAGGACTTTACGTGCTATTTCATGCAGCTTTTTAATATAGATTTTTTAAAATGTGTCTTAAGATTAAAAAAGCAACACGTTTTTAGTGGCATAAAAGGGAAAATATGGGAGGAAAGATAACAAAAAATTTAAGTTCATTTATAATCTTAACATCTAGAAGTTAGCTACTGTTGATTACTAGATATTTTCTCCTTTATATGTTAACACATTTTTCACAAAATAAAAAGATGCTAAGTGAAATGAACCCTAAGATAGGGACACAAGAGATTTTAACTTTCTTGTTATTCTTTTTTAATGTATTTATAATGTACTATGTGATTTTTTTGTCTCTTTGTATGTTCCTCCCCCATGGTACAAGCCCTGTTGTCAGTATATTTGATTTCAGTGTCCTGCATCTTGTATATACACTTTTCTAATTTGGGGAGGGGAAGGGAAATCACAAAATGGTGAAGTAAGGATACCGGTTGACCCATTGTAACAATGAGATGTACAAGACACTATATTGAAAACAAACTTTACAACTTTGCGGGGGGGGGGGCACATGAGAGAGGAGGGCCGGGAGGGGAAAAACAAAGGAAGGTTAACAATACTCGTTAGGAAATGTACTCATTATCTTGCTCATGTAACTGTAATCCCTTTGTAGAGTAACTTTACAATAAAAATATATATTAAAAATTTTTTACAAGTGCTAGCTATGATTTTTTCTTATTTTTATTATCTTTAAGTAGTTGTACAAAGGAGTTGCCATTCAAGCAAACAGTTTATGAATACAGTATATCTTGATCAATGTCATCCCTTTCAATATTCTCACCCACCCCTCCCAACCCAGCCCTTTACTCAGCTTTCTTTTTTTTTTTTTTTTTGGGTCCGGTCCTGGGGCCTGAACTCTGGGCCTGGGTGCTGTCCCTCAGCTCTTCAGCTCAAGGCTAGTGCTCTACCACTTGAGCCACAGCGCCACTTCCGGCTTTTTTCTTTTTGCTTATGTGGTGCTGAGGAATCGAACCCAGGGCCTTGAGCATGCAAGGAAAGCGCTCTACCACTGAGCCACCTTCCCAGCCCTACTCAGCTTTCTTAATTCGTAGGATATATGTTGAATTATTTTTTGCCATTTAACAAAGCTGTTTATGTGCATAATACATCTTGATCTGTTTCATCCCTTCAACATTTTTACCCCCTTCAACGCAACTGTTTCCTATTTTTCTCAATTCTGTCGTATATATGTATATATATGTATGTACATGTATGTATATATGTATATGTATATATGTCTATATATGTATATATATGCATATAGATGATATATGTGTTCTTGACTGCATTCTCTTTGTCTACCCCTCTCCCATTAATCCCATCCCTTCCTTTTGCACATTTTATTTTATAGAGAATGGCAGGAAGAGTAACTGGGGAATGAAGCCAGTCAGAAGTTCTGACACTGGGTATATAAGATCATTCAGTAATCTCTTGCTCATTTTTTTCTAATTTTCCAGTCTGGAAATTCCTCCTAGTCCTTAATTTTTGCCTCCAAGAGAGGTAAAAGAATTCAGATCAAATGTCAAGCAAAGCTCCAAAGCCTAATATGAAAGTTGATTTTTAAATTCTAACTATAAGTGTGATGAAAAATTTCCATCCATTCGATGGGCACTGGCACCTAAATCAAATCTTTAGATAGTCTGTCAGCATTCTTAGGAATGAAGGGACTGCCTTGCAAATGATTGTGTTATGTATCCCATACCTCTTTATGTGATGTTTATATTTGTAGTTGTTAAGGTCTAGGAAGAGAAGGAGAGGAGGAGCATTAGGAACAGCAAGTCCAAAGGTTCTCTCTTATTCACATTCAGAAAACAGGCAACAAGTCAGTTATAAAAACATCCTTTCCTACACAGGTAGTTAGCTAAGGTGTAACAGGTAGTTTTCTACATTCAAATTGTCTCCCATCTTCTGATGTAAACATACTCCAAACCACACCTTGTTCTTTGATTCTTAGACATCAGGACAAGAAAAATCTACAAAAGGTGAATACTAAGAGAGAGAGAAAATATTCTTACTGAGTTCAAGGACTGACCCCGTGTTCAGCACATACTTCTCCAAACCAGTAAAGCTAATGCAAAAGGAAAGAAAAAACACTTCTAGGTTTTCATAATTGTATTGCCGATCTGCAGTTTCCTAGAATTCTTTACCGTGAATTGCCTTCTGTTGGTTTTTAGAACTGGGAATTCAACTTAGGGTCTTGTATTTGCTAGGTAAGAGTTCTACTAATGAGTTATCCCCCAAAACTTCTGTATTTGTGTGTGTGTGTGCGCGCGCGCACGCGCGTGTGCGTGCGTGCACCAATCCTATTGAACTCAGGTCCTGGGTGCTGTTTCTCAGCTTTTTGTGTGTTTGTGGGGTGGGGGGGGACTGTGTGGGGTTTGAACTCAGGGCCTGGGTGCTGTCTTGGAGTTCTTTTATTCGGGGCTCATGTTTCTACCACTTTGGGCCACATATCCACAGTTTGAGTGGTTATTTGGAGATAAGAATTTCATGGGTACTTTACTGCCAAACTGGCTTTGAACCACAATCCCTAGATCTCAGCTTCCTGAGTACATAGGATTGCAGATGTGAGCCAGTGTTTCTAAGCTTTAGTTGCTCAAGGTTAGTGCTCTATCCCTTGAACACTGCTCCTTTTTCTAGCTTTTTGGTGGTTAATTGGAGACATGAGTCTTATACGTTTTCTTGTCCAGGCTGGCCTCAAACCACGGTTCTCAGATCTCAGCCTTCTGAATAGGTAGGATTATAGATATGAGCCACAGGCACCCACCACTGCAACCTTTTGCTTTTTTCTAGAAGGGTTCTTTTTTCCCCCACAGAGAGTGCCTCAGACTACTTTGGTCCACACTATAATTGAACTTATTCCTCCTCCTATGACTCCCAAGAAGTTGGGATTTCTGTCAAATACCACTACACCCAACTTGCTTTGAGATAAAGTCTTGCTCACTTTTTTCTTATCTTTCTTTTTTTTTTCTGTCCAGGATGGCTTTGGAACAGGATTCTTCTATCTCCACCTTCCAAATAGCTGTGATTACAGATGTGAACCATGACACCTGACTAGGAGACAACTTTTATTTGGCAAGACTAGAACAACAGTCAGCAAAAAATTCTGAAGAAATGGGCAGAGTCTCTGGGCTCTGGAGTCTGGGCTCTAAACTTTGGGAGAAGATTCTTCAGTGTACTTCTTGGTGTGTTACACAGTTTAAGATGCCAAAGTAGACACTCTAAGGGAATGCATAGTATTCAGAAATCAAGACTTAGCATTGTGGCAAAGGTGGTAATTCTAAAGGGAAGGAGCAACCACAATTTATTTCACTAGGGTATCTTCTAAGGGAAGAAAGAAGGAAGGTTGAGATCTCAGGATGATGTGGAAAAAGCTCCCACGAGGCCCAGGATGGGAGACAAGGCCTGTGGCTGCTCAGTCAAGGCAGATCTGTCACTGTCAAGGCAGATCACACCTCCCTTATCTTCCTTCAGCATCAGAAAAGAGTTTGCTTTTGGACAAAAGTGTCACCAACATCTTGCCACTCTGATTAAAAGCAGGAGGATGATAAAAATCGCTTTTCTATCCCTCTTGGCCTAGGAAGCCAACTCCTCCCAGGGAAATGGCCATCTCCCAGCGGCATCCTGGCTCTCCACCTTTGAAGTTGCCTCTAAATCTGTTTGCTTTTGGAGCTCCAATAAGATTTGTGCTTGCTTGCTGCAGGCTGGCCCAACTAGGCTGCTCATGCTGAGACCATGGCTGGCTTCCCAGGTGAACAACCAGAACAGTTAATTACATCAACCCAATTAGCAGCAGCACCCATCTTGTGCAAGCAAAGCTCACTGCAGTCTCACCCATGTGCCAACCCCGGGCCTTGGTAGACTGGGAGGCTAAGTGTTTAGCGGTGACCCCTTCTCCAAAACCTCTTATCATAGGGATAAGTAAAGCAACTGGAAAAAGACCGATCACTGACACCAGAGTCTGCTAAGCAGCCTGCAGATAGTAATGGTTTGCAGATGATTCCACTGGATAGGAACAGAGTCTTCCCTCAACACCTAGTGAATGATCAGAGGTAGAACATTATCAGATCTTGCCTTCAGTCATGAGGCTGGGTTTGCCTGCTTGTAACAGAGCACCAGAGATAGAGCTGTCTCTGTGGAAGATGGGAGGTATGCAAGAAAATGTGGCAGCTGTTTTCCTTGGCTTTACACTTACATTTTCCCACATTTACGGGAATCAAAAGTGCCGAGTTTAACGACAAAATTGAATTCCTATAGCTGCTTACCTTTGAGCAAGTTGCTTAAACTCTCCTGAACATTGGTTTTCTATTTGTTAAAAATGTGATTATGGATGGAGAATAGATCATTGTTTACCAGGGAACAACTGGGGAAGGAATTCTTATGAAGAGCAGCACAGGGTGACAGAACAGACAGATAGCATAATTAAAATGGTGGGCATCTAGTTCCACATATTTCTCAAAATTCCATGGTATGCATTCTGAAAAAAATGGGGAGGGGAGATTTCTTTGCATACAAATAAATAACTTTCTCAAGGTGTAGTGAAAATAACTTTTCAAAGGCCAGTTCTAAGATTGAAGAAAAGCTGCGGAGCAGTGGTTTATATCTACAATCTAAACTACTCAGAAGGCCAAGATTGGAAGGTTTCGTTTAAAGCTAGCTTGGGAAGAAAAGTCTATGAGATTCTTTTTTCAAATTAACCACCAAAAAGCCAGATGTGGAAGTGTGGCTCAAGTAGTAGAGCACCAGCCTGGAGCAAAATAGCTAAGAAAAAGCATGGGGCCCTGAATTCGGGCCCCAGTACTGGTCCTTGCAGGTACACACACACACACACACACACACATTTAAAGAAATAAGTGAATGACCTATATGTTTTCTAAATATATAACTACATATTCGCTAAAGTTGCTTTCCTTTCCCTATGACCCTGAATTCCTTGTATATAAAAAACAAAGTTAAAATATATTTTTCATAAGCATAGTACAATAACAACGATGAATTTATGGACATAAACATTTCATCTTCATTCATTGAAGCATGTGGGCATTTTGAGTGTCCTGTTGGGCTGAGCCTTGTACAAAGACCTGCTTTAAAAGCATAGCAGGGCCAATCTCACCCTTTTTAATGTAGCTTATAGTCTAGAAAGTCAGACAGAGAGGAAAACACGGAATGTCACTTGTGAGATGTTGCAGTGGCTAAACTTCTTCTAAATGTTCTAAATGCAAACTTAGAGGCACAGAGACTTCTAAAAGAAAGTAACATTCAAAAATAATACTTGGAGGGCTAGCAGTACAGAGCCCCCCCACCCCGCCCCAAAAGTATCAGGGGAAAGCCTAGTGCCCATGGCTCCTGCTTGTAATCCTGGCTCATCAGGAGGCTGAGATCTGAGGATTGTTGTTTGAAGCCAGCTCAGGCAGGAAAGTCTGTGAGACTCTTATCCACAATAAATTACCCAGAGAAAGCCAGAAGTGACACTGTGGCTCAAGTGGTAGAGCACTCTGCATCCCCTGTGTCCTGGTGATTTCGTGACCCTTACCCAGGGACCCCAACGCACTAGACGTTGACAGTAGAGTGCAAGCTTTGAGCACAAAGAGGCTCAGGGACAGCACGCAGGCCCTGAGTTCAAGCCCCAGGACAGGCAAAAGCAAAACAAAACAACCACAACTAAAAAGAATCAGGGGAAGAGGGAATACTACCACAAGCTGACAAAACTATAAAGATCTAGATATTAGGCTCATTCAAGAAGGCTTGATCTATTGGTCTGGTTGGGGTCAGAGCTGATTCAAGTCTTATACAAACTGTTGGACTAAATACAGAGCCCTGGTGCATAATACCATAATTCTTGGATCCCCTGTACATATCTATCAATAATTGGTACCTCAGCCCTTTGCTTTCCCTTGGGAATCTCCGTGAGAAACTAAGAGAAACCTTTCATTTGAGGACAGTGACTTTTCTAACTTCTTTCATTTGCTTTTGCACAATCACTGATTTACTTCTTAATGTGGGGTTTTCACCACCAGACTGGAGGTGACAGGCACCATGGAAGGGATTCAAACCCTCTAACGTGGCTCAGTGATGTCAGCCCAATTACCGGAGACAGCACTATGTGCACAGCCATGCCTTCAAGCTATCTGCGCCTGTGTGGACCTGGCTGGAATGTTTGCTGTGACACTTGGCTGGCAGAATATCGACTTCTTCCAGCCTCTTTTTCTCTTTCTGAAAATGAACCAGCATCTGCAGTAGGACCATGCCCAGCAACTTGGGATGAGTTCTGGAAATAGTAAAAAGCACTATAACCCATTTTGAATAAGCTAATGGAGGGAGGCATAAAGTCTAGACCTGATATCCCACAGCTCTGCACTAGGGGCCCAATCTCAGTTATAACCAATTCCAAGTTATTTTCAAGTTGCCATTTTCCTGAGTTTCAGCCTCTGGACTGCCCCAGATCCTGTTGTGCTGACTACCTGAGTTCCTCCTCCAGAACCTCCGGGGCCTCTACAGAATCAAGATTGAGAGGATGCGGTTGGGCATCCAGGGGTGCCAATGCTGTGTGTGTTTTGATCGGGTAGAATACGCTGGTTGTTCCACTGTATAGTATAGATGACATCTTTGGAAGACAGAAGATAACTAGCCAGATCACTATGCAAGGCTTCCCATGACTTCCTACTTCGTTCAGTATGTATAATTAGTAGGCATCTTACTTTCTACAGTGTGTTCACCATCTATGACCCTGTAAATGATGGGAAAATATATGATGATCTCTATAGCTGCAGTATTTGCTTACTCATGCAGAAGAATTGTCTACAATCTGCAACTGAGTATTTTAGGACCTTCTCAGATTCTTCCATCCATAGCACATCAAAGCAGTATATGCTGGAGTTGACCTTCCAGGGCTTTATTTTTTGTTGGCCGTGGGGCTTGAACTCCGAGCTTGGGCACTGTTCCTGAGCTCTTCAGTTCAAGGCAAGCTCTTCAGCACTATCACTTGAGCCTCAGCACCACTTCTGGTTTTCTGGTAGTTGATTGGAGATAAAAATTTCATGGTCACTTCTGCTCAGGCTGGCTTTGAACTGTGACCTTCAGATCTCAGCCTCCTGAGTAGCTAGGGTTATAGGCACGAGCGGACCCTCCAGGCCTTTGGGATGTGTTATTTAGCACTCTGGGAAGACCTCAGAGGAACATGTCAGTGGATGGGGGAGGTGTTAATACATGAGCTTCAAATGGCTGGTGCTGAATGGAGAGGCTGGTATCTGTTGGTTGGATCTAAATGCAACCTACTTCCGGGATTAGAAACTGAAGTTCCCACAGCTACTCTGTAAAGACATAAGGGGATGATAAACACACCAAATAAGCCAACACACACACACACACACACACACACACACACACACACACACACACACACCAGGAACTGCCAAGAGAACATTTCAACAATGACAATCACAACACTTATCATTGTTGTGCTATCAAATGAGGTGACAGCAGCGAAATCCTATTGGACCACAGCAGCAGAGGAGGATGTGCCCAATAATCTGAGCAACACTGCAGATTTGGTTACTAGCGAGTAACTCACTGACCTCCTTGGGCTCAAGTTTGTCTCTGCAGCAGTAGCTGTACCTCAAAAGTAGAAAAACCAGTCTGGCCCCTTGAGCTTGGGGCTTGGGTGTGTCAGTGCCCGGCACTTAGAATTATCTCCTTTGGTTGGTTACCTCAGCCACTTGCACCCTGTCTCCACATATCCTCTCTGAGATAGTGGCCACCAGCTTGTTTCTCCCACCAGAGAACCCATGGAAAGAAATATGTATGCATGGTGTGCACCTTTCCTTTTCTGAGGGGATGGTGTTCCAGTGGGATGAGCTAGAATTTTCATGTGCCCTCTCAATAGTCTCTGTCTATATTTGAGAATCGATCTATTCTTGGGGCTCTGACATAGGGCTAGTTGGAGTTCTAGTCCCAGACTGTATCACTGCAGGACTTTGTCACTCTCCAGGAGATTAGGGCAACTCATCCCAAGGGTGAAGCTTCACTGTGACCCTATTCTGAATGATCTGGGTCAGTTGCCTGCTGTCTTTGGGCTTCTTTGCATATGGAATTCCCATGTCTCTTGCACACATGTTTTTCTCCCTTGAAACTTGCATGACTTTCTGTTCCCTTGCTAAGGGTCTCTTCCTTTCAGACTCCCTTTAATAAGCAAGTTCGGATTCTGGTTCTGACTTGCCATTGCCTCAATACCTCTCCTTGTAATATCCTTAAAGGGTCCTGAGCCTAAAGCCTCATTTTGTAGTTAGAGAAAAATAAGAACTAGAATTAGATCGTGATTTTTCCCCATGTCTCCCCAGTCTTGGGTGGCTGAGCTAAAAGATATCATGTCATCCCATTGCTCTTCTACTTTTTGATACCTTGAATGCTGTGAGTGAAACATTTATTTCTTCATTCAGTGAAGGACTGTGTTGTATAATATTTTTAAACTTTGGAAATAGAGCAACAAATAAATTCCTGTATTTAATATACTTTTCTAGATGGGGGAAATCAGCCAATAAATAATGACAACAAAACCGTCACATAAAATGAGAGCAGAAGTGTAGCTAATAAGTGCAGGAGACAATTAAAGTGAAGTTGCCGGGGTAGCCTTCCCTGGGGAGGTGTCCTTTGATCTCTACTGGATGGACAAGAGAGATTTGCCACACAGATACTGAGGAAAAAGTCTCATTTAGGCACAAGTAATAGTAAACGCAAAGACCCTGGGGCAGAAGCACTTTGGCTTGTTCCAGGAGTTGTAAGGAAAACAATCAGGAGGCCAGAAACAGTCGAAGGGTACTGGGATTAACTAAATCAGGGTACACTGTAAGGCAGACAGTTGAAAGAGACCTGTTTCCAGTCCATGGGCCACTGTAATAGTGACAGGCAACAGATGAGAATGATTTCAACCAGAGGAATGATACAATCTCACATTGTTAAACGCTTTCTCTGGCTTTGTGTTAAGAATAGACTGGGGAAGGAGACAAGAACAGAAGCAAGGAGAAAGGTTAGGACAGTAATTGGCAGAGGGATTTTGGTGGTCTGGACCTTGGTGCTGAGGGTGGGGTTGATGTACAAAAGCAGGGATGTTGGACCTGGATGGGGTAATTAGGACTGTGAGAAAGGTCATGATAAGGGAAAGGAGGGTGGAGCTGACTACTTAGCCTGGAAGGGTAGGTGCTCACCGAAGGCTTCGCAAAGGAAGACTGTTCCAAAGCTAAAGCAGAAACATGATGTAGGGTGAACAACTCCCCACATTTACCCAGGATTATCCTGATCTTAACATTTCTTAGGAAATCACTCAGCTGGGAAGGCTTCCAAGTAAAGCCAGAGAGTTGGTAGAAGAATAAGAATGTCCTAGATAGATTGAATAGAAAATATACATCCAGACACAAGGAAAGGAGATGGTAGGGATCGGCAGCTAAGGAAAGAAAAAGGCATAATGTAGTGTGGGGGAGAGATGCAGGGCTTCCAATGTGTACAGTTTATGGTGTCATAAAAACACCACAACTTTTCCTGATGTCCCTGGAAGCATTTTAAGCAAGGAGCAATAATACTAATAACCTGGCAAGACTTTTCTTTAGTTTATTTTCTAAACTAAAAAAAAAAAGAAGTGAAAAACTGAGAGAGCAAAGGAAGAGTTGACCCTGTCCAAAAAGGAATGTGCTCAGTAGCTGACTTACGTAACTGTAACTTTTTTATACATCACCTTTTAATAGCATTTTTTAAAATGCTTGTTAAAAAAGGATGCTAATGATCACATATACATTTTTAGGTAAAAGATGAGGAAGATGAAATCCATGAGTACAGTTTGAAATATATTTGCCTCTGGACATTCCAGACTAGTGTGGATTTGCTTTTAAAAGTTCTAAGGAACTTCTATGGTCCAGTTGACATTTCCCTTGTTTCCCAGCTTGAAGAAATGATATCATGAAATAACAATGGCTCAAATCTCACACTTGTGATTTTCTTTTTCTTTTTTTTCTTTAGTGACTGTGTCAGCCACTAGGCTGTTATTCCTTTTACCTTTAACATGTCTCCTCTTAGTCTTTGTCAAGTCAAAGACTCCACCGTCAAATGCTCTTTGATAGGAATAGATTTAGTATGTGGAAGGAGGTCAGTAGAATTCCTCCTCTCAGCCATGGAGGCAGGGAATAACTGGGGGATATTGTCTGTAGCTAATTTAAAGCCAATGCAAAACCAATTAGAAGCCAGCCTGCTTTGGATGGTTCCCATGTGCCCAAAATTTTAGATAATGACAATGATAACATCTCCCTCAAACTGGGACAGACAGCCTCACTGTTCCTTCCCATCGACCTTGAGTGTTTTCTTCCTTATCAAAAAGGTCATCTGGTTTTTGCTTTCCAACTCAGCTTATGCCAGTTCTGTTGGTATGCTAACCAAGACACACAACGATCTAGCTCTGGCTTTTCCAAATTTCAGAGTCCTTCTTGAGATTGAATCTCCTGTTTAGCTTTCAGTCAAGCTTTAGCCAGCTGCAACTTAACCCATTTATTCTTCATTCTTTATCCTCCTTTCCAAGAGTTTATGTCACAAAATTCACTTCTCTCCTTCCGTAGCAGGGAGAAAAACGAGTTTGATTCCTAATGTTAACCAGAGAATTGTGGTGTGACCTGACGCAAGTGACTGTCCTTCAAAGAAGTTCAAATTTCTCATTAGTGAGATTCAAATAATTTCTTTAGGGCTGAAGTCACAGAGTTACAGTAAGGGCCAAATGACATTATGCTAGTGAAAGCTGCTGCCCAGAGGGGCTATGTTGATGATTCTACATGTCAGCGTGCTGGCAGTCAGTTATATGAAGATGTTTATGACAATGCAGGATCCTTTGTTTTTGCTTGGCTTGTCTATGTTGCCTGCAATATCTTTTGTCTTAACCATTCTTTATCATATTCATCATTTAGGGAACCGTTTTACGTCAACTGCCTTGAACATTTTTTCCAGGCTATGTAATCCTATCCTGAGCTCTTATCTTGAAAACCCTCTAAACCATGAACCCTTTGCCTTCAAGCTTGTACATATTATCTTATTGTGTGAAGGTTTCGCATTTAGTCTGTTTGTACCACATGTGTTCATTTAGTTTGTTCTCATGGCAGAACTCCTTAGCAAAATGAGTGAGTGAATGAATGAATGCTCAGACAGCTCTTGTTTTTACCCCTCAAAGCAAATTATGCAAATAGTGCCCTCTGCTGCTGACCAATAGTTTCTGTTTGTGTTTTCCATACTGTGAGAAAGCATTCTCAATTTTCTGAGTAAATCACCTCTCTCTCAGTCTTTCTATCTCTCTCTGTCTTTCTCTGTGTGTGTGTGTCTCCCTCTGTGTCTGTCTGTTTCTCTGTTTTTCTGTGCAACATTTTTTTCTTCTCTTGTGCTCATAAACCAACAATAAGTATGCCATGGTGGCATAAGCCTATTTCAAATGTAATTGTATAATAATAATTCTCAGGATTCTGAAGTTTTTTTTTCCCCTGGAATAATGCATTTACATCAAACAACAAAAGTTTCATGAGAGCTGGAAAAACACTCTAGGGAATTTATAGGCATATTTTTTTCCTATGAGACCAGAGATAGTAATAATATTCACTCTTTTAATGATCCCCCGTATATTCATCTATGGTCATAATTAAATCTCCTGGTAACACATGACATAGGTATTATTGGTGTTGGCATAGGTATTATTATTGGTCTTTTCTTCACAAATGAAGAATAAAAATGAGTGGATTGGGAATATGTCTGTCTATCATCAAAGAACTAGTAAAAGACAGTAAGGGATGGGTGCCAGATCTGTATGACCCAAAGTCTGAATTCTCCTCTGCTATTCTCTATATGGATTCTCTATATGAGTCTGGAAGATGAGTCACGAGTTCTGGTTTTGAGTACATCTAAAACTCTTTTAGTAAATTTGAGAAAATCAACTCTCTCCCTCTCTCTAGGTATGTCTCTGGCTATTTCTTTTGGTCTTATTGGCTCTCCATATTTCTCCCTCTCTTCTCTCTGTTTTTGTGTTTCTGTTTCTCAATCTCTTTCTCCTGGCTTTCCTTTGTTGAACTTTCCTTAGTACTTTCACCATGGCCTTCGTCACTTCAGTCCACTGGCTCTGAACTCAAATGCTGACCCCAGATCAACAATGGAAAGCACCATATGCTGGGCGTGGATGCCACTTCAACCATCTTTCTATTGAATTTAGTAATCTTCCTGCATATAAATGAGGTGTTGACCCACATAATTCCAGGCGCAAAGACAGTGTCCATCTTAATCCTGCAGAGCGGGTGGTTTAAAGTTGTGAGCATGACGATTAGTCATATTTGACTAATCAGTCTCAAATGAGTGTCATAGAGGCTAATGTGTCCCCAGTGATGGGAGTCCTTGGAGTCCCCAGAACTGCACCAGTGGTGCCCAGTCTTTGAAGTGGGGCATCAGGGCCTTCCTGGTGCAGGGAGCCACATCTGATGTACTTTAGAAACAACAACAATATCAAAAATCAAAAACAAAAACTATCACTCAGAAGCCAAATGTCTGGAAGGAAAAATCTGTACCCTCTGCTCAGCCCTGCAGCCTGGAAGTTCAGAGGAGGCTCAGAGTGCTCCTGTGAGGAAACCAGGGCATGTCTGGACACAACAGTAATTATGCCTGACCCACTCAGAGCAGAGGCTCCAACCATCTTGCTCAAGACAGTCGCCTCCTTCTGTATTTCCACTTAAATACCAAGAAGAGAGACAGAGAGGGAGGGAGGGAGAGAGGGAGGGAGAGAGAGAGGAGAGAGAGAAATGGAAGGAGGGAGAGAGAGGGAGGGAGAGAGAGGAAAGGAGAGAGAGAACATGTGTGTGGTGGAAAACTGAGGTCAAATAGTTCATAAGAACTACTTGTAGAGTTACCTGAAAACCTGAAAAGGGCATACACTGAAATCTGTCATAAGAAAGTAGAGCCATTGCATTTTATTCCTAGGAAACTGGCATTCTAGAGTTTGACTTAAAAAGTCAAATTATGTCCATTGCTGGTGTCTCAGACCTATAATCTTAACTATCCAGGAGGTTGAGATCTGTGGATTGAAGATTTGAGGTCAGCCCAAGCAGATATATCTGGGAACCTCTGACCTCCAATTCACCAACAGCAGTAGGGATATGGCCTAAAGAGGAAATGCTAAGGCAGAACATTAGTCCTTGAGCTCAAGCCCCAGTACCTGCACACGTGCACACACACGCACACACGCACACACACGCACACACACACACACACACACACACACACACACACATACCTACGTCAAATTATTTATGCACTAAAGTTTCCTTTCACCTACTTATGAGTAGTAATTACATCTCCTGAGATGTTGCACAAAGCTTAGTCACTCCAGGGCTAAATGATGCAGTGAGCAACATTTTTCTGAGAATCTATTCTCTGTGCAATCCAAGGAATTCTCTCAGTGCCCTCCATGCCAGATTTCTGCTTGATACTAGTATAAATTAGAATAAGTTGCCTATTAAATCCACCCAGGAGACAACTGTGTGGAAAAACATGACACGGCTTAGTCTTGGAAACTGACAACGTAGTAAAACCTACTCTTTATTTAATTACCAATATGAACTTCAAATAAATAGATTTCTAGTTTATTTTATCTTGCAAAAAAACCATCTCCTGAAATTCTAAACTTCAAATACATGTATGCTTAAAGCAGTGTTCAGAAAATGTTACATGATAAATTGAACAGGACTCTAAACATTTACCCCCTGAGACCAAAGAAGGACATTCTTAGGAGAGGATCACAAGGTATCAATAGCTACATGCATATAATCCTATAAAATGATGCTTATTGAAATGAACTTCAAGAAATGAAAACAAGAGGTTTTTGGGTGTTTTTGTTTTTTGTTTTGTTCAGTCATGGGGCTTGAACTCTGGACCTGGGTTCTGTCCCTCAGCTCTTCGGCTCAAGGTTAGTGCTCTACCACTTGAGCCATAGCACCATTTCTGGTTTTCTAGTGGTTTATTGGAGATAAGAGTTTCATGGACTTTCCTACCCCAGCTGGCTTTGAACCATGATCCTCAAATCTCAGCCTTCTGAGTAGCTAGGATTACAGATGTGAGCCACCAGTGCCCAGCTACAAGAGGTTTTTTATTGTACTGTTTGTGGATTTTTTCCCCCTGTTTTTTCCCTTTTGTTGCTATTTTTTGCTTTCTGTATCCTTTGACTTATACGTAAATTTATCTGATTTGGGGAGAGGGAGGGGAAACCCAGAAATGGTGTGACAAAGTGAAATAATTCAGCAGTGATACTCACTAGACACTATGTTGGAAATGAACTATACAACTAGGGGTGGGGAGGGGCATCGGGAGAAAAACACTGGGAGAAAATGAGGGGGGGGGTGACACTGTTCAAAAAGAAATGTACTCATTACCTGACTTACGTAACTGTAACCCCTCTGTATATCACCTTTAAAATAAAAATTTAGCAAAACACTGGAATATCATGAGAAATCAAAATATTCTTTGGTGACAGAAGCCTTGAAGCCAGTTTCTGAACCCTGGGGACTCTGTAATTTACTCTGAATCTAAAGAATATGGTGGTTGTGTAAGATGTTCAAAGGCATATGCAAAGTTCAAACCAAAAAACAGGCAGCAAGAACAAGCAAAATAAGTATGATTGGACGCCTGTTGCATAATGTCTTCTTTGACCCTTTGGCTTTAAGTGAAATAAATTGGCTCTATTAACTCCTGTTGGATGATTTGTTTCCTGTGATTCCCAAGGATTCTGAAACTCTACTCTTCACATAAAAGCAAAAGAGAAAAGAGATCCTAAAGAGAGCAATACATGGCTCTCTGATTTTGTTAAAACAGAGTAACTGAGGTGACCAACATGGTTTCAGCTTTTAAAACATCATATCCCTGAGGGTTGGAATGTCCTCATCATTCCAACTTCTAACATGAAAGGGTGAGGGTTTTCTTGGACAGGCTCCAGGGCATGAGGGATAGAAAGTTTCATGGGTTCAAAGGTAGAGGGAAGGCTCCCAGGGAGCCCAGGGGCTCCAATTGTCTGACCAGAAGCCACCTTTGACCTTGGCTTCTCTCTTCCTCTCCATTGAGAAGCATGTTCCTCCAGGGCTCTTTTCCCCACCCACTTAAATAATACCTCCTTCACAAGGGAATGAAATCAAACTTCCTCTTTAACTGGTATTTATTTGGATTTTCACAGCATTCATTAAAGTATTTTCCCAAGGCAACCTGTAGTAAAGAGCTCATTCCACTCCACCCCAAAATACCAACTTTAATAGGGACTCTCTTTACTTCTCTAAAGAAGGCTCCATGTTTTAGAATCCAAGAAACCACACAGTTGAAATATGCGGCTTTTTCGTTGAAGACACTGTGGTGAAGAGTAAAGTCAGCTGACTCATAACCTGCTCATTGGTGGCAAAAGGGGTGCTTAAGAAGCAGTTTAACTGTCACCTCTCTGAAGCTTTCCTTGTTTTCAACCAACCCTCTTCTCTGAAACCAAGTGTTTTATTTTTGTTTTTGTTTTTTCCTCCTATGTCCACCACATTCCCTCTAGGTATAATGTACCGTATTTCATTTTGATCATTTTGTCTACACTGAATTATTTTTTCATTTGATTTAGGGCTCTATAAAAACAGATGCAATTTTATTCATCTTTGAATACCTCTCTCAACCTACTCCTTAATAGCCACTGAAAAACAACTAGAGGAATGGATTAAACAATTGCCAGAGGTTCACCATTCCACAACTTTCCCTGTGACTATTCAGCTTACCTATTTACAAAAATGAAGATGGCATTACATGTCTCTTGAGATAATTATGTAGTTATATATGATTGCTAAGTGCTTTAAGACCATAAAAATGCCAACCATGATTATAACCTTTCGAAACAATGGGCTATACTGTGAACAAGTGGAAAAAAAAGATGACACATAACACTAATGCTTCTTGCTCAGCCCCTGCTTCTATCCCCACCCAACATTAGATAGTAACGCAAATGTGAAAACTTGATTCTGGAAAGAGGAAGGAGGGTTTTTTTAACGAGGGTCTGTAGGATTTCTAGGACCTCTGCCATTGAACTGTCATCATGCAGGAAGATTCCCAGTGTGACTAAGGCCCAGGGCAAAGTTTTCCACATAGTCATATAACATATGAATGGCACCTAGTTCATAGTTGAGATGAAAACTAGTGAAAAAGGGTTTGCTCAAATCTATTCAAAGTTGGTTGACCTTTTAAGAAGAGATGAGTAATGTAGGACTGAGACTGTTCAGGAAAAGAGTGAACAAATTCAATCCTGGATTTCCTCCTGGCTGACCTACCAGAGAAAGGAAGATTTCCTTTTTTTCCTTCTTCTTCCACTTTTTTTATATCATATAAAGCAACCAGAAGAAGAATCTTGTAAGTTAAATACATGGGGCGTTCAGATTTTCCTCTCCAGTAGGATTGAGAGGAAAATGGAGGACACAAGGACATCTTGTCTGGTTGTTGTGGGGAATCCTCAATAAGATTTTTGAAGACAGAGATGACTCATGAATCGACTGTTCACATGGCTGCTGCCATCCATTGTCAAGCAAGCCAGGATCAATGATCAGATTGTTCCAGGCTTGACATTGTCTGGCCTCAGAGGTCAGCAGTGAGCCCCAGAACACATCATGATTTACCCAAGGGGAAGGAAGAGCGGGAGAGCTCTCACAAGCAGGCATCTGCAGCTCCAGCCCAACAGTGAGCTCAAACAGTAGTTGATGTGACTTGTCTCGATGTGTCTGAAGATATCACCCAGGTCCAAAACAAAACAAGTCCTGTGTCTCCTCTTGGAAGCTTCACACTCCCCAGGAGTGGAGGATTTGTGGGTGGGCTGCTGTAATGGTGTTGAGGATGTCATTGCACATCACAGACATCTTAGCAGGAGGTGGAAAGGGCAGAACCGTGGACTGGTGGTTTCAGAAATTTTGCCAAATGGCTCCTGTTTCCCTGAAGAGTTTTCCAGCTGTGGGATCGGTTCAACTTCTCACAACTTCTCAGTCACCTCCAAATGCTTACTGCCTTGGCATGAAAAGCTGGTGAGGTGGCCTTCATCTCTCCCCGCTTGACGTCAGTGAGGGAGTTGTTCCCTGTGGCTGTCTTATGTGAAATAATTCAGCATTCGTACTTCAATTAAAATTCATAGGTATATATTATTAAATGGCACTGACTCATTTCGTGGCTTGTTTTCAGCTGAATGAGAGCCAAAAACGTAAACTAAAATAAAATAAACTTATCTCTGTGTGTGAATGATGAAAAATACTCTTAAATCTAGGATTTCATAAATAATAATAATAATAAACTAGGATTTCCTTGTCAGAGGACCAGGCAGTAAATAAAGAAGGCACTTCACATATAAAGGTATTTCTCTGCTGTCTGGCAGTCTCTTATAACAAGGAATTCTATGTTCAAGATTACTTTGGTCTTTGAGGGAGAAATAGAGGACACCTGGCCAGACTCTTCTTCCTCTTTGTGAGCATAAAAGCTGTGCTGAGAATTAGGTTTGTTTCAGAAATGAGGCACTAGTAGCTTACATTTCAAATCCTAGTGACTCTGGAAGCTGAGATCTGAGGACTGTAATTCAAAACTAGCCTAAAAGCAGACAAATCTGAGAGTTTTAACTCCAATTAACCACCAAAAAGCTGGAAGGAAAGGTGTAGCTCAAGTGGTTGAGCACTTACCTCAAAGAAAAGAGTACAAGGCACTGAGTTTAAGCTCCAGGACTAGCACACACACACACACCCAAAACAGAGCCTTATTAAATTGAATTATGCAACTCATATTCAATCTATCACAGGAGAGGAAGTAAGTATATCATCACACATTACAGGAAAACATAAAGGAACTTGCTTGATCTCAGAAAACAAAACTTACTCTTCAATTATTTCATATTCAACATGCTTAGGAGGATGAAGAAAAGCCCTGGTTCTTTTTGAAACTCCTCTCTGGCTCAAAATACCATGCTTACAGTTCAGACGTGGTTTTGAGCTGTGACCACAGGTGGTCACTGAACTCCTTTCCAAGTTCTTTCCTTCTGGCAAAACAGACAATAAAGCCCAGGCCCAGAGCTCTCTTTGACACCCATGTGGGAACATGCATTTAACACAATAACAAAGAACAAAAACTTTGTGAATGGTAGAACTTCTTTTGCACAAGGCCAGAACAGCCATGGAAACCAACATTCATTTAGTAAGTGATATAGCTGAAGAATGGTAGTTGTACAAACGGCTTGTTCAGGGCTCTCTGCAGTTACCTCTTCTGTGTGAACTGGAAAAGAGGGCCCCTTCCGGACAGACACAGTAGTGCAAACCTATGGGTTATCTTTGGCCAAATAGCAAAAAAGGAAGCCTTGTGCTTAGGTTCTAGTCCTCAAGAGCCCTTCCCCAGACATTCTTACATAAGAATATCCAACAGCCTGAGCTGTATCTCTGCTTCTTCCTGCTCTAAGTCTGTAAAGTTTAGGATTACTCATCCTTGGGCCTCCATTCTTAACCAAAGGGAAAGATGGAACTGAATTGTGGTTTCTGTGGTTTTCTTCAGTTCTCAAAGTCACAAGAAAACACCATGAGTTTTTCCAAAGGACACTTTAACTTATAGATTGTGATTTCTGAGTCTGATTTTTTTAAGTCATCTGCTGGCACTCCCTAAATATTTGAATGAAATTATGTATGGCTTGATGTGGGAGAGATTAACAACTCAATGCTCTGCTCTATGCATGATGTTCTAGGTGTAAAGCAACAGGATTAACCAGCCAAACAGGAATCTCTGCTCTGTGCTGTCAGCAAATGACACAAGATGTGAATCTCACACAGCGGCGTCCACTGGAGTCTTTATCCACTTTCCGTGGGACCGCACGTCAGACGCAGCTGAAGTTGCTGCTCCCAGAGTGTGCATTGCACCCAGGAAGTAAGAACTGCATGGAGCCAACGTGTGTTTTCTTTGTGGATGCCTTGTTGCCAGAAAACAGAAATGAGATCCTTGCCCAGATCTTCCTATTGGCACTTCTGAGTGTCAGTTAGTACTTCATAGTAGAACAAATAAATAACAATCTACTTCAAGTCTCAAGAACTCTGAGTCCTAAAATTGGGTTTCAAGTTTCATAATCATTTACATGTGGGATGAACCCATTCACGCATCTCTAAACATTAGCAGAAAGAACGTTGGCTGTATCTTTTAACCATTTCTACGATTACTGTCACTTTTAGTTTGGTTTTTGTTTTGTATCTTGAGCAAGAAAGGGGTTCTAGAAATATTTATAATAACCAATGATGTCATTTTTTAGAAAAGAAATTCAAAGCCCAGAAAGGGACAGAGACTAGCTCCAGGTCACCCAGCAGGGTAAATCTGATAGGGTGGGGATTAGTATCTAATGCCCTTTCCACTCTTCCAAGATGGAAATGTAACCAGCAGGGTTTGGTGGAAAGCAGATGGCACAAAAATCACTGTAACTGCAATTTTCAGTCTCAATGGGTGAATGCTGTTCCTATTCATTGAGATCACACTTGACAGAAAGTATATCTTACCAGTGCCCATCAGGAGGTAAGCCCCATCTCCCATGGTTCAGGTAGCACAAGTTCCCAGAGGCCAGAGAAATCCCAGAAGACAGTGAGTGATGTCCCTAGCAAGGGACTGGGTCTGCTCCATGCTGGGACAGAGAAGCAGACACCCAGTTGATGATCAGATCAACCCTTGGCTTTCTTAACCACGGTCAAAGCAGGGTTTTCATTTTCTTGGAGCTTCTATAATGGTGAGCAAAATAGTCATGGCCTACCATTGCTCCTGGATTGTCCTGAGCCCCTGTATGATCCCCAAACCAGTATCCCAACATCCAAAGGACACATTCTGGGGAACAGAAATAAAAGCAGATCTCAAAGTAAGAGTGTGTGTGTTGTTGTTTTTTTAATTAAATAATTCAGACACAAGCACGGGTCTGTCCGCTGGATAGCAGCAATAAGGAGGAAACACAGATACAGGCAGAGATGGCTGGAATCAGACTCTTTTCTTTCCAAGTACAACATGCTCCTTTTCCCGGTGATGGGCTCTCTCTGGCAGCCAGACGGGGTTAAAGATTCTCTTCTGAAGCCACTAGAGACCCATTCTGTTTCAACGTTTCTATATTGTTGTTGTTGTTTTGTTTCACTTTGCTCTTTTCTTGGAGGCAGGGCTTGCTCTATAACTCAGACTGGCCTCAAACTCATCTCACTAAGTGCTGGGATTATAGGCGTGAACCACCATGCCCGGTCTATATGATACAACTCCATATAGTCCTTTCCATCGCACAGTGGAGAAGAATGGCAACTTCCAGTGTATGTTTATTGTCTGGGCTTCCTTGTTTCATACAGGACTCATCTGAGAGGTGCCTTCCTAGAGCCTGGGCAGGGCGGGGGGGGGGAGTGGGGAGCTTCTGTCTCCTCAATATCTGAGGCAGTGCAGACTCTGCCTGAAGCTCCAAAGACCCGAAGCCGAGCTGATCCTGGAGGATCCAAGTGTATGAAGTGTATGACTGTCAGGCCCAGAAAGAATATGGAGGAGAGGCCCTGGGCCACACAGGCCTTATGGGCCAAGCACACAGCTGTGCCCTTGCTAAGAACCAGCTGAGGTACTGAGATGTTGGATGTGCAGCAAATTAATTGTGTTTAATGTGTGTGTGTTGATGTGTGTGGTATGTGCGGTGCATGTGTTATATGTGTATGTGTGTAAGTGTGTTTGCATATGTGCATTTGTATGTGTGTGCAGTATTGTGGAATATTTGTATATTTATTTTCATATAGTAGGTGTGGTGGTATTTGTGTGTGTGTGTGTTTGCTTGTGTGTGGTGTCTATGGTATGTACGTGCTATGTGTCTGCTTATGTGGCATATGTGTGGCATATGTGTTTCTGTGTTCTCTGTGATGAATGTGAGTATAACATCTATGTGGTGTGTTTCTGTTTGCATGTTGTATGATATGTGAGTGTTCATGTGTGGGTAGTGTTATGTGCTTGCATGAGTGTGTGTGTGTGTGTGTGTGTGTGTGTGTGTGTGTTCGGAGTATAGAGAAATGACTGGGCTTGGAGAGATGAACTAGCGCACTAATGGACACCAAGTGGTACAGGAGCACAGTTTCGGCAGAAGAATGGAGGTTCTGGTGACTCCTAGTATCCGGTTAACTTATACCATGGCTCTGTACAAAAATAAAACAGTTCTTCTAAGATTAACAATTTAAATAAATATCTGATAGAACTTTCTTTCCCGCTTGTTTATAGCTCATCTCTGGGGTTGATATTCAGTTCATGCTTCCCTTGCTGTTCCCGGTCCAGGATGGCGATCACCTCATCTGCCTGTATTCGCTCCTGCAAGCAACAACAACAAAAAGACAAAGGACACATTTGTGTTACCAGCAGAATGATCAGTCTCCTCACAGATGCTTTCTGAACACTTCCAGGCAGCCATCTTGGCATGGAGGGTTAATAAACCTAGCCAGGGATTCAAAGGACTTCATCCCCAGACTGGTGTCTTCTGCAGACGTTCCTATGTTCTGAAACCATTACCCTCCAAGATTCCTTTCCTGCAGCCAGCTCTCATGTTGAATGAGCTCCTTGCTAATTCACGGTCCCCTCAGCTTCTCCAGCATCATGCAATGTTCAGAGGCATGCATCCTTCACCACATGTACCCTTCTACACCCACAAGCCTCTTCTGCTCTTCCTATTTCTAGGTAAACACCTCTACACTGCTCACCCATTTGTCTTGAAAAAGCCATGGTTTCTTGAGCATGTGGTATGTCATTGGCTGGCTTCTGTCCCTTCTGCCAAATTTTCTCACCATTGGCACTACTGACATTTTAGTAGTGCCAGGTAATTTCTTTATGGGGTGAGATGGGGGTCCTCTGTTTTCTTAGGGTGTTAAGCAACATCTCTGGCCTCTACTTACTGCAGGACACAAAGCAGTAACACCAATGGCTAAGTTGTGACAGCTAAAAATGTCTCTAGATATTTCCACACATCCCCTAGGGGGCAGTGTGTCCTCTCCTGAGTGCCAGTGGTTGAGGTGGTCCGCATTGTGTAACTCAAGACTTCAGATGTCCCCAGATTGCTGGATTCTTCCTTCCTATCCCTGTCCTTGATGGATCTGCACGAATGAGCCAAATGAGCTGCCTCTGCATACCCAGCCTCCGGAGGTCCAGTACCTCCACTTCTACACTGTGATCCAGCTTTGCACACCTCCCACCTGCTCCGTCACCTTTCTTGTCTGAGTCCATGTGGCTATCTAGAATCATCCTTTGGATCCAGAGGTTGCTCTGACTATGGGAATCTCTGGGGGAGGCCCAAGGGCCCTGCACCATTTAGAATAAAATTCACCTTAAAAACAATTTTGGCCGCGCTGGGGTTTGATTGATAATCTCACACGTGCTAAGCTAGTGTTGACCACTGGAGCCACATCTCCAGCTACATCTCCAGCCCTTTTTACTTTTAATTGTTTTCCAGATGAGATCTTGTATTTTCTGCTCAGGGCCAGATTCTCCTACTTACACTTTTTTTGTTGTTGTTTTGGTTTTTAGGTCCAAGACCAGGACTCAAATTTGGTACCTGACACTTCTGCTCATTGGCAGCTGAGCCACTTCTCCAAGCCCTTATACTTCCTATGTGGCTAAGATCACAAGTGTGAACCACCATATCCTGTTTGTCTGCTTGTTTGTTGTTGTTTTGGTAGGTCATGGGGTTTGAACTTGGGGCTTCAGTGCTGTCTCTGAGCTCTTTTGCTCAAGCTTAGTGCTCTACTACTTTGAGCCACAGTGCCACTTCCGATTTTCTGGGGGTTAATTGGAGATAAGAGTCTCACAAATTTTCCTGCCCAGGCTGGCTTTGAATCACGATCCTTAGATCTCAACCTCCTGAGTAGCTAGGATTGTTGGTGTGAGCCACTAGTGTCCCACTTCACACCTTGTTTGTTGGTTGAGACACGGTCTTACTAACTTCTTAATTGGCCTGTCCTCAAGCCATGAGTATTTGGGGTTTCATATGTGCCCTACCAGTCTGGCTTGAAATTCACATTTCTTAATGAACCTGTATAATGGGATGCCTGCCCCTTCTGCACTTTCTTTCCATATCACTCTCGTCTGCACACACATTCAGACAGTCTGGCCTTCTCTACATCTTGTGGATTGTATTCCTGTTTGCTAGGCATTGAATTGAAGATGTTGCACTGGATAAGCTCTCATTTTAACACTCAGTCAGTCACACACTACTCTCTCCCTCCTTTCTCCTTCTTCCCTCCTTTCCCTCATTTTTGGATTGTATGGCAGTACTGGGTTTGAACTTGAGGCCCAGCAAGCACAGAACCTTTCAAGCCACGTTCTCAAACCTTTTTTGCTGAGAGTTTATTTTTCAGATATGGTTTCAGGTTTTTGCTAAGGGACATGCTCAGACTTAAAGCCTATGTAGCTGGATTAAAATGTACACCACCACGCCTTGGTGTGAGGTAGAGGTCTTGCTTACTTTTTGCCCATTTGGGCACTGAACTGTAATCCTCTTATATCTACCTCTGAAGTAGCTGAGATTGTAGAAGTGAGATTCTGTAGCTGTGTTTTGTTTTATTGTCCACACATTATTTATTACTCTCAGAAAATCTCTGAATTATTGATATTCTTACTTATTTGTTATCTGTCTCTTTCCTCTACAACGTTAGCTCCAAAATAGTAAGGAATTCTATTTTCTTAGTCGTTGTCGTATTTCTAGTGCCTACAAAGGCTACTGACATTTTGTAAGGGCTCCATTGTGTTGATGACATTATACTGATTCCTATCTTTGAAAATGCCTCTCCCTAAACAATGTAACTCATCCTGTAAAGCTTATTTCAAATGGTATTTGCTACAGCCAAATTTTACTTTGGATTTTACTTATTCATTTCCTCTCCCTCACTGGTGGTCTCCAGCACAGAAGGTACCATTGAAGATGATCTTGACACAATAACAACAATAAGAACCAACATGCAAATTAATAGGAAACAAAATTTTCATGCCTAAAATCATGCCTGATGTTATTGCAAGAAAACAAGGAGAACAATTTCAATACTGAACAAATTGGCACACATGAAAAGATTTCATATCTGATAACCTCAGGAAGCTATCACAACCTAGCTATGTAGGAGGCTGAGACATAGAGGATTACAGTTTAAGTCCTGGCAGAAAAGTCTGTGAGACTCCATCTAATTAACCAGTAGAAAAACAGACTGGAAACATGGCTCCATGATAGAGTAGCATAATAAGAGCTCAAGGCCCTGAGTTAAAGCTTTAGTGCTGAAGGACGAAGAGGAGGAAGAGGAAGAAGAGGAAAAGAACGAGGAAAAGGAGGAGGAAGAAGAGGGCACTCTCATGAAGGGAAGAAATTCGAGAGCTGGAATTGATGCATTTCTAGCCTCCAACATCTTTTCATCCTTGAATGTATATGTTAATAAATGTGTCTTGAGACACTGTCTTAATCTGTGATGTTCATACCATCTGCTCATGGGGACATTTCACTGACAGGCTCTCCTGGCTCAAGGATCCAAAATGAGAAAAGGTATTTGAGCCATAAACTTCACCTGGAAAGTTTTAAAATTCTGGTATTCAGGTAACACCCCGAGTCAAATCATTCTGATCCTTAGTATTTTGTAAGGATCTCCAGGTGAGAAGCAAAAGTTGGGAGTCACTGAATAGGCTACATTTTCCTGTCATTTTTCCATTTGGCCACAAGATGTCGCTAATTGCCAAGCTGGGATTTTTGTAATTTTTATCTATTGGTACTTTTCCATCAAAAGAAGTTCTTTCTTTTATTTCATTTTAGGCACTGATGTTTCCTGATTAGGAAGGAACAGACATCTCAGTTTGTGCTACTTTACTTTGGCAGAACAATGAGTCAGAGAGAATGATGAGTATATAATGGTGAGTTCACCTCCTGAATAAGAACTGAGATAGTGAGGTGATTTTTCAACCATTTATGATCTTCACAAGCTATTCACTTGCCTGGGTTCCTTAGTCATTCTAGCAGGAGTGGTGCTGGTATTTTCAATGTGGAGAAATACAAGGCAATAAACAAAGTCCAGGTTAGCAGGATGCTTAGCACCACTTGATGTTTTTAGGACTCTAGGACTTCATGGACTGCTTTCTCTTTCCATGCAAGGCTTCTGTTTCTGAGCTCCTGTGAGTTTTTCTGGATTCTTCCTCTGCGAGCTACTTAGGGCTGTCTTCTCCTTCCCTCCCTTATGCAGGGGGTCTCACAAGCTCCTTATAGCCAGGGACTATGTTTCGTTCATCCCTGTCCCCCAAGAGCCTACCTAGCAGTGTCCCAAGGACACAAGAGTTCTTCTCTAAAGACTGTCAAGTGTATCCACAGAATACTCAAAAACAGGAGGAACACTTTCTAGTCTGTCTTGGTGGAGAGTCGATGAGAATAAGGGGTCCTTTTTAAAGTATTTTCTGATGAAACTCGATTCCATTTAGGGATCCATAGAGGTAAGTTGGACTTAATGTCATTTTAAGAATATGATTTCATAGTGTCTCCACCACGCTGGGCTGGAGAAGACTGCAGGCATTGGTGCTGGCCTGAGCCATGAGGCTTCAGCAGCAACTTCAGTGTTTCTGGTCAGGTTGCTTCCCAAGCTTCACTAATGCAGACAACTGTACTCAGCAGCGGTGGAGGGAACAACGGCTCCTCCTACAGTGGCCCAGGTATTTCTTCCTGGGTTCCACTGATGGGTTTTTATTCAGCCTCCTCCCAGGTAGACAGAGACTGCTCTGAACAAGGGAGAACCTGAACAAGGGAGAACCACAGGATACGAGCAACTTGTCTTATTCAATCGAATCCCCAGCTACTTTAAAGAGGATACTATTTCAATATTATTTTAATGCTAACATTAATATTTAACTAAATGTTAGCACGTGATTCAATGGTACTAATAAGCAATGCGTGCAACGTTATTTTCGTATTTTATTACTTTGATATCACTTTAATATTTTGTCATTAATATTTCAGTATGCAATGAAATTAAATGTCTTATGCAATTAAATTTTGACAGCCATTTTGGTATGTGAATAGTAAATTAATATTTTAATATTTTAAATAATAAAATGTTTTAATATTTAACAACATCAATAAGTCACCATAATCTTATATGACTCCTAATCCCATTTTGTGGGTGTTTCATAAACTCTGCAGTGCTGGCTTTTGAAGTGTGTGTGTGTGTGTGTGTGTGTGTGTGTGCGCACCTGTACTAGAGTTTGAATTTAGGGTCGTCTCACTTAGCATTGTTTTGCCCACTGCTAGTGCTCTACTATGGGTCATGCCTCCACTTATGTTTTTTTTGATAGTTAATTGTAGATAAGAGTGTCTAGTATTTATCTGCCAAATCTGGCTTCTCAGGCCTTAATCTCTGGAGAAACTAGAATTATTGTGTGAATCCCCAGTGCTCAGTGTCAGTGCTCTTTTTAATGTCTTGTAGTGAATACTACAATCTTTCTCACCCAGAGTGAGGTGCACTTCCCTGAGGATACTGCACTGCTCAGGAGTTCAGAACGGACAGGTGAGTGTGAACACCATTTTTGCAAATATCTTCATGCCTAGAATTAGAACTTTATGGATAAAGAATCACCTTCACAGCCCCTCTTCTTTTCCCCAGGACGTTATTACATAAGCTGGATGTGCAATCGGTAAGTCAGAATTAGGAAAAATTGGATCGGACAATTTTCTGTGGCTTAGAAGATGATGGCAGATAGATTTCTATTACAAGCTAGAAATAATTCTATCAAAGCTTTGTCCAAATCTCAGGTCTCTGCTGTGTAGGGGCCAAGTTGAAGGGCTCGTTGGCAAAGTTCTGTTGGCAAAGCAGGCCTCCCTGACCTGCAGATGTGTGCAGACTCACCAGCTCTCTGTACAGTGGGTCCAGGGTAAACCACAGAGCCACGGCACATCTCTGGCCTTTGGTGACGGCCTTCACTCCGTGCGGGTTCTCTCCTCCTGACGAGAAGCTGATCATGCGCCCACACTTGGGTTTTATTGAGGCCTGATAAAGAAAGTAAAAACAAGGCTGTCAATCCTTTATCCTGAACATTTCCCTCTGGGATCTTGTGTGTGAAGATTTGAATCACAGCAACACAAAACAAACCAACAAACCAACAATAGAATCCTGAAGTGGAAGAAGACATAGATCACCTCCATGTTCTTACCCATAACAGTTATAATTCATAAAACAACAACTTTTAGGTCCCAGGTATATTACAGAACACATGTAAGTTCTCATGTGTTGTAGTGATGACCTACACATTCCAAGAAAGCTAATTCATGCATGCAACATCTGTGCATTAGATAAGTACCTTGACCATGGATGGCATTATAAAGAAATCGAAAGGGCATCTGAGTACCAGAAGAACTTTGCTAATTGTCTATGGAGTATTAAAATGCGTGTAACCTTTTCTAATTCCTTAATTTTACATTGACAGGTTTCTATCGCTTTCACAATAGAATACATTTTAAATGCCAAGTCTAACTCGCTGGGACACATCAAGCCCTTCACAGCATCATGCCCAGTGGTCATTCAAGCATGGCTTGACTGCCTCCAGGGATGAGACCCCTGTACCCTTGAGGTGACCTGCTCCACCGACTCCAGGTGTTCTGAGGTGATTGACATGGAATGTCAAAGCTTGCGTGCTGCAGGTGGAGCTGTCCACTGATGTTTGGGTAGAGAAGTTCAGGGAACATGGGAATGGGCATGGCTGGCGGCATGCAGCTAGAATAGAAGATGAACAGGTAGGTGCTTCGGGCAGCTGAATAATAGGAGCTGTAGCTGTGTGTTTGAAAAAGAGTCCTATGTAAGTTGAGACCATTTTTCTTCCTAAGGGAAATGCTAAGACCTTGCTCTCTTTCCCTTGGAGAGCTGAGAAAGGTCATACAAACACAGATGAGCAGAGCCAGCATTTGTCACATGTGGCCACACAGAGCCCTTTTAACCACCTAGTCTCTGAATTGACTTGAGGTGTGCTCAATAGAACTGTGTGCTTTCCTTTTGCATAAAAATCAGACTGCCATGGTGGAATTTTCACAGCTGCCTTTGAGAAAGCTTCTGAAAGTCCACAAATGCCCCATAATAACTTTTACTCAAGATTCTGCAACTGCATATTGAATGTTACAAGTGCTGAAGTCAAAATTCAGAGACCAGGTGAGAGTGTATATCTATGTGTGCCCAGAGTGTATGTGTGTGTGTATACGTGTATACTTATGTGTGTGCAAATGTCAATAGAAAAAGCAATGAGGAACCATTTCTGGTTACTCTCCTACCCACAGTCAGTGATGAGTGATTTGTCTTTTCTGGATCAAGTTAGGTTTCCAGAAAGAGAGCTTTAGTCAGGTGGCTTTTCTGATAATAGACCTACAGAGCTGTCTAGATGCTTGTGCCCACAATATCAATCTGATTCTAGTTGTCTGGAGAAAGAACTTGCTGAGTATTTCTATATAGAAATGGAATAAATAAACCAATCTAACTGGGCCCTAGTGGTTTATGCCTTTAATCCTAACTGCTCAGGAAGCTGAGATCTGAAGACCTTGGTTTTAAGCCAACAAGGGAAAGGAAGGCTATTGATACTTTTCTTCAAGTAACCAGCAAAAAGCTGAAAGTGGAGCCACATCACAAGTGGTAGAGTGCTAGCCATAAGTGAAAAAGCTAAGGGACAGTACCCAGCACCCTGAGTTCAAGCTCCAATGTACACACACACACACACACACACACACACACACACACACACACACACAAACACACACACGATAAAAGAAACAGAAATGTAAATGATACAGAGGCCTGTGGTTGAAGATGGCAATATCTTCCTAGGGAAAGCCTTGGGAAGGTGGCTGCAGGGTCTTTAGCTGTCATTTGTTTCCTGTATTCTCTCAACCCCACCCCCCATGGAAGCCTTTGCTTCAACAAGATCGCCAGCTCTTGACAGCAACCTCTTCAGATAGGAGGGAAGAATGTTGAGAGGCAATGCTGCGTTCTTTCTTCGATGAAATGAAAGTTGAAAGTATTTTGCCCATGTTTTATCAGCCCTGTCGTTTAATTCTGGAGTTTGTGTAACCCTTGTTTCCTTGGCTACTGGAGTCCCATTCAAGAAACTTCTTGCCTGTCCTTCATGTCTTTTCCCTAAGTTTGTTTGTAGTAAATTCAAACTTTCAGGTCTCTCGCTCAGGAATTTACTCCATGTTGAGGTGATTTTTGTACAGGAGGAGAGGCATCTAATTTCAGTCTTCTACATATGGAATGCATTCTTTTTCTTTTTCCAGTGTAAGAATTTGGGGCAAGTTTAGCAATCAAGGTACCCAGTGCCTTGAAGCAGATAGAATGGGTCTGAGTAACTCTGGGATGAACCTCAGCTATCTGGGAGCTTATCTGCCCACACCAGCAATCGCAGGAGTGAAGCGTCCATCAGTCTGCTTCTGTTTCTGAAAAGGTTTCTTCAGGGAGGCCTGGTCTCAAGTTCAGACAAATGACTTGTTTTTTTACCATCCCTGGGGCTTGAGCTCAGGGCCTGGGCCCTGAGCTTCTTTTGCTCAAGGCAAGTGCTCTACCACTTGAGCCACACAGCTCTCCTTCTGGCTTTTTCTGTTTATGGGGTACTGAGGAATTGAACCCAGGGGCTTCGCATGCTAGCTAGGCAAGCACTCTACCACTGAGCCACATGCTAAGCCTGGGCTCATACTTTTGCAACATAACCTAGTCACGTTGAATTTACATGAGATTCTGGTCTAGGGTCTTTTAAATTTGAATGGAAGCTTCCATGAAGCAAACAGGCTGGGTTATGAAACTTAACCTTCAAACGTACACAAAGAATATCATATTCCTCAATTCCTGTACCTCACACGTACATGTTTTTGCACAGATTAACCCACCTATCTCCCTTATATCCTACTGTTCAAGTAAGATTGTGGAAAACTCTGCTTTCCATCTAATCCATGGTCAACAGTCAGCAATGCATTTGTGATGAACTTTTGTCAAATAAAGGTAAATTCAGCCACCAATCAATTAATTTAAAAATTGCAGTGTGTTACAAAATAAAAGACTTAAAAGATACTAATTCCTTGTGTGGCTTCAGGTTAGGTCATTTCTCTGTTCCTTCAGCTAAAAGAGGAGTGAAGTTGTCATGAAAAAGAAATAAGAACTGGAATTCGATTTTAAGAATTCCTAACATTCTTATCTAGGAATTTCATTTATCTATTATAAACAAATGTCTTAAAAATCTGTGCCATAATCAAAGAAATACAACAAATCGAAGAAAGGTTGGACAAATGAGATTGCATGAAACTGCAGAGCTTCTGCATGGCAAAGGACATAGCTAGCAAGATCAATAGAAAGCCCCTTCAGTAGATGAATGGATCAAGAAAATGTGGTATATATACATAATGGAATTCTATGCCTCCATCAGAAAGAATGACATTGCCCCATTTGTTAGGAAATGGAAAGGCTTGGAAAAAATTATATTAAGTGAAGTAAGCCAGACCTAAAGAAACATAGGTCCCATGCTTTCCCTTATTTGCAATATCTAGTATATGTATGAGTCAAGCAGAAAAGGTCAGATAATGTGATTTTAGGAAAATGAACCGTTAGATATGTATTTAAATGTTTTTTTTCTTTCATGTATTTGTTTCTAACGCATTTATAAGATTATTTCTTTGTTGCTTTGTATGTCCCTCCCTCACAGTATAACCCCTGCTTTCACTATATTTGATGTCGGTATAATTTGTGCAGGAGATGGGGAAAAACAAGTCGTTTAAGGATACAGGTGGACCCGTTGCAACAATGAGAAGTACAAGTCATGTCGAAAACGAACTTTACAACTTTGTTGGGGGGGGGAATTGGAGGGGGCAGGGAGAGGCTGGGAAGGGATGTGAAGGGTAAACAAAGGAGGAGGCTGCAATGCTTGATAAATGTAGTCACTATCTTGCCCATGTAATTGTAACCCCTCTGTTCAGTATTTTCACAATAAAAAAAAAGAAAGTCCACAGATTGGGAGAAGATCTTTACTAGCCATACAATTGACAAGGGTCTCATATCTAAAATATACTTAGAACTCAAAAAACTAAATCCTCTAACGACAAATCCTCAAAGAAACAACTGCCCAATAAATAAGTGGGCTAAAGACTTGAAGAGAAACTTCTCTGAAGAGGAAATAAGAGTGGCCAATATACACATGAAGAAATGTTCAACCTCTCTACCCATAAAAGAAATGCAAATCAAAACAACATTGAGATTCCACCTCACTCCAGTTAGAATGGCTAAAATCAAGAAATCTAATAACAACCGATGCTGGAGGGAATGTGGCCAGAAGGGAACCCTACTGTATTGTTGGTGGGAGTGCAAACTTGTTCAACCACTTTGGAAAACAGTATGGAGGCTTCTCAAAAGACTCCACATAGAGCTCCCCTATGACCCAGCAATCCCACTTTTGGGCATTTACTCAAATGATCACAAACACCATATTAAAGCTACCATCACAACTATGTTTATTACAGCATTATTTGCCGTAGCTAAGATATGGAACCAACCCAGATGCCCCTCACTAGATGAATGAATCAAGAAAATGTGGTATATTTATAAAATGGAATTTTATGACTCCATCAGAAAGAATGATATCGCCCCATTTGTTAGGAAACAGAAATGGAAAAATTATATTAAGTGAAGAAAGCCAGGCCCAAAGAAACATAGGTCCCATGGCTTCCCTTATTTGCAATAAGTAGTATAAGTCTAGGACAAGCAGAAAAGGTCAAAAGCTATGTGCATATGACTATGTAAGATAATGTTAAGTGAAATGAACCCCAAGATAGAAACATGAGTGTTTTTTTCTTTCTTGCTATTGTTATTAGCATATTTAAAATGTACTATGTGATTTTTTTGTTTCTCTTGTATGTTCTTCCCCCATGGTATAATCCCTGTTTTCACTGTATTTGATTCCAGGGCCCTACATCTTGTATACACATTTTTCTAATTTGGGGAGGAGAAGGAAATAACAAAATGCTGAAATAAGGATACAGGTTAACCCATTGTAACAATGAGATGTACAAGACACTATGTTGAAAACAAACTTTACAACTTGGGGGCAGAGAGGGAGGAATTGGGGAGGCGAGGAGGGAAGGGATGGTAGGGGAAAAACAAAGGAGGAGGTAACAATGCTGGAGAGGAAATGTACTCATTACCTTACTCATGTAACTGTAACCCTTCTCTACAGTATTTTTACAATAAAAACATATTAAAAATCTGTGCCATATAAAGTCATATAAAGTAATATAAACGACTCGGCTTTTGGTTTAAAATCCTGTTGCAGAGTTTTTCATTTAGTTTTTGTGGGGAAGTAATATTCAGTGCTTTGGAACATACACCAGTTCTTAGGATAATAGGATGGGAAAAGAGAATGTGACCTAGTTTCAATGTGGTAAATGGAAGTGTAATTAGCTTACATTCTACAGTGAATGAAATTCATTCAGACAGTACTTCAGTAATTCCTTTCTTTTTTCATACATTGATCATTTTCAAATATGGCCACTAGATGGAGTAAAATCAAAGACATCTTTGCAACCACCTGTCTGCATTCTGTTCCAACTATGATTTTCTTTGAAACTGTGAACTTTTGTTTTTCTCCTTTGGTTTCAGGATTAGCAAAGCTCAAGAGCAAAATGCTTTTCACACACAGACTTCCCAAAATTCAGAATCCCGGGCAAGGCTTTTAAACTACATCAATTTTGACTGAATCTCCCCAGTTATAAAACCTATTATTATTTCTACAAAGAGTGAGGCAAGATGACCTTTTAAACAGATATTGTATTAAATCACACAAATTTTTAAAAAATCACTTAACCATGTTTCTGGATAGTTTTAACCAGAATCCTCGGAGGCTCCTTTAAATCCAGTACAAACAGCTTGGGGTACCCTAGTTGTGTGTCATGGTAATACAAGATATAATACACACTACAAGGTTGTTTCTTATTGAGAAAAGTGTGTGCACTAAAAGGGAAAAGAATAAAACTCAGCTAAAGTCTTCAAGATGGTTTAGACAATGCCAAAACTTTGGAATTTATCATATTCATGTTCTGACTACTTAGGTTTTACATGGAGAAAATGATATTCCATGGTTCACTTATGTTTCTGTTGTTTCTTCAAATGGGGAAAATGCTTTTCTAGCATTGTGTGTGATTTTGGGCTTAAACATTAATAGATGCCACATTATCTTCTCTAAGGATGCAGCAAACTGGCTTTCTAAGTACCTTGTTTTTTTTAGGAAGATGGTAGCTGAATTTATCTTTTGATACAGATGTGTGTGTGTGTGTGAGAGAGAGAGAGAGAGAGAGAGAGAGAAACACATACACAGAGACAAAGAGAAAGAGAGAGACAGAGAGAGGGAGAGAAAGAGAGAGAGAAAGAGAGATGGAGAGAGACAGAGAGATTATGTGTCCTGGGGCTTGAACTCAGATCCTCAGGCTCTTGCTTAACTTCTTTACCTCAGGATTTTACCACTTGAGCCACACCTTCTGGGTTTTTGCTGATTAATTAGAATAAGAATCTCATGGACTTTTCTGCCCAGCCTGACTTTGAATCATGATCCTCAGATTTTAGCTTCCTGAGTACAGGCATGATACACCAATACCTGGCTTAGCGTGTATATCTGTGAGTATGCATATCAATGTGGAAGCAAAGGAGTGATGTATATTTGCACAAGTATTTATTTATACACACACACCCACACTTATACCTATAACTGCAAATGATAATTTTGATAACTTGGGAATTGAAGGACAATGCTCAGTCCAAGAATGCAGAACAGCAGGTTACTTGGAAGACATTTTGTGTAATCATTTAACTTTCCCTGGATTTGGGTGACTTAGGAACTTCTGTCACATTGTTTGACAGAACTCAGAACACTTTGTTCCAAGTCTAACATTAGTTACACAATCACATTAAATAGTTACAAAACTGTTTTATTTTATATTATTTTAATTCTGGTTCTGGGGCTTGAGCTCAGAGCCCGGATATTATCCCAGAGCTTTTAAGCTCAAAGCTAGTATCTACCACTTGAGCCACAGATCCTCTTCTAGCGTTTTGAGTGGTGGAGATTAGAATGTTAGAGACTTTCCTGCCCAGCTTAACCACGATCCTCAGATCTCAGACTCCTGATTCATTAGGATTACAGGTGTGGGCTACCAGTGCGTGGCTATCTGTTTTTTTTTTGTTTTGTTTCATTTTTAATTTATTCATTTTTGAGATGGATTCAGATGTGCCTATAGATGCTTTCATGTCTTATATTTTATGACCTACAAATTCACTAGTGATTTCTCCATTTCTTGGATTCTTGATCTGTGAGTCTGGAAAAATGGAGACTGAAGTTTTAAGAGTTCCAGATGAGTTTGCAGGAGATATTTACTTACTGTCACAGTCTTAGCATCCATTTCGGTGAATATGAATTCTCCTCCTTCAAAGTCATCGTTCATATATAGGAGTGCGCTATAAGAAGAAAGAGGACAGTGTTCATAGGATGATACATGCTTCAGGCCTCACAGAGACTGCTGATGAATGCGCTAGCTTTATCAGTAAGTTCCCCTTGAAGTCGATATTGAAATAAACGACCCTCCATTCTGTGAAGATTAGGTATTATATAGGTTATACCCCTGAAGGGCTCATTGGTTCCATTTACATTCATGTTTCAATCATATTTCAAGTCTTATGCCACATTTTACTTCTTTTGGAAGGTGGTGCCTAATCAGATTTAATTTCATTCTCTAATCTCACTGATATAACTTGTAACTCTTGTATTCCCTTATTTAATGGGGCTTTTAAAAAATGCTAGACAATTCCTCGCTGTGAAGCCTAGCCTCAGCGATAGGGGGCGCTCAATAACTGATTTTTGAGCAGAGCAGGGTGTAGTAATAATACTTAGTATACTTTTATATACAATACATGATGACTACAATGATTCTTTACATACTGATAGCCTTCCATACGTTGAAAGGGTATTTCATTCTGGGAGCTTCTAAATACAAGCAGAGTTCTTTATGGGTGTGAATACTAGCTAAGTCATGCATTGTGATGCTATGTTATTGTCTTCTGAGACCTACAAACACATGCTCAAGGACAAGCCTGTGAGACACCATGGTTAATTAGATGCAAAATGAGTTTCTGTTAAAGATATCAAAGAAATCAATGCTTCTCTGTGATTACAGCTGCTTCGGGAGACCACTGGACAAGCTCTCCTGAAGCAAAATGAAGAGTGAATGCCCGACAGCTTTCCAGTGTCCCTGAGGTTTTGATAACTGTTATGAGAAAGTCTGGCTTTGAAGTCAGTGGTGTCTGTACCTATAGTCACGGAAAGTGTATGCCGGAGGCTCCTTCCAGCACTCATTGGCTTCTGGGTCCAACAGGCAGTTATCAGCATGGATGGGATGGCTGAGGTCATTTCTCTTGTCCTGCTGGCCTGCCAGGAGAATAGGAGACGGATTGCAGCAACTTCCAACAGAAAAGCAGACACTATCACTGTCTTCTCATGTTTCCAGTGTCATCCATGAGTATGGAGACACAGAAGACTCGTCAGAAGACATGGAAGGACAATGGACAAGTCAGACTCTGGTCCAGTCTGGACATCAACTTCATGTAGAATCTTGGGCAAATGATACCTGTCTCTTCAATGATAAAATTCCTCCTCAATCAACTCTGATTTCATGGATTCTATTTCAAGGATTAAAAATAATGGCCAGAATAATTAAAGATAATTTAAGAAGAGAAAGAAAAGGAAGAAGGAGGAGGAGGAGGAAGAGGAGGAGGAGGAGGAAGAGGAGGAAGAGAAGGAGGAGGAGGAGGAAAAGGAGGAGGAGAAGGAGGAGGAGGAGGAAGAAGAGGAGGAGGAAGAGGAGGAAGAGGAGGGAGCATGATAGCCTGGCACCAGTGGCCACTGCTGTCACACTAGCTACTCAGGAGACTGAGGTCTGAGGATCCCAGTTTGAAGAAAGTCTGGGCAGGAATATACAAGAAACTCTTTTCCCTAATTAAGCACCAAAAAGCTGGAGGTGAAGCTGCGGCTCAAGCGGTAGCACATTAGCCTTGAGAAAAAATGCTCAGGGACAGCATCCAGACCCCAGGAATGGCATGTGAAGAAATAAATGCATGATTTGGGTTTTAAGATAACATGTCACACAAGTAAAGTCTACAGGACATCCTTCTAGTTCCCATTGAAGTTGGTGGGAGAAAAGACACAGAGGGACTAGCAATGAGTGGGGTGTGAGGATGCTTCCTTTCAAATAAGGTTTTATGTGAGGATGCATATAAGTATGTATTTGTGTGTATGCATGTACATATGCATGCATGCATGCATGTATGTATGAATATATTTTGTTTTATTTTATATTGTTGGTTATGGGGCTTGAACTCAGCCTGGGCATTCTCCCTGAGCTCTTCAGCTCAAGGCAAGCATTCTTCCACTTGAGCCAGAGCATCACTTCTAGGTTTCAGGTGGTTAATTGGAGATAAGAGCCTCATGTACTTTCCTGCCCGGACTGGCTTTGAACTGTGATCCTCAGCCTCTTGAGTAAATAGGATTACAAGCAAGAGCCACCAGTGCCTGGCTTATTTATTTATTGTGTTGGTACTAAGGCTTGAACTCAGGGACCAGGCACTGTTTCTCAGCTTTTTCTGTCCAAAGCTGGTGCTCTACCACTTAAACCACAACTCTACTTCTTACTTTTTTGCAACTTGTAGATAAGAGCCTCAGGTACTTTTCTGCCTGGATTAGCTTGAACCTGTGATACTCAGATCTCAGCCTCCTGAGTAGCTAGGATTATAGGCATGAGTTGCTGGCACTTGGCTTAAAGAACACTGATTAAATAATCTCTTTTATCACCAAAGCTATCACTCAGTGCTTACAGGCCTAACAACTGTAAGATCCAGGGATCTGGCTGTAGAAGCTGCAGTAGGAAAGCAGTTTTTTTTTTTTTCTTTCTTTCCCTCCTTGATTTTAGCCATTGTGAAAAACAGATTTGAAGACAGAAAGTGTTCAGAGTGAAGGTTTCTGGCAACTGTAGGAGATCAAAAAATAAGGCTGAGCAAGAAAGACTTGGTAGGTGCCTGCAATGTAGGAATGTTACCCCATATCATCAAAGGAGTACTAGAGCTTGGCTTGGCTTGGTAGAGCCTTCACTAGGCATGGTGGATAGCAGGGTGAAATTCAGGCTCGGCATCTCACCGGACAGGGCTGTTCGGCAGACCATGTGTGTATAGGAGAAATACAGGGTGGAATTCAGCATGAAATAGGATTCCACGATCTTTCGAGCCTTTTCACTGATGTCATAAAACAGACGGGCGCTCTTCAGAGGCACTCGGCCTTCATAACCAAACTGAAAAGACAAAGAGGAAAAGCAGGGTCACTGGAAGACTGGGGGCAGTCTCCAGATTTCATTAAGCCAAGACATCATTGTCCTTTCTGAGCTGGCAACTGGGAATAGAACCCCATGCTTGTAGGTCTGGAAGAGACCAGGCAACCATTAAAAGAAGCTCCTCCCCTTCACAGAGGGAGAATTAAAGACTGTTTGCCAGAGCCTTCTTCTCATATTCTGTTCTTCTCTTCTCTTCTTCATCAGCCCCCCACCCCCACCCAACAGCACTTGTTTTGATGTTTATGTAATTAGCTCACAAACTCCTTGAGGACAGAGGCTGCATATATGTTTTTGGTCAGGGACAGGTTTCAGGAGACGTAAAGTTTGAGAATTTGGTGAATGAATGAGGAAATGATCAAAAGCAACGAAGGTGGCTAGGAGTGAAGCTCTGCCCTCCCACCCCGCACCCCCGCCCTGCCCATGCCTTAGAGAACACATGTCACCCGTCATACATTAGGATGGAGGAAGATCTGGGATCAAAGCTTACATTCTATAGCAAACACACAAAACCACCCAACCAGGGGTCCACCCCTTCCTCTCCCTTTTTGCTCTGTTTGACATGCACAAGAGCCTGAGGCCTGTAGCCTGACACTGAAGAAACCAAGCCCACAGAAAGCAAAGACTTTACTCGGAGTGCTTTCAGGACCGTTGCCCCTTCAAACTTTTCGTTGGGTGTGTGAGGTGATGTTTTCCCGCGATAGCCGTCACCGACAAGCATGATTCCCTGGAAGAAAAATACAAGAAGAAGCTTTATCAGTAATGAGTATGTCATCCATCACCTCTGTCTTTATGCTTTGGCTGCCAGAAAGCAGGGTGCAAAAGTCAATTTGCAGAGTCATTCCCGTTGTATTCCAAGACCCAGGTTCAACTCATTCTTATTAGGAATCATCATCATAATAACAACAACAACGTGGATAGAGCTTAATGGACGGAGGGAGCAGACAAAGGAAAAGAAGAAAGGGTGGTCGATACATCGCAATAATCAATGTTCACCTGTGAAACTGGAGCCAGGTAACTTGAGGGGATGGGTGGGGTGGGGATAGATGAGAGGGGGCAGATTGATGGAAAAAGTGATGCTGATCAAGATACACTGCTCATGTAAACTGATGTGTTGGATTCAAACCCCTCCAAACAATTACTTAAAGGTAATGATAAAAACATAAATAAAGATAAAATCAGAGCATCCCTTAAAAGAAGATAGCTATTAATCTTCAGTCTACCTATTTATAGAAACAAAAAAGTAATCGATTCACATATTCAATCATTATGGATTAAAGTGAAAGGATTTTCCCCAGAAACTTTATATGGTAGGCAGATCACAAAACAGGTGGTCATCCTGTCCTAGAGATAAAGCCAGGTGGTATTCTACGGTGGAATCTGAGAAAATTGAAGTAATTGTAACTGAAAAGCTATGAAAGTGCTTCCATAACCAGTGTGGATTGATTCTAAAGCATGTGCATTTCTAGGCCTTATTCCCTGGGTACAAAGGAGAGCAGGACCCCTAGCCTGCAGGCTACGGAGAGGCCAGCAGAGTGGACCCATCCTCTCCCAGAATCCTCCTCTTCCAGGACCCTCCCCTGCCAGGACCCTCCCCTGCCAGGATCCTCCCCTCCTCCAGCCTCACACTGGCCACACTGTGCAGCTCCCGGCACTGTTCTTCAGACAGGACATTATCCAGAAGAACCCGCTGCGTCCCGTTCAGTTGCTCTGAGTTGTAAACAAAGGTGATGTTCTCAAACAGCAAAGGCCCACCTGGAATGACAGAGCATGTGCATGACCCGTCTTGCCTGCTACCTCTGTCCTCCAAAAAGGAAGCACAGAATTCCCAATGGCTTCAGTGGAAACACAAGAGAAGCCTTCTCAGAATGGATGCCCAGGGATGGGAGGATAAATTATGGATTAGCCAGCTCTGTAAATACGACGTGCAATCAATAAGGAAGGTGGAGATGTCTTGCAGACCAGCTTACCTGTGTTTGATCTTTTAGGATGGGTAAGGTTTTTTTTTCCAAGTAATTCAGAAAAATAGACTGGACAACTCTTGGGATTCTCCTCTGAGAAGCCTAGCCTTCTCCTTAGCCCTTTGCTTGTGTCTCTGTCAACATCAAATCAAGTCATTGACTACATCTCTCTGTCCCTCACACTTGATATGCCCCTGCACCCATGCCTTACTTGGAGAAATGGCATCAGCAGTCACCAGCAGGTAATACCTGTCTCCTTCCCACATGCCTTCTCAATACTCACCTGAGCACTCTTGTGTTTAGAGTGATTACTTTTCTCTGATTTCTGTGTAACATCTTCACATTGTTGTTTTGGGGAACACCTTTAGAAAAGTAGCCGCCAGAGGCCCTTCAAAGAGGTTCTTTGGGGTCCCATGGGCAAGGTCCCATAACAAGGTCCCTTGCTTTTAAAGAACAGAAGGAGAAAGCCTGTGCTGATGAGGAGCACTTTAAGGGAGGCACAGGGCAAACGCCTTCTGCCAGAAACTGAACAGAAAGGAAACTGGTGCTTGTTATTCCTTTTACTGAAAACATTCCCACCTCTTAGCAACAGCTCACCATAGAAGGAGCTCCGGAGAACCACAGCCGCCCTTCCCTGCGCAATCTAGCAATGGACACTGGCACAGAGTCTGTCTAAGACACTTTCCAAGAAAGAAGAGACGTCAAGACGGATGTCTGCTTTTATCTCGGAAAAGCAGATTAGCTGAACGGGGAGTAGCGCCCTGCACGTATTACTAGTCAAGTACAGATGAAAGTTCCCCACAGCCCATGACTCATGGAGTCTTCGAGGAGCCAATGCTTCTCAGTCTTGAGCAATGCATGGTTATCAGTTAAAACAAATGCTCCTGAATTTTGAGCAATGCATGGTTATCAGTTAAAACAAATGCTCCTGAAGGAGCTCTGGTGCTGACAAACTATTTTTACTGTGATTTTCATTCCGTATTTATAGTCACAAAATTTTTGTGTATTATAGAAGTAAGGCAGACATTATTGATTTCCATATTTTCATATAACTACAATACCATCATCAAATTTTAAGATTAAATGGACGCTGCCAGGAATTGGTGGCTCACCTATAATCCCAGCTACTCAGGAGGCTGAGATCTGAGGAGTGACTGAAGCCAGGTGGGGCAGTTATTTCTAATTAACCACCAAAAAGTTAGGAGTGGAGCTGAGGCTTAAGTAGTAGAGTGCTAGTCTTGAGAGAAAGACAATTTAAAAAAAAGCACAGGGATAGCACTCAGGCCCTGAGTTCAAGCCCTAGGACTCTCCCCCCCCCCTCTCACACACACACACACACACACACACACACAAGGCAGAAACAGCTTGAGTGGAAGAGCACAGGCTTTAAATAAAGGGGCATGGCCCAGGTCCCGAGTTGAAGCCCTACTACTTACCAAGAATAAATTAATAAACAAAAGCCAGATAATAAACTAGCTACATTTTAAATGAACATTATTACAATTAACATTATTAATAAAATGATTCTTGTTATTTGGCTTGATTTAAGGCACGGGATTCCATACAAATGTTACTATTACTCAATGATCTGGACCAGGTTGCTATTGCTTGTTTGCTTGTTTGTTTCTGATAGGATTGTGTTATGTAGCTCAGTCTAGTCTTATACTGGCAACCCTCCTGCTTCAGCCTTACAATGGCTAGGATTGTAGGTATGTACCACATGCTCAACTATTTACAAGGTTCTGTTTATTTATTATTGTTTTCTGCATTATCTTGCTGTATAATGACACATTCTACTGTACCTTTTCTCTATTGAAGCTATTATATATAATTTTAGTGTATTTGATGAATGTTGGCCTTTATCAGGTCTTAATCCATTTTTTATGATTTTATTATAAATTTATTGCTAGTCTTCATTTATTGCTAGTCTTCCACCAACAATGTATTAAATGGTACCAAGATGACCAGAAGTGCACTCACTCTAATCAAGATGTGGAATTTCATGGCACTATAACCCAAAAGTACTCATTCACATGTCCACTTAAGGCTCCTATTAATTTTTTAAGTTGTTATCAAAATGTATAAACACAAAATGTCTTAGATTTCAAGAATATATTAACAAGGACTAGGAAGGTGGCTCAGTGGTAGAGTACTTGCCTACAATGCATGAGGCCCTGGGTTCAATTCCTTAGCACCACATAAGCAGAAAAAGCCAGAAGTGGTGTTGTGGCTCTCAAGCAGTAGAGCGCTAGCCTTGAGCTGAAGAGCTGAGGGACAGCACCCAGGCCCAGAGTTCAGGCGTCACGACCAAAAAAAAAAAAAAAAAGATATATACAAGTATTCATTTTCAGTATCACATCCCTTAAGCCAGAAGAGAAATAAATACATTTTTCTACCTCTTACTATTTCTCATGCTATGAAGTTTTGGGACAGTACTGGATTATCGAAAATTTAAATGGACTTGAGAACTTCTAATATATAACTAGGCCTTATGAATCTCTGAAGCAGTGAGGCAATAATATGAAGTGGTTTTTTAGCTCTCACTGAACCTAATTCTTCTTTGCCACCCTCTCTTCTTCTTCCCTTCCTTCTTCTCCTTTCTTCTTTCCTTTCTCTCTCCTTCCTTCTTTCCTTTCTCCTTCTTTCCTTCTTTTCTTCCAATGGCAGATATATTCTAGATAGCCCCCCCAATGGTTATTGCACCTGGCTCCTGTGCCCTGTGTGAACTACTTCTCATGCATATGGGTATGGCCTAAGGCTTGCTTCTAACCAGTAGAATATAGTCAAGATGAGAAACAATCACATCATAACATTGTGGTTTCCTGCTGGCAGACTTAGCCTGTTACCTTCTCTGCTTGCATGCTTCCGTGAAGCAGTGGTTCTATCACAGCTGATACAGCACAGAATTACGGGCAGCCTCAGGCCAATAACCAATGAGGAACTGAAGAATCATGAGCTAACACTCCTTTAGAAACTGAGTTCTGCCATCTAACAGCAAAGAAAATATTTCACAGACAGGCCTCAGAAGAGAACCTAACCTTGGTCACCAAAATGATCGTGAGAAAACTTGAAATTGATACCCTAACCCCTGACCTCTAAGCCACAAAAACTATGAGTAATAAATGGATGTTGGTGTGAGCTGCTACATTTGTACTGACATTTTAGAGCTATAAAACAAAACAAAGCAAAGTCAAACAGAACAGTAGCTCCTTCCATAATACCTCTAAGTATAGAACACATTCTGAAGAAAGTTGCTTTAGTCTGTGTAGCTAATTGGGATTCATAATCATACGGATTCAGAGCCTTCTTCAATTATTTGAAAAAGTAAATTTCATATTCATTCTAATTTAGAAATACATATATGAAATGTCCTTCAACAAGAAAGTCATCTCCAGATCCATTCAGAATCATTTGCGGATATAAGCTTCAAAAAGAAATGGAAGACAGAAGAAAGGAGGAGTTAAGAAAACTGGATTGGTTTGTACTTTGCTGAATTTACAATGTTTGCTATTTTCAAGATAATACTCTTTTGCATATGATGATTCTAAAAGCAAGTGAAGGCAGGGTGCCATATAACCTTGAATATCCAGATCCTCCAGGTTCAGGAGGAACTGGTATGAGAACAGAGCTAATTTAATTATCACAAGGTTATTTTCTCTAAGTATATAATTTTATATAGAAATTTCTCACCACACTCTCAATTGGTTGTTTCTTAACAACCAGTTACCCGCCCACTAGCCAAAAGGGAAAAAAATAAATAAGCTTCATTCATAAAGTGAGTGAAGTTGACTTGTAACACACCAGCAGAAGAAAACATTAAAATGAACACAAAAATGCAGTCCAATAGGTTGTGGTTCCTGAAGCTTCCGCCAGTTCTTAACCACAGCACAACGAGATTAAGTTCAACAACTTCTTCTCTCATTCATAAAGTATGTGTCTGGCTCTGATTCTACATTTGCAACAAAGAGGTGATCTAGGAAAGAACTCCTTGGTGTTTCTTAAGTGTGGCTTCGGGTAAGAAAACTAACTTTTCCATAAAGACCACAATATCACTCCAGGCATGGTAGGGGTGTATAAAATAACAAGCCCTTAAATGAGCACTGCCTTTTATGCTTTACAAAAGTCTTTCACATTTGCCATGTTAAATAAAAAGTTATCAGCCTTATGTTACAGATAAGTGCCACAGGACCCAGCACCAGGGAGATGAGGTTTCTCCTGGCACACAAGAACATCAGCTAAGAAAATCCTAAAACCAAGTCTCTAGATCCCAAGTTAAGTGTTAACTTCTACCTCACCCCCAAGATCATATCAAGTGTAATCTTTAGTGATGATTGAAAGGAGGGTGGATGAGTAATGAGAATGTTTTCATAATAGTGTTACCCTGTACCGTAGGTGTCTTGGATTGCTGTCACTCTGCTATATAAGATTGAGTGGTTCTCATATTAACATTTACAAGTCGCCCATATGAATCCTAGTAAGTACTATTAGGTAACTCAAGGAGGTGTCATTCTTTGTAGCATTCTTTATTTTGTAGCATGTGGATCCTTCCTTGACTCCTTGGCATCTGCCTTCAGGCAGACTAAGATAGGACAGTTTTCTCTTGTTGACAACTTTGCTTCCATTGGCTAGCGTTCTTAATTTAGGTTCTATGTCAAGTGTTTGATGATTGGACCCAAAACTTCCCAGTTGTGGAAGAAAGAAATATGTTTGGTCTTTACCTACAGTTCTTAGTTTGAATGCTTCGTAAGTAAACTCAAGATTTTTCTGAATGATACAGTGAGTATCTTTTGTTACTCATAATAAGTCCTGTTTTAATCACACTGGAGTTAGGTTAACAAAACAACTTCCAGTGTAGCTTCTGGATGAACTGAGGGTAGAAGGAGGTCATATGAAATACCAGGTGATTAGAGAATTGAAACCAGCAGTCCTCACATGGGCCTCTGGAAGTAGAGTAGAAGAGCTGGAAAATAGCATACTCTTGGGCAACAAGGTTTAATGAGATTTCAGTATGCTGGGATTATGGGCTGTCCAGAGAGGGCATGGAAGATCTGTGAACTCCCTCCCCAGTGCCTGGCCCAATATACCATTTCCTCTGGTTGTCCATTTGTCTCTATTATGATGCCCTTTGTAAAACAAAACAAACCTGATAAATGTGTTTCCCTGAATTTTATGTACAGCTTCAGCAAATTAGTAAAATCCAGAGTGCATGGGGAGAGCTGATGTTTGTAGTTGGTCTGTGAGAAGCTCAGTCAGAAGAATAGGTAACAATTGACTACTGCCATTGGCCTCTGAAGCAGGGCAGTCTTATGGGGCCTGGCCCTCGGCTGGGAAATCTGACCCTGTCTCAAGCAGACTGTCAGAGTTGAACTGAATTGTGGGACACCAAGTGGGGTGTTCCTTGTAGAACTTGATGGTGGGCAAGAGTCAAACTCTCTACATACCTGGTCACAGAAGTATTCTGGGTGGAGCATAAGAGTAGAGAAAGAAAAATAGTTATGATTTTCTTCAGATCAGTAGGCTTCCAGACAATATCCTGCGATTCATTCTGCAGTTCAACCAAGAAAACTACAGACACAAGCTTGATGTTGGTGAGTAAAAAGCCTGTGATCATAGCTACTCAGGAAGTTGAGACCTAGAGGATCACGGTTTGAAGCTAACTCGGACAGAAAAGTTCAAGAGATTCTATCTCCAATTACCCACCAAAAAGCCGTGTTTAAACTTCAGCTTAACAATCCTGAGGTCCTGAGTTCAAACCCCAGTACCACCAAAAAAAAAAAAGCAACAAACAAACTCATAAAGGATTGAAAGATTTTGTAGAATTTGCTGACATAATCAATCATTGCATAGCACTGGTCCTTTGTTCTGCTTTTTCCATTCATCTTTCTAGTTAGTTACCAGATATCAGATTCTCTGATAGCCAAATAAACAAATAAAAAGCCTTAAAATTTGGCAATTGTCCTGGAGTTTCCCAAATATTTACAGCAAAATGCTATCCTGGCATGAGCTTCCTGGGTGATTTCTCAGCTTAAAAAGCATCATGAACTCTGGATGACCATAAAGCTTTCTGGCAGTTATAAAACAGCCTGGGCTCCGTGGCTACACACTGAGGTCTAGGTCACATTAGATGGGCCCATTATCCTGTTTATGGCTTCAAACAGACTTGGAAGCTGGGGAAGGAAAGGGCTGGAGAAATATAAGGGCTGTAGAGTGCCAAGAAGTCTTCAAATTGAGAAGAATGTGCTGACAAGCTCTCCTGGGGAAAGAAGTACTGTACTTCCCAATGCAGGTTTCTTATATTTACAGTTGGGCCTCTGTGTCTGGGACTTGGCATCTGTGAATTAAACCAAGCATGGATTGAAAAACAGCTGAAAAAAATGTGCCTAGACTGAGTGCATCTAGCCTTTTTCTGTCATGCTCCCTTAAACCATGCAGGTTAATAACTATTTCTTTATATACCCTGGCATTGGAGTAGGTAGCATAAGTAATTCACAGATGATTTAATAGGAAGTTATGTGTCAGTTACATGTTAATTCTATGCTATTTCATGGAAGGGACTGATGCATCCTAACATGCATCAGGGTCTCCATTGATCCCGAGGAATGACTATTTAATTAGTATAGCTTATAGATATTTATTTGTCTAGTAGAAGCCAATAAAAGGATAAAATATGGGATTTAGATTCCAAAGACTGGGTTCAAATACCCAGTGAATACGGTTATGACTGCTGAGATTTTAGAAAAGTCAGCATATCTCTGCACGTCAGACACTACTAGTATTAAAATAGATTATGTGCAGCTTGTTTGAAAATTACAAACCCAATAGGAGCAGTAATAATGATCAAGAATTAGTATTTCTCTTAGTGCTTACTCTTGCTAATATTGTATTAGTATCACAATGTTTGGCTCCATTTAAAGACTATTTTGGAGATACTTTATTTGTAATTTATTAATATATTTCTGGTACGAATATATAGATAATGTTCTACTCACCCCATCTCTACGCTTTTGCCCTATTCCTTTCATTTTTAACATAATCAACAAGTTTAATTCTTTTTTGGGGGGGGGTCCGGTTGTGGGGCCTAACTCTGGGCCTGGGCGCTATCCCTCAGCTCTTCAGCTCAAGGCTAGTGCTCTACCACTTGAGCCACAGCGCCACTCCCGGCTTTTTTCATTTTGCTTATGTGGTGCTGAGGAATCGAATCCAGGGCCTCAGGCATGCAAGGCAAGCGCTCTACAACTGAGCCACCTTCCCAGCCCACAAGTTTAATTCTTTTCTCAATAGTTTCTCTTATTTTTTTTTAATTGTTACTATAAAGGTCTAATACAGAGGTGTTACTGTTTCATTAGTCAGGAAATGAGTACATTTCTTTTTGGACAATGTTACCTTTTCACTCATGCTCTCTCCCAGATTTTCCCTCCCTTCCCCATGAACAATTTGGATAGTTCCTTTCAACTTAGTGTCTAGTGAGTACCATTGCTACATTTCTTCACCCTTTGTCCCTCCATTTCTGGGCCTGCCTTATCCCCCCCCCCCAAAGACAGTTAAACAGAAACAAGACAAAAATGGAAAAAAAATCTTGTTTTTCCTTTTTCTTGAATTTATTTTGATAACATTATTTTATATGCTCAGAGGCACAGATGCATTGCTTCTTGATGTTTCTCCCCTAAGAATATTCTCTTTTGGCCTCACTGTATGTGAATGCTTACAGACCTGTAGAATTTATCATATCCTGGTGTATTTTAGATCTTGCTTCTGCCTATGAAAGAAAACATACACAATTGGTCTCTCTGAGCTTGGCTAACCTCACTTAACGTGATTTATTCTAGGTCCATCCATTTCCCTGCAAATGGACACAATATAATTCTTTCTAATGGCTGTGTAAAATTACATTGTATATAGGTACCACATGTTTTGGATTCACTCATCTAATGTAGATCATCTGGGCTGTTTCCATAACTTGGTTGTTATGAACAGTGTAGCTATCAACATGCATGTGCAAGTGTTTTTATGGAATCCTAGCTTGTGATGTTCTGGGTAGATGCTCAGGAGTGGTATGGCTAGGTCACAGGGAAGTTCTATGTTCAGTTTTTTTTTGAGGTGCCCCATTCTTTTTTTTTCTCTTTTTTCCCCCATTCTTTTTTATCCACTGGAGTGACTGCTTTCATGTCCCTGTCACTTAAATCCAAAGTCTACCTTTCAGGTAGAGATGTAGCTCAGTGGTAGAGCACTCGCCTAGCATGTAAAGGTCCTGTGTTCAATCTCCATCAGGCTAAAAATACTAAAAAGTAAAAATAAAGCCCTGCTCAGATATATATTCTTTGGAGAATGAATCTAATATTCCATGCAAACTACTTCCCTGAACATGCAGTCTTTCCCATATCATCTAGCACTGATTGACAATGTGACAGAAGTTAGTCTTATGACCTCATTCAATCTCCAGTTTTCAACTCAGGATGTGTGGGGACCCCAGAGCCCATGGGAGTTAAACTGGGTGCAGGAAGCATGAGCGGATGGAATGTGTAAAGAAAGCCTGATGTCAGGAAACAATACAATTTTAAAAAACACCTTATCTTGTGGTTGAGTAAAGGCATAGGATTCTGAATATTTGACAGTACATGGTGACACTGTCCACATACAGAATGAGTGTCTGCTCTTTAGTGTCTCCATCTTTACTGCTTCCTGAAATCCTATTACCTTCCCCTTGGAATGGGACCTCTGATCCATAACCAAACTGGCTCACCCTTGTAAACTCAGGAGGCTGAGATCTGAGGACTGTGGTTTGTAGCCAGCCTGAAAAGGAAAGTCTAATTAACCAACAACAACAACAAAAAGCCAGAGATGGAGCTATGGCTCAAGTGTTAGAGCACTAAACTTGAATGAAACAAACCAAACCAAACAAAAACAAGACCCCAGAGATAGCTTTAGGGCCCTGAGTTCAAGCCCCAGGACTGGCACAAATGAAAACAAACAAACAAACAAAAGTGCCTCAAGCTACCATGTATTCTCTGACCCATTATAAACAGAAGATGGAGGATATTCAGCTCTTTCCTTGGGTCTGCCATTAAACTCTGCCTCACTCTATATAGCACATCAATCTGTATCCTGTCATTATCCACACTGTGTATAAGTAATCCTTTTTCCACCCTCACAGTATCCACAAGGCTGGGGATGACCGAGCAATCCACAGAATTCTTGTGGAAAACAGAAGAAGGATTGAATGTGAATACATGTTGGTGATGACATAGCAACAGGATATTTTTGTTTTAAAAGCTTGCTTTCACTTTGATCAACTGCAGTGGTATGGTAGTATTCTTAATTTTTTTTTTAGAGAAAATGGGTTCTGCACTAATCTAACAGAGAACCCAGGAAACCCATGTCACCCTTTCCCATTCTTGTGGGAGTAAGCTTATACAGGTACTTACCCTCTCTCAGGTCTCGAACTATATTTGGTGACTTTTTCCTCATTGACAAACCATGCACTTCTGCCTCCTCTATGTTCACTCCTGAAGGAATCCTGTCCATTCAAAAGAGTTGACATGATCAAAGGCCAAGAATACTACAACTGATCAGTCTAGGATTCTGTCTGTGTTGTATATTTCTGTTGTACACAGTGCACCTGCCTTTGTAAATCAAACTGAGTATCCTTTCCTCCATGTAGTGCTGTTTCCTCAATGAATATGCTCCATTTCACTGGTCTAGATCAGCTTTTCCATGCTTATTACAGTTCATTATATCTATGACTTAACTCCCTTCATATTAAAATATCTTCCTAATGGAGCAGGGAAAAGTGATCATGTACATCTTTGTAACTGTACCTTGAATATGGGATGTTCATTAACTAATAACAATAATTGAATGTGTGTCTACATGTAGAAGATAAGGCACACAGATTGTGTCTTATTTTTCAAGCATGCAAGCGAGAGTTGGATGTCTTTCAATATATGTATGTGTATATACACACACACATTGGATAAGAACAAATTACACATATATGTTCTTAGACCTTGTAATAATCTCTTGTCACACAAGGGTTGAATCTTTAAAAGCAACTGGAGGAGTTCATGAGTGTAAGTCATTCATGTATCTGTACTCCTTGTGATGAAACTTTAAGCAAGTCCCTTTCTTTGACAGATCCTGTTTTCCAGGTTGAAAATGGATAAAATGGACCATTCGATTTCAAATATGCTGTAAGTAGGTGTCATTAAAATGGTGTAAGTTTACTTGATCATGTTAAAAATGAGTTCTTTTCATTTTTTATTCAGCTAATGATTCCTAACATTTTAGCTTGCAGAAAGTCTACCTGAACTCACTGAATTTCAAATCAATATAATAAAGGAATTCACCACCAGAAAGAAACAAAATCTATACATTGTTTTCTATTAATGTATCAAAAATAGCATCCAAGTTCTTCTGGTTCAGGGGTCACAGAAGGATGACATTCATAGAAAAGATGATCAGACTCTTTCATTTGAGAAAAAATGATACCCAGGAAGAAAGATCATTAAAATAATATAAAATAATTGGACGAATTGGGACTAGGAATGAGAAATTTTAATTTGGAGCTCAAATTTCTTAATTATGTTTATCCCCCAACTGAAGAAATCCAAGTTCTGTATACCATCATCCAGTTCACAATCATTTCTTCTTATTAAAATGAAAAAAATATGTGATAGGGCACTCACCGATTCTCATCCTGTCGTCCTCCATAGCTGATCCAATAATTCTGTTTTTAGTTAAGAAAAATGCAACTTTATCATTAAAATATCACTTATAAAAATAAAAATGCATTTAAAAGAATCAAGAGACCTAAAATACTTGGAAATATGCATCTTATGTAAAAATATATATTTTATTTACAAAATGATGAAAAGAAAGACTTTTAAAAGAATAATGCAATTCTGAGAAGTACAAAATGAATTTAAAAGTAGCTTGCAATTAGCCTTGGCATCTGCCCTTCAGTTCCCAAAGCCTACTGGGAATCTGGTGGTAAAAAAAAATATTCAAATATAATTCGATACAACTGATTGAAAAAAAATGGAATGGAGGGGTAAATATATTAGAGGTGTGAACACTGTGGGTATAAGGGGAGGAGGGGGAGAAGGTGTATTTGGAGAAAAGATAAAGAAGGTTAAATGACATTGAATTAAACGATTTGCAACTATTTAAATTGAACAATAAAACCTGTCAGAGATGCCATTTCTTAGAGGGAATGGTACAGGGAGTGTGACAATGAAATCCACCATCCTGTATAACTGAGATAAGCCAATAAAAAACCAAGATAAATAGATTGGAGATGTTACATTAAGAATATTATCTTATAATAATCTAATTGTCTAAAATGTGCCAGTATAAGCATGTCATAAAGATAGTAGAAAAATTGTGGTGAAGGTCGACTATACCATAAAAAGTGATTTCATAAATATATATTCAATATTCAATATATCATGGATAGTATATGAGGAAGAGATTCAGTAAGTGATGGTTAAATGGACAACACATATGTCAAGGTCGTTTAAAGGGGAAATAGTTAATGCTATAGGTAAAGGAATATTCTATTGTCATAAAATTGTTCAAGTTAAAATGACAAAGATTTCTATGTAATGTATGAATAGTACATGTGATTTCTTGCTGCTGACAAGTTAGTGGAAAACTGGTACTACTATTATTTATTCCTAGGAATGGCAAAAATATCAAAACAATTATCTCAGAACAGCAATTTACTCCAAGAACTTTAAACCTCATATCCTTTGATAGCACAGTAATCCCAGTCCTGGGAAGTTATATTAACTTTATAGTTCAATAGAGAGGAAAATGTTTAAGGCTTTGCATATGGTTGAAAAGAGAAATAATTCAGACTTCCAGCAATAGGTGAAGAGTTAATTATTGCACATGGGATCTACACATGTAGCTAAAATAATTTAAATATTTGTATATACATATATGTTACAGTGCTTCTTAAATAAAAATGAGAACAAAAATCTATCTATACCATTGCGCCATCTGCAGATGCAATGTCTTAATATGAACAATATCTGGGAGAGAACATGAGAAGAGAAGAGACAGCACATGATGAGTTGTAGTTAGTTTTGTCATCCGTGTATCCATATAAAGTGTAAAAATTCATTAAGTGTTGGCTCTTGTCTGTAATCCTAGCTATTCAGCAGGTTGGGACCTAAGGATCTCAGTTTGAAGCCAGCTCAGGCAGAAAAGTCCTTAATACCTTATATTTCTAATTAATTAGCAAAAAAAAAAAGCCAGAAATGGAGCTATAGCTCACATGATAAGGCACCAGCTTTGAGTGAAAAGGCTAAGGTCAGGTCCTGAGTTCAAGCCTTAGTACTGACACACACACATGAAGAAAAGATGTAAAGGGAAAATATGAAAGACTGTATCCCAAATAGGGTTGCAAATGTAATTATATGCAAAAGACATCTACCAAATATATTTATTTTGGATCTCATTGGTATGGAGATATAATGTACAGGTATTAAGACTCCTCCCACATTGATTTTTAAGTTAAGGAGGGTTAAATGGGGATACCAAATTTAAAAAAAAATGAGAATTTCTCTGAGAAGTTGTTTTACTAAATAAAATAAAAATAACTTCCCTTTCCCACTTTGCACTTACTGGTTCTGTATATAAAAATCCCAGACCCTCTGCAGCTGACTTTATCAGTTCAGATTCCAATTTATGACGTTTCACAAACATCACCAAATCCTTGAGAGACAAAGAAAGAAAATTTATAGCTTACAGCTTAGACATTTGTATCTTGCAGCTATGAAACATAAGTGTTCAAATGAAAATATTTTTCACTAGATATTGACTAATGAACTGAAAAATGTCCCTGTATTAACACCTTTCCACAAGATAGCAGAGAATAAATACAATTTGAAAGAATTAAGTTCTGGAATCTTTATTAATTGTTCAATATATTTTTAGTATATTTTTTGTTGTAAAGATACCGTACAGAGGGGTTACAGTTATGTAAGTAAGGTAATGAGTACATTTCCTATTGAGCATTATTACCTCCTCCTTTGTTTTTCTCTTACCATCCCTTCCCTCCACACCTTACAACTGGTCAACCTGTATCCTTATTCAGCTTTTTGTTTTCTGAGCACTGTAATTCTACCTACACAGGAGGCTGAGATCTGTGGACTGTGGTTCCAAGTCAGGTGAAGCAGGAAAGCTGTGAGACTCTTTTCTCCAATTAACCACCACCACCACCACCTCCAACAAAATGCTGGAAGCAATGTGACTCAAGTGGTAAAAGTGAAAGACTTCAGTGACAGCGCCAAGGCCCTGACTTCAAAGCCCTGCTGGGGCTTGAACTCAGAACCTGGGTGCTGTCCCTGAGCCTTTTATACTCAAGGCCACCTCTTAAGCCATAGCACCACTAAAGGCTTTTTGGGTAGTTTATTAAGGTAAGAGTCTCACAGGTATATACATATGTAACATATATGCATATGAATTTGTTTTTTAAATCAGTTCTTCCTAGTGTGCAGAGCAGAATGGACCTGACTCTCAGAACATTCATCTCACCTCTCTGGCTTCGATGGATGCCGGGTCGATGTTCTCATCCAGCAGACTCTCATAGTAGTCCACATTATCGAGCACATCCTCATCGTCCGGGTGGAACAGAAGATAGGCCTTGGCACACTCCAAGGCCTTCACGTATTCACCAACTGGAAGGCCAAGGAGTTGCACCAATAGTTTCAGATTAGGTCTACCCAGAGATGACACCTTATCTATTAATGTGAGTAGTAATCATGAAAACAAAACAGTGGGAACATAAGCTGAGGGTGACCAAAGTGAGCAGAAACACTTCCTGAAAGAAGGCGGAAACTGATTTCAGGTGTTCACAAAGGAGGACATTTTGTCAGTGTTGGTGTGGGATGTTTGGTGTAAATCATCAGCCATTCTGCCTGAAAATGCTTGTTGGTGTTTTTTTTTTAAATCAATACAGAGACCTGTATGAGTTAATTCTGCTTATTTCCCCCCTACTAACTTTGGATTAAGAAAATATCCTGACCTTGACCTTGTAATACAATAAGGTACTATTTTACACCAATAATGAAAGTGATTTAAAAATCCTGTTTTCTCTTGCTGTAAAGTTTGCTGTGAAGTAGTACTTTCATGGCAAGTTTTTTTCAGAGTTCCCCAAATAGAGTTCCAATCCCTCACCATTCAACCATAATAGCCAACTACCAAAAGAAGCAATCCAGTTTCAACTAGGCTATCTCTATAGCTTCAGTTTTGTTACAGAATTATTTAGCTACTACAAAATGAATATTTATGTATATCTAGCTGTTATGAACAGAATTATAAAAAGTTGTATTTTTCAAATAGGTCATGACACAGATTTTTTTCTTTTTTTTTTTGGTTGGGCGTGGGGCCTGAACTGTGGGCCTGGGCACTGTCCCTGAGCTCTTTGGCTCAAGGCTGGTGCTCTACCACTTGAGCCACAGTGCTACTTCTGGCTTTTTCTGCTTATGTGGTGTTGCCTTGCATGCCTCATGCATGCAAGGCAAGCGCTTTACCACTGAGCCACCTTCCCAGCACCCAGAATTCTTTAAAATTATTTTTCCAATTTTTTTTTGTGTGTGTGTATGAGAGAGAGACAGAGAGAGAGAGAGATGACTCTGACTTTTCATAAGAATACTAACAACCCACTCTCAACTTCTTTGCATTCACTGCTCATGACAAGCACATGATATATAATTGCCTTCACTGCCAGGAGAATGAATAATGTTTACCTTTGGAAAAGGAAAGGACTTGCCGAAGTAGCTTTCATATGTTGGCTAATACATCTTTCTTATTCTTACTTAAAAAGGGAAGTGGTTTATTTCCTATTGACCTCTGTATAGGACGCAGATGCTGGCTGGTGTCAGTGAGAAACAATGAGAAAAGCACAGACCCAGGAATTAAGTGACTTTCAGAAAAGCACTTGTGTACACAATAAAGACATAGGACAATGTGACAAAATTAATCTCAACAACCAGAATTCTATTAATTGCTTTCAAGCAGGAGATATGATCCTCATTATTTCTCAAGAAGATAAATCTATAGTGAGATATGAATTTTTACCCCATGGTTTGAAGATTCTTTAAACATTTCATAATATTTCTGAAGTTTAGCCACAGAAAATGTAAACCATATGGACAAAAATTTGGCAACATCTCTCAGTAAATCACCAAACCCAGCAATTTCACTCCCAGAAATTTATACTATGGATATTTGTGTGCAGATATGCAATGACATACATATAAAATGTTATTCATTTTGAATGTTCATTGCAGAAGCCAAGATAATCAGCAATTAAACTGCTCATTGACAAGAGTACACATATAAATTAGAACAATAAGACAGATGTGAAGAAAAGTGGATGATAATGATCTCTTAATACTAAGTTGAACTGCATAAAATTGTTAAGGTTCATTTTTACCTAAGAAAACAGTAATTTCATAGGTCTAACCTACTTTAAAAAAATTGTCATGTATCAAGTGAAGAAACAGCACAGAGAGGAGAGGGTAGTATAAACAGTGTGTTGATTTTTATGTAAAAGAAGAGGAAATATATTTCTATGTGTAACTGTTATGTATATATACTGTAATATTTTGTGTGTATAAATAAGAAACCACTTGGCGGAAACAGGAAAAAGAAGGCTTATACATTGGGACTTTCACCAAAGTGAATTATTCCCATCAAACTAAGTTCAAAAGTTAATTTTACAAGCCATATGGTGTGTCTCTAGTATCATTTGCAGAATATTTATTGTGGTAATAAACTCTGTAGTTTGCCCATTTGTGGTGTTGCCTTCTGCTTTTCTCGTCTAGAGCTACCGTGGGTTGAAATGTAAAAAAAAAATGAGAAAATGAATTGCATACAACTATATTACCTTGGTGGTAAAGGAAAGAAAAAGCAGGGGACTGAATGACAAACGTGGGCTGTAAACAATGATGAAAAGCAGCCCTCACGGGTCATTGCGGATGACACACTGTTTACCTCTGTAGTAGGCGAACTGTAGGTAATCATAATGCAGGGGAAGAAAGTTCTCAATTGGCGAGAGGCGGCCAGGGCGAGTGGCAAGTTCCCTCACACATTCATGCTGACACACCAACACCTGCATGTAGTGATCTGGAAGATAAGAGCAGGGGTGAGCCCCCAGGCTGTTCAGGAATACAACTGCCACTGTACCACACTCAAAAACAAACAAACCAAAAACAAAAACAAAAAACCCCACCTCATTATCATCAATCTCTACCTGAAAACCTCACACTGACTTGGCACTGTGCCCCGACCTGTGATTACTGGAGTAGCAGTAAATCCCACAGGCTTTTGCTCTTGGTCTTTTCTCTCTGTCCCTGTCCCTCTCCTGATTACCCTTTTCCTACCCCGTCTGACATACCACCACACCTGCACCCAGCTGAACATGGACTTCCTTATCTCATCACTTGTTGGTTACAGTAGAGGAACTGAGCAAGCCTGACTTGAGAATTGTAGGGTTCAGATGAGAACGTGAAGAAACTGTTCAGAGAATGGAATCCCTATTTACATGGAACGGTCAGGCAGAGGTGCAAAACTGAAACCTCAAATGTTCCTTTTCCTGGTCAAGCATTTCTAACTAGTGTTTCCTAAATAGGAATCTTTCCTTTTAAATAATTGTTTCTTGACAACCTACTCTGTCCAGTTTACAAATCAGTCCAATACCCAATCACTGCATACTCTAGTATTGGAGACAATTTATTCTTGAACAGGACTGATAAAGTAAGGAAAGGATGGATGAAAGTTAAAGAATTTGAATAAGCATGTATGTCTCTTTTTTCTCCTGGCTCTTCTTTTTCATGGCTCTCGTTCTTCTCACTTGCAGACAGGGAGAAGGCTGTGAAGTGGAAAGATTTTCATGTCCTTTTAGCTCTGTCTAGACTCCATCTCATCAAAGCATGTGCTAAGGAAACACAAGTGGCTAATGTCTCAGGGAAGAAAACAGCTCCTCCCTTTTGCTCAATATTGATTTTTACAATGAACATGGAGGGAGTCTCTTTTAGGGAGAGAATGGTTCATTCATGCTAGGGCCAAGTAGATTCCCTTGAGAAGGCTGAAAAAAATTGCTGACTCCATGGTTGTACAATTTAATTTACCACCACTGCCTTCTTTCAAGAGGTTCTCTGTGCAGTCAGAGCTCTGCTTGGATCTGCATGATGTTGCAGAGCAATTTTAGGACCCAACAGGAAGAAAAGGTGTATTTTCTGGTGTGTGTATGTGTGGGGTGGGGAGGGAGGGGGGAACAGAGGTAACGATCCAGATTCATGAGGCCAAGCTAATCAATCTTACTTAGCCACAGCTAACAGAATCCAAAACCTGGCACTTTGTAAGTCCATGTGGGAGATGCAAGGGGAAGCATGATCTCTATTATTTGATTAACATTTTGTAATTAAACCCTCATTACATTTCATAAGGAATCAACAAACAATCTCAAATTGTTTTGTGCTACATAACTATTTATATTCCTCTTTATCTTCTAAGACACATTCCATTTGATCCCAAATGCCAAGCCAAAGGGAAAGGTGGACTATATACCTATCAATTTGTCTAAATCTGAGGGGGAAAAAAAATTCAAAGCAGACTATAAATAGCAACAGATTAAGAGGGACAAAATAATATCTTTCAGCGCTTCATCGGCTAATAAAGAGCCACATTCAGCAGCATTTTGTAGTTTTCAGCAACATTTAAAGTCACTTTTAACTCTAATTTTTAAGTATTATATCTTTCTCATGCATTCTGTATCTTAAATGCTGTTCTCCTAATTTAGAACATTTTGAACCATGTAAGAATTTGCATAGTGAGATATGGCAAACTTTTTATTAGTTGTATTCCTTGCCTGCTTTTCAGCTCAAATGTCATTGGGCAATTAATACACTTTTTTTTGTCGGTCATGGGGCTTGAACTCTGGGCCTGGGCGTTGTCCCTCAGCTCTTCATCTCAAGGCAAGTGCTCTACCACTGAGCCACAGCATCACTTCCAGTTTTCTGGTGGTTTACTGGAGATAGAGTCTCATGGACTTTTCTGCCCGGGCTGGCTTTGAACTATGATCTTCAGATCTCAACCTCCTGAGTAGCCTGGATTGTAGGTATGAGCCACTGACACCCGACTTAATACACTTTTAATCAGTTTGAGATCCAAGACACTTCTGTGGGAAGATTTTTTTTTTAATTTCCTTCCTATTACAAGTTGGAGACATTTCAGATTTCCAAGAAGCTTTACATATTTCTTTGATTGGTAATATTTGTTTTGGACTTAGCAATTATGACTTTTTTAAAAAGCAATTTTCTCTTTCATTGAAAGCTGTGATGATGGCAATGGAGATGGTAGCGGTGTGTTAAAAAAATTAAAGAACCTAGCCAAGTGCCAGTGGCTCACTCCTGTAATCCTAGCTACTGAGGAAAGGATTGTAGTTTCTCCAGCCCAGTCAGGAAAGTCCACAAGACTCTTATGTCCAATAAAACTACTACTAAAACAAAAAGGCCAGAAGTGGAAATGGGCTAAGTGGTAAGTGGTGGAGTGCTAGCCTTGAGTTCAACTCTAGAACCAACACACACACACACACACACATACACACACACACGTGTGCACATGTGCACTCTCATATACACACAAAGAAATAGAGAGAGAGAGAGAGAAAGAAAAAAGAAAGAAGATGGAAGGAAAGAAGGAAAGAAGGAAGGAAGAAAGAAAGAAACCTACTTTGGAGGTATAACACAAGTGGTAGAGCACTTGTCTAACAAATGCAAGACCCTGAGTTCAAACTCTAATACCTCCAAGAAAATAATGATGATATTACTGATAACAATAAACCTAGAATATTTCTAAGCTTTCTAGCAACCCAATGTGCTACCATGACCTTGACCATCATTTGTGGAAAACATCCAGTTAGTTTCCTACAATGGATCTGGATCACTTGCCAGAATTGTACCATAGACATTCATGGAGACAGTATGTAGGGGTAATGTGACACTGAAGGAAGAGCCTATGTTCCCCCCAAATGACAACATAGTAAACTATGAAAGAAGAGGCCAGACCATTTCCAAATGATTAAATACAGAGAATCTTTTGGTCACTGAGTTTAGGCACTGAGGACTGAGCACTGAGAGACAGTATTGTAGCCATATGCTACACAAAAAGATGTTTAGGTTTGCAAGGAGAAGAGTGTGGCATCTCCAAGGAATTAAATTAAGGAAAGAAGATATGCATCAAAGAGAAAGAAAGGGGGAGAGAATGAGATCTTGCAATGATTTGGGTTTTTCCTAAGAGGAATCTAACCTAGGAGGGAAAGTAGTAATGTGGCTCTGTGAGTATAGAGTTTTAGCTCTGTCTGTGATAAGAATCAAACATAGATTCTATACTATGAGTAGAAATGGGGTGATCACAGTAGTTCAGCAAGTTTCTAGGACAAAAGATGAGAGCCTGGAATTCTAAATTGGGGTTAGGAGGTAGTAGTGTTTAGTTTGTTAACAACAAATCAGATGGGATTAGAAACTTAAGAAGACTGAAAGATAATTTCCTTGGATTGGATTAGAGCTTACTGTATAAGTTTGTTTTAGGGAACTAGAAAATGGAAGAAATTGAGAAAGTAAGTTGACTCCAGTAACATGTCTTGGCTGAGAAAGTTGATGTAAGGAACATTGGTGTTAGTAGTTGCGAGCTGTTGAGAAATATCCTGATTTTCTTGACATGTGTTGACTTTAATTTTTCTTAAAGCTTTGTTTAGCCCTTTTGGACAAGTGTGTGTTATTTACTTTATAGTTCTCATCTGATCCTTGCACTGTTTTATTATTTTATTGTTGGATGGGTTGACATAACATCATTACTAAAATTAGGCATCTCTGAGATGTTTGATGTCATTATAAGCAGGAAGCTTAAAGCAGAAGTAGATGTGAACTTGGGACTTCAAACTAGATGAAGAATAACTATTAAAGTATGGAAGTAGAAATGTAAAGAAGGTGCTAATAACTTACTCCATGCCATTGCTGTCTAGTCCTTGTCCTTAGAGGTATCTCTTGGTTCACATTTTTTATTAAAACATTTATATTAAGGTTTGTCAAAAATATTGGAGGGCTGGGAAGGTGGCTCAGTGGTAGAGCGCTTGCCTTGCATGCAAGAGGCCCTGGGTTCGATTCCTCAGCACCACATAAGCAAAAAGAAAAAAGCCGGAAGTGGTGCTGTGGCTCAAGTGGTAGAGTGCTAGCCTTGAGCTCAAGAGCTGAGGGACAGCGCCCAGGCCCAGAGTTCAGGCCCATGACCGGACCCCCCCAAAAAATATTGGAAACAGGGAAAAACTGACTCCAATAATTTGCATTTCCATTGAATATTATTTTTAGTATATGTATATCCAGGAACAACATATTGATTGAATAAATTCCCTCTGTTATCTTTCCAGTAGAGAACTTTAAGGACACAGAGATATACATCTGTGGGAAAACCCTGATAGACAAAATCCTTCCTAATAGGCTGAGCCCTGTGACACCATCAAAAACGTGAAAGCCAAACCCTAAGTTAAGGAGGGCATCCCCAGCTGACCAGCATCCTTTGGTATTTGTAGGCAAAGATTTAGGAGATAGATTCACTCATCATGACTACAGCAACCAGTGCAGCACATCCTGCATTTTGGTTTGACCTATCAGGTGTCATCACAAGCTCGCCCAGAAACACAACTGCTGCTCTCCTGAAGTTCCAGGCTGTCAACTGAGCAAATATTGTGCCCACACCAACAAACTCTCTGCCAGGAAGGTCAAACAAGATCCTTCTAGGGACTCCTCCTTCACAGACAGGGAAACTCCTACCCCAGCCTTGTAGCCCAGCAGATTCAATAAAGCTTCCTTTTCATTCACTGGAGCAGACATAGAAAAAGCCAATAAGAAAGGTAGATACCAAAGTATCTATCTACAAAGTTGCTTAGAGTGTTAAAAGAAATACAAATATGTAAAATGCTTTGTTTCTTCTAATTGTTCCATACAGGCAATTATTACTACTAATAACTAAAATACATTTTAGTTAATGATTATATTTAGTTAATGATTATTAACAAGCTCCTCTTACATGAAAAGTATTAAGTATGCAAAACATTTTCAATATTTTTCATGTGTCTTTTGTAAATCAGTTTAGTTTATCATATAAGTTAATATATATGTGTCTCATATAAAGCCTTTCTCTTCAGTTCTTTGCTATGTCTAGAAGACACTTTCCTCTCCTAATATTATACAAATATCTTCCTAATTTTCTTTTTTACTCTTCGCACCTCCATTGTTAATGCAAGCAGATTTTTTTGTATATGGCATACAGCAGAGAACTCACTTCCTTCCATAAATGACAAAAACCCTAATCCCTCTAATACTATATAATGTATATTACCTACTGTTTTAAAATACAATTTGTATACTTAGTAAACCACTCTTCTACACAATTGTAGAAGACTAGCCCAATGTGTTTGCTACTATATTGTTCACAATAATGAAAAATTGCAATAAAGTGAATAATTATCCATAAAAGACTGATCAAGCTGGATGCTGGTGGCTCAGACCTGTAATCCTAGCTACTCCTAGCTGAGCCATTAGAATCAAGGTTCCAAGCAAGCCCAGACAGGAAAGTCTATAAGAATGTTATCTCCAATAAATTATTCAGAAAAAGCCAGAAGTCACACTGTGGGTCAGGTGGTAGAGAGCTAGTCTTGAGTACAAAGAGGCGCTGGACAGTGCCCAGGACTGACAAAACAACAACAAAAAAGACTAGATTATCAGAATAAATTATGATGTACTCACAATATAGTCATTACATAAAACAAGGTAAATTTCCATCTACTTACACGAGAAGTCCATATTTTGTGATGCATAAAATACAATAAAACAAAAAATGTTGTAAAGCAATGCTTATAGTAATTTCCTTGTCTTATAAAAATAAAACTATTATAAATAGACATATCAATGCCTCTGAATGAATTTGACAATTTTTGAATATGGTCATCAATATTACCCAAATTTATCAAGAAATAGAATGGGATAAGCATACCAAAGTCTTTCACATGTTTATATGCATTCCTCTATTGGAAGAATATTTTTTTGCGACACAGGTGCACAGACTTGTTAATAGGAACATACACAGTGAGGAAAAATAAGCTTTACCTGCAATGGCTTCATACAGACCAGCTTTATACCGTAAGTAGTCATACTCCTCAAATCTCTGAGGTCCCTCACAGAGAGTTCGACATTCCACATCTTCACTGAAATATTCTCTTAATGCCTGTTCAAAGTACTTGATAGCCACTTCAAAGTCATCAGCCTCGTAATGTTTCACTCCTGCACTGTAGCTCTCCTTCAAAGAAACAGAAAAGAAAGTATTTGTAAAGAGCAGCCATAGGCAGCTTTGGGATCACTTAGGAAGCTGGGATGTGTAAATCCTCTGCTACAGAATGATGAAGTTTTGCATGGGGCCACAAATTGGAATTCCCCAGGGCTTGCCTAACTGCACGTGAGAGGGGCCGTACTGAACCCATGAACTGCAATGGCACCTATGATTTCATTTTCCTCCCACAGACACAGAAACTGTATATTCTAATCTTCTTGCTACTAGGTAGGCCCATAGACAAGTGCAAAAGAGCAGATCTGTATGGAAATGACACCTACTTCGAGGAATTACCAAATTCCAACTAAAATCGTTTTCTATCTCTTTCTTTTCCTTTTCTTTTCTGTTTCTTGGTTGTTTGGGGGAAGTGTTGGGGTTATAGATATCATTATAGTCTAGGCTGTTGTGAATTTTCCAAGTTAATTCCATTTCTTTTTAAAAAAATGTTTATTTTATTGTAAGGAGGCTGTACAGGGGGGTTGCAGTTACATGGGTAAGGTAATGAGTACATTTCTTCTCCATTTTTAAAACTTTGATTTCAGGTTTTTTAAAATTTTTTTTGGGGGGTCTGGTCATGAGGCCTGAACTCTGGGCCTGGGTGCTGACCCTCAGCTCTTCAGCTCAAGGTTAGCGCTCTACCGCTTGAGCCACAGCACCACTTCCGTCTTTTTCTGTTTATGTGGTGCTGAGGGCCTCATGCATGCAAGGCAAGCACTCTACCACTGAGCCACCTTCCCAGCCCAAAGGAGTGCATTCTTTTTTGGTGGGGGGGTCAGGTCGTGGGGCCTGAACTCTGGGCCTGGGCGCTGTCCCTCAGCTCTTCAGCTCAAGGCTAGCACTCTACCACTTGAGCCATAGCGCCACTTCCGAATTTTTGCTTTTTGTTTATGTGGTGCTGAGGAATCCAACCCAGGGCCTCCGGCATGCAAGGCAAGTGCTCAACCACTGAGCCACCTTCCCAGATCCATTGATTTCAGTTTTTTAAAAACTTTAATTTAAAAGCAATCACCATTCTTTCATATTTTTTAACCCTGATAATTACAATAGTTCATTTGAAATCTCTGAAGGTTTAATCATTACTGGAAATTGAGAATCGATTTGAAATACCCACTCATAGGAATATGCTTTGGATCAGATAAAACATTGAGCATTCAGTTCCACGTGGCAGGGGTAAGCGTCCCAGAACTCACAAGGTGTGGTTTGGCTTCTCGATCTACCAACTGGAATTCTTCCACTCCAGCCATTGTTCGGTAATTCTCAATGTTCTGCTGAATTTCCATGTGTTCAGGGTTAGCCATGAAAAATGTATGGGCGGCTTCCACTGCCTTTTCCAACTGGTTAAGCTATGAAGACAAAGAAAAAGAGAGAATGAAGATACTGCCCTGTAAACTTGAGCAATCCAAGGTCACATGGCTTGAAAGTGGTAAGGCCAAGAGCCAGTGCAGATTCACTACACACATACACACACACACACACACACACACACACACACAACACTCACACATACTCACATACTATCACATTTTATTTGCACCAGTACATACATATGTGTGATTTCTACTATATAGTATTCCACCTCCATACTTTAGTACCAGGAGGTTAATATGTGTTTTTGAAATAAAACATCTTTTTTGTATTATGTTTCAAGTTATTTGCTTCTTTCACTTTTCTTTTTTATTATCTTTTTTTATTGTAAAGATACTCTACAGAGGGGTTACAGTTACATGAGTAAGGTAATGAGTACATTTCCTCTTGAGCATTGTTACCCCCTCCTTTGTTTTTCCCTAACCATCCCTTCCCTTACTTCCTACCCAACTCCTTCCTTCCCCCATCCCCCCAAAGTTGTAAAGTTAACTTTTAACATAGTGTCTTGTACATCTCATTGTTACAATGCTTCAGCCTGTATCCTTGTTTCAGTCTTTTGTTATTTCCCTTCTCCTCCCCAAATTAGAAAAATGTATATACAAGATGCAGGCTACTGAAATAAAATACAGTGAAAACAAGGGTTGTATCATGGGGGAAGAACATATAAAAGAAACAAAAGAAATCACATGGTACATTATAAGCATATTAAAAACAACAGCAACAAAGATAAAACCTCTTATGTTTCTATCTTGGGGTTCATTTTGCTTAGCACCATCTGATATGGTCATATGTGCATAGTTTTTGACCTTTTCTACTTGTCTGGTAAGATTATCCTAGAAGTACACTAGTTATTGCAAATAATGGAAACCATGGGACCCATATTTCTTTGGGTCTGGATTACTTCACTTAGTATAATTTTTTCTAAGTATTTCCATTTCCTAACAAATAGGGTGGTGCCATTCTTCCTGATGGAGGCATAGAATTCCATTGTGTATATATACCACATTTTCTTGATCCATTCATCTACTGAGGGGCATCTGGGTTGGTTCCATATCTTAGCTATGGAGAATAATGCTGCAATAAACATAGTTGTGCTGGTAGCTTTAGTAAGAAATGCAAATCAAAACAACATTGAGATTCTACCTCACCCCAGAATGGCTATAATAAAGAAATCTAATAACAACAGATGCTGGAGGGGATGTGGCCAAAATGGAACCCTACTACATTGTTAGTGGGAGTGTAAACTTGTTCAAGCACTTTGGAAAGCAGTATGGAGGTTCCTCAAAAGACTACACATAGAGCAATCCCATTTTGGGGCATTTACCCAAATGATCACAAACAAGGCCATGCTTCCTTCACTTTTCTAAGACATCTATGTCTTCTAGGAAATTGAATCTAAAACTTATGTTGGCTTTATGACTAATCAAAGCTACAAACTACCAGGATTATTCAGTTCCAGTTCACATTTTCTGTAATTTTTGTCTTATTTACAAGCACATATTGTATTACAAGCAAGTGCATATTGCTGTTCTTTTTGTTCATTTTTCCATTATTCCTGAAAATAGTACAAACATACTGCTGATGTTTTAAATGATAAATTTGGATCAGAAGTGTGGAATATTTGGCCTAAGGGTCATGTAAGGCCAATGAACTCATTTAGTGTAACACATATGCTTCTATGAGTCTCATTCCCTGTCTGTGGCCATCTGCCTGTATTGATAATTTTATATGGCCTACAAATAATGTGATAAATACCCAAATTGGTCTTGACAGAAAAAAAATGTTATTTACCCCTACTTGTAAATTAGTCCAATGATAAAAGATGCCCAATTCATGTAATTCTCATTAATGCAAATGGAAGGATTTTTAAAAATGTAATCACTATCAGATATTTCCTAAAACCGCTTAGCACCATTATTTACAAAAAAAATGAGGTATTTTAAACAAAATAGAATTGAATTAGCTTAATTTATAACATCAGTGTGTGTGTGTGTGTGTGTGTGTGTGTGTATATACATGCTCATGCCAATATACTGGGTCTTGAACTCAGAGTGTGGACACTGCTCCTTAGTTGTTTTTCTCAAAACCAGTATTCTATCATTTGAGACATCTCTACTTCTTGTATTTTGGTGGTTAATAGGAGACAAACGTTTCAGGGACTTTTTTTTGCCCTAACTGGCTTTGTGATCCTCAAGTCTCAACCTCCTGAGTGACTACTATTACAAGAATGAGCCACCAGTCGCCTCCAATGTTTTTGAATTTATGCTTTCATTAAAAAAAAACATTTAGACATTCATGGGGATAGTCTACGGAAAGATCCATTTACCTCCTATCAGAAAAACAAAACGAAACAAATATTCACCTTAGTAATTTTTTTCATGGCTAAACACAAAATACATTTGATCTATATTTTAAATCTATACTTTAAACATGAAAACCCACTGCTATTGAGAAAGTAATGATAAAATTTCAGGGTACATATAATATTCAGTTAGTCTTCCTATCTTAAGAACTCATGATTTTAAAATAAGTGGATTTTTAAGTCCTCAGTCATTGCAGTCTGGTGACATAGAAAGAACCAGTTCTCATCCTAGATAATACACATTACTCAATTCACAATCAAGTAACATTAATTTCATTTAATAGCAATTACGTTATGTTCCCATTTAATCTTCATGTCCTTAACAATGGACCTCCTTTCTATTAAACATTGCCTGAAGCCAGCTTTCCCATTATCCATTATCCTTAATCCTATGTACCAGGTACATCCAAATATTATTTGGATACCTGCATAGTAACAAATGTATGGGTGCAGAAAATAAAAAGACTGTGTTCTCAATTTTGTGTGAGTGTGTACACATTTTGGCCAAGTAAATCTGGGGGAAAAAAACCTAAATATTTGTGCTTTAATTCTCTTTGAAACACAAAAGGCTCATAAAACTTCTTATCACCATCAACTAAATAAGATTTTAAAATATATAATTATGCATTATATGTGACTGCACTTTAGAAATACTAAAGCACTCATAAATAACAATAATATACAATTTATAAATGACCTATGTACCTCAAAGATATGAATTTACCCCCATTAGTGAGGTGTAGAAAGTATGGTTGCTAGGAGCAGATAATTTGTGAGGATAGATATGTATGTCTATACTTCTGGGTGGTAAAAACTGTTGCCAGGTAATAGTCAAACTGGAAGAAAAGAGTAGAACAGATTAGCACAGACATATTTTGATTCTGTAACACCAGACATTGAAGTTGATGAAACAGTTTTATCTTTATGTTCATTTTCCTGATTGTCTGCCTTGGCTGAAGCTCTTCCACTAATTCAGAGAAACCTGATGTCTGTTATCACTTCTTATTGATATGTAACTGATTTACCTTTTTTTCTACCTAGTTTACATATAAATTAAGTCTTGGAAAACAGGAAAAAAATGTTAGAACCTTTTAAATTCAAATAGACTAAAAGCGTATGGAATGACAATGTGCCTCATAAACCATACAACACTGAAGGCTATAAATCTAATAAAAATAAATCTTTGAAGACATCATTTACAATGAAAGTTAAAGGAACTGGTTATCACAGACCAAGATGATGTGGTGGTGTTCAAAATCTAATGTTGATGAAACTAGTTTCCTGTCTAAAATTTGAGCACATTGGCTTTCTGCTGATTTGGGGCTTTCCTTCTTGACAATTCAGTACGCAACATAATACTAAACTTCCCATATAAATATAAAGGAGATTCTGTGACCTCCCATTGAGCCATAAGACAGAGCTGGCTCTGGCTTTTTAATTAGTCTCTAAAATTAGATAATTATTTGGACTGGAAGACTGATATATTTGTATTTCCTTGAGAAACTAAATTCACCCACCTGACCTTGATGAGATAATCCCATGTGTACCCGTATATACGTTGTAATATATTATCAAATAAAGATCATCATAAGGCCATGGGTGTACTAGGGCTCAACAAATGGTGGAATTACCCATTACTTCACTGACACATGCCAAAAGCAAAATGAAGTTGAAGGCACCTAACTGGAGTTCCCTTCTTACATAACTAAAACAAACCCACAGGAAAAAGTGACTCAAATATGAGAGTGATACAATTCAGTACAGAATTAATTGTAAAACTGTCAAGCAAGGTGGAATGATTTGACATGAAGATTCGATCAGATGTTTCAGGGAGGCACAGCCCATGGAGATGCGAGAAATATGGCTAAGAAATACCTTCGTGAGGCTCTGTGCTGCCTCAGTCAGGCTATCAAGATTGAAGGCAGCCCAGATGTACAACTGTATGTCGCAGTCTTGCTGCATGGAAAAAGAAACGAATACTGACTAAATTAATACCTTGCTAACATTGATAAACAATAGTGTTGTGAACCACAGAGGGAATAGAGCAGGCATATCCAAACACACATTCGCTACTCAAATATTTTCAGGAGCCATCCAGTGACCACAGAAGAGATTGTACATGCTGCACCAGGATAGCCATGGAGTTCAGAATGGAGATGGGCTACATGTACTGAGCATGCACAAGGCCCTAGGTTCAGTGTCTAGCACAAAACAGAACAATATTTAAAAAGAAGACCTCCAGAATTAAGCTACAATCATTCCAGTGTGACTCCTCAGATCAGTCAGTAAGTCAGGTTTTTTTTTCCAGGTGAACTTAATTTGCATATATTTTAACTTATTATTTTATTGAAGAACACATACAAGTCCAGTAACCCAGCCATATTCAAACTCTTTACATATTCACATATTCAGTGAACATCTATTTTGCATAAACTCTATTCTAGACCCTGAGATAAATTATTTGGTCACAACAAAGGCCTGCTTCCTAGATTACCATCAGAGTAGAAAAATCTCAAATAGTAATCAGTGAAACTAATTTCTGATTTTGCCAAGTGCTATGAAAGAATAAATGAAGAAACGTAACTTTTAGTTTGGGCAGCAAAGGAAGATTCCTTTGAATATGTTAGTCTAGGAAGATCTCTCTGCTGTTTTAGAGCTTAGAATCAAAACTTGATAAACCAGTCATAAACTTAAGAGGAGAAAGAGCATTTCAGGCAAAATAAAGTCCATGAAAATTCCGTTTGGAAAAAGCCTTGGAAGGTTTTAAAAGCAGAGTAGAAACTATGGAGGGAGATTTGAGAAAAGGGAGGGCAGATCACTTACAAGCTATGGCAAAGAATTAGAATGTCATCCTAACTAAAATAGAAAACTATGAAAGATAATATAACAAAGGACTAAGCAAGATCTTACACACACTATGACTAGGTGTTTAACTGATTTTTGTGGCGGGCAGGAGAATAGTGGGTCAGATTTGATGTTTTCACTTTACGACATAAAAATAGGACAGCACAAGTCTGCTACCATCTCCCCCCCCCACCATTTCTCTTTGCCCTCCTTTCTTTTTTTATTCCTTTCCATTTTTTCCCAATCTCTATACAGCAATGTTCTTGAACTCAAAATGTGCATAGCACAAAACAAAAACAAGTTTCCAAAAAGTCCCTTCTCTTTTTAATAGGACTGATAGAGAGCTGAAATAATTTGACTATGACATTTATAGCAGTTTGTGGGATGTATCTAACAAAGAGAAAGCCTGATTCTAAAAGACTAGACAGATCAAGACCACTGGGCTCTTCAAAAGGAAAATACTGATATCATTTTTTTCTCTTCTGATGAGATTTTGGACACTGAGGAGAACAAACAATTCTAAAATGAGTAAGTTCCAGACTTCTACTCAAACATCAACAGGCTCAATGAAAATAATTCCTTCTTTATATTCACCTCCTGTATTTGATGTTGGTATAATTTGTGGAGGGGAAGGGGAGAAACAAGTCGTTTAAATAAGGATACAAGTGGACCCGTTGCAACAATGAGAAGTACAAGTTGTCATGTCGAAAACGAACTTTACAACTTTGGTGGGGGGGGGAGGATTGGGTAG